>NW_028114303.1:267500-655000 GCF_964289735.1 Phaethon aethereus | reverse complement strand
CGTGATTGTAAAAGGACTTCTACTGCCACCAGCTCCAACAGGAATGTCGCCATCTTCCAATGTTACATTTCATTCATACAGAAAAAGGACGCTGGCCTAGTTTTCTTCCCAGTGACTTAAGCTCTCAGTTTTCTCAGATAAAAACAAGCTCTAAACAAAAGCAGCGGCATGCACATGATATTCCCCCAGCCATGCAGATGACATGTTGAACATGAACAATGGATGCACATATATCAACCTCCCTGGAAGTGTGGGCCGCAGGACCGTTGTAGCAGCACATGTAGAAGAAGTAGCAGCAGTTCTCCTGGGGAATGCGCAGGTGAAAAATGCTGTTCCCTGTCTTCAGCAGTTTTTAAATACAGCTCCAAAGTGCTGTTTCATACCTCAGTCCAGGAAAAACTGGATTGTCCCGCTTCTGGATTTACACTACATTCAGCAAATGAATGCTTTATTCTGACAGAAACAGTAGTAAACTCATCTTTCAGTATAACTACAATTAAACATACCGGCTTGCAGAAAATGAGCTGAGTGACCAAATAGAATATATGGATGCTTTGCTGAATCAGGTGTTGGGATTTTAGTCTTAAATGTTCTGTTAATGTTTCAGATTAAAACAATATACCCACCATCTCTTCCACTCCAGTACAGAAGACAGAAACTGGTAAAGGTATCTCAATATGCTTCCAGCATTTGACAAAATGGCTATGAACAGACATTAACACAACAGGCTAGACTGACAATTTTTTTAAAAGGAATACTTTCAGGAATCACTGACCTTCTGGAATTAACAGTCATCTTCTATATGGCTTCAATGTATTTAATGTTCATCTAAGCTTAGTTTATGATGTCCCCTTCCTTTATATTCTGAAGAGCAGCTGCCATATTTTTTATTTTTACTTTTTTCAGTGAGTTGCCTAATCTTCAGAATTGTCATTGTTTCAGTATTGTTGATTTTTCTGTCTGCTGTTTTGCGTACAATTCATCTTACTGCAGCTACATCCATGATCTATGAGGCAAATGATTTCACCTGTCAGCTTGCAGCGCCTCACAGATCCACTGAAAATGAACACATGGGAAGCTGAGCTCAAGGAGCACTCGGTGATTTGCTTGTTTCTGGGCTGGATCTAAGCTATGCACCATTTTTCTCCATTTATATTGAACACTGTTGGTTCATCATCTGGTGCAATAAAACAAAATGCCTGGATGAAGGGTTAGTTTGCTGTTGTGTGGCATGCAGTGCTGAGAAGAGAAAGAGCATGAGAAAGCAACAGAAAAAGAGATTTCTTTCCTACATATAAAGGTTTCAGGAGTGATGCTGTGCTAAACATAGCTGAAACACAGTGACAGTCTTAATATGATCACCCTATTGTTAGGGGCTACATCTGAGAGGTGTCTGTGTTTAGTTAGAGAACATATGAGCTGCTACTTCAGATGTTACCAGTGACATGACTGTGTGCTTACATATATTGAACTAGGTGAAAATGTTCCTTTCCATCCCATAAAATATTTTCAAATTATTTCCTGGGCAAGCCTGGAAGTCTTCTCTGAGGACAGAGACTTCTCTCTCAAACTAGCTAAAAGCATGGTTTATGGGGCATTAATTTGGGATGTGAAAGAGGTGTATTAAAATCTCTTCCTTGCCAATCCACCAAGCTTTTCTGTGGTCGGTAGATATTCACAGCAAAATTCCCTTAATCTTCACTCAGAGCTATTCTATTTCATAAAGCTAATTGAGTGTTCATTGAATCAAGGGTACAAACTTTGTTCTCCCAAATCCCCGCAGAGCGTCTTACATCTACCCCCAGCTTCTGGACTGCAGAGCTTCCTTGTCTCTCTTGCATGATGAATGTTTTACTCATGGAACAAAAGCCAACACAGTATTCTTTTGGGCTGCTTACTACATACCAGGCATCCTGGTTCAAGTACTTATTGTGAAAAAAACTTTTCTCACTGGCTGTCCTGACCACAAGCCACTGATTTTTTGTTTACTTTTTTTTCCCCATTCCTGTTTTGAAAAGTAAGTTTGTTGAGAAGCTAAGAAAAATGAATAGAAGTTTTTTTTACAGCAAGAGTGGTTTTTATGACCAGGTAAAGCAATAAAACTGCATTACAGAAATGTTGATTAGCCACATTCCCGCATTCAGGGAAACTCGTGTGGTTCTACATAATGTAAGCAATGTATTGTGCAGTATATGTCATTCCAGTGTGGCATAGATTAGACTGAGACATTAAGCCATAATTCCGATACCATCTAGTGCCTGCTGATTAAAAAGATGATCAACCACTGAGAAGAAAGTCCCCATCAGATAGCATCAACTATATAGATATGTCTGTGCTTATGGCACTTCACTGCTTTCTTCAGGGAGCCAAATCTTGTCCTCAAAATACAAAGAGATACCAATGCTTTGAGCAATACAAAAATACAAATATGTTTCCCATAACTGTACTCTGAGTGATGTTTATTACATGTGCCTACTGCCAAGCAAAATCCAGAAGTCATCATTTCTTCTTCAATATTGCTTTAGTATTTAAGTATCAATGGTATAATAATCAAGTGAAATTATTTTCTTAGTACATGATGCTGAGGTGTAATAATGGATTTAGTAATAATGAAATAAGAATATTCTTCACAAATCTTTTTTCCTCTAATTTGCCTTTTTGTGTGATTATGCTGTCTATCATTCAACCACAATAAGTTCTTACCAGTCTTAACCAACTACCAACAAAAAAAAATCTCCAAGATAAGTCTTTCCTTGTCCCCTTGTTCCACTCTCCTAAATAGGTTATTGAAGAGAGAATCGGTTCCTTGTTCTTGGAAATAAAAATTGTGAAAACTCTGGGGTTATCCACTTTTTCTTCTAGCAGCGAATTAGCCAGTTACCTGGGCAGATCTATACAGGAGCGAAAATTAACATGAACCAAGGAAGCGTTCTGTCTCTTAGTAAGGATGTCACACAGTATAGTAGCGTGAATTATTGGGAGTTTAGAGGTAAGGAACCACAGATCTCTAGGACCCTAGGGTTCACTATTTTGGCTACTTATGGAACAATCACATTTGAGCAAGATGTTTTCTTGAAGCCAAAACATTTTTCAGAAACATTCCAGCGGCATTTATTTTGACAAAACTTTCCGTGTAAAGGTTTTGATCGAGAATGAACACTCATGAGAGAAAGGCTTGCATCAAAATGTTGACCTTTTCAACATGAAGCAGATATTTTGGCACACTTCCATTTTGCAGTAGTATTTAAATGGCTTTGTTTTCATGCCAAAGCAGAATAAAACAAATTTGGAACTTGAAAACTGTCAGGAAACCAAATTGTTATTCTCTAGCAAGCTCTGCTGATTGCCTTTAACTAGAATAACTTACTTAACTCAGTGCTGGCTTCACCAGGCAATAATTTACCATCATCCACAATGCATTGCCATCAATCCCGTATTATACCACCTTTTCATGACATGGTCTTAGCTTGCTGGTATGTTTTGTGTTTCTTTCCATGCAAAGATATTGTTTTGCTCTTAATTATACCAGTGAAACTGAAAGCAACATTTCCCTGGTTTTGAAATCTGCCCTTCCGAGGTCATTAACATCATGTCTTAGTTACTTTCTGAAGTTGCAAACAACAAACTTATTTGCCTGACTGCACATAATGACAATTACCACAATAGGAATTGCCAGAGAAATAAAATAATTGGTCCTAGCTTGACTAAAATAATATTCAATTATATTTAAGTGTCATAACACACAACTGGAATATTAATATAAAACTTCCGTATACAATTTGTCATTTCAATATCAGGCATTGCTTAGAGTATGTCAAGTCACTGATCTATTTCACTCCATCATTAATCTTTATTTCATATTTTTAAAAAGCAACGTTTGTTGTTTAGATTGATGTAACACAGATAACATAAGCAGGCATATATTTTAGAACATTGAGTGACAACTCAAGTATGCAAGTGGACAGATACATAACCTGAATAATCGTTGTTCAAATCCAAAAAGATTTGTTGGAAAAAGGTTTTTGATTATTCTTCTGTAGTTCTACAATAGTAGCTGAAATCCATTTACTGAAGTGGATAGTACTAAGCCTTTAAAAAATACATCAGGGTAGACTCAGCTGAATGTAGCACTTGATCATTGGTGATTTCTAGGCAGGGACTGTCAGAATGTATGGGAGCTCTCCACTGAAAAGCTCAGTTTGCAAATCTTACCTGGAGCATGCAGGTGCACAATTAGTGTTAATAAAATGAAAAAAAAAAACCCCAATGTTTCAAATGGTTTCCACAGGATATGTAAAAGTGCATTTGAATAAAAAGGAAATCTCATACAGTCATGTCTCCACATATGTGCTTCTCATACAGATTTTTTTCCTTCTTTTTGTCATAATTTCATATATTATATTATCAAGTTTCTACGTAGTTCACATTACAAAAAGTGTGAAACATGAACCTTGATTTGGACTTTCAATATGAGGATGCGTGGTTCAATGAAGTGAAAGCTTAAATAGTGTTTTTAAAGCATTTTATTATTATCCTTAATGAATTAATTTATTGTGTTTTCATCTTGTGAGGGTATTGAGAGTCTTCAATCCCTACTGTGGACCCAGTTTCGTAGATGCTGCTGAAAAAAAGAAGAATGGCTATGAAATATGGAAGGATAGTTCTAGAAAATGAAGGCTGGAAAGCAGGCACAGGCAATGCAATAAATACTTCCTTTTGCTGATCTCTCCACATGCTTGGTATTTAATCCAACTAAAAGGAATCACTCATATAAACTTTGCATAGACTTTGGTCTACCTGAAATGCTTCCATATCTTTCTGTATATAAAATGTGGGTCACCAAACCATTGTTGTCAAGATGCATCAAAGAGATCATGGGTGCAGAGACACTTCAACAACATGTACGTGAGGAGGATATCCTCAGGTGCGAAGATCTGGGCGGTGCAAAGACCAAGAGCAGGTGCCATGAGTCTGCTAAAACCCAGCAGCAGCAGCCACCTTTGCAGGCCCTCAGCTCTGCGAGTGAAGTGCTGTGGAACCAGTACGCTTACACTGTTCCTACAGTCCATCTGGTAAATTTGGTTCTCTCTGGTGTAATGCAGACCAGTTTAAAGCTTTTTGTTTTCATAGTTGAAGTTTTCTTTGCCTGCCTCAAGTGCCTGTTTGGAGGGAACTCTGCCATCAGGCAGGACCTGCCTCAACTTTCTTTGGCTGTATGAGTTAAATATTTCTCAGCCTTTCTCGCTTGCAAGACTTTTCCCGCTGTAAACATGCCTAGACTTTAAGGCATCCAAAGCATGTAAAAATCAGTAGTAGTCTTCTATCAGTCACTTCTAAAATAAATACTACAAGACATTGAAGCAATATTTCACACAGGAAAGAAATCGAAGACAGTCTGACACTTTTCACTTAGCACTTTTCAAAAACATACAAGAAAAGAAACTGAAAAAGGCACTAACCTTTGGAAACTAAGAATCCACCTGGAAAAATCTGGTGACCCAAACTGTTGCACTGAATGCATTTTGAAGATAAAAAGTGTTTTACATAGTCGTTGTAAAGTTGTTCCCTACTACATTGTTTCTGAGACAACAGCTGGACACGTCAGAAAACACTGAATGCTTTTTGGAATTGTGGATGTCAAGCAAAGCAATCTGAATCTACTGGAGAGGGGAATTGAAAAGGGTAGGATTAGGCTGAATGTTTGGCACGACTCTGTAAGGATAGCTGCAGTGTAGGACATCTGTTTTGTAAGAACATCTGATTAAAAGGCCAAGACAAGAAACAGGAAAAGCAAAAAACTGAAGACAGAGATACAGAAGCCCTAAGGGACCAGTGGATAATGAAGTCCATAGAAAAGACCAGACCTGCTGGATGGGCTGTTAAAGGCACCAGACAAGTGTGACCTTGGGCAGAATCATGCCCAACTTTGTAATAGCTCAGAAGGGAAATGAGAGTGTCCTGGATCTGATGTTAAAGAGCAAACTTACTATAGGATATTTAAGGGGCATCATTGCGAGTGTTTAAACTTCTTATGGGATGCTTGAGGGGATTCTGGGAATGTGCAAAACCTATTGGCTGCTTAGGAGAAGGATAAAATGTCAGAAAAGGGAGGAAAACATTGAGAAAAGGGGCAATTACAGAGGGCACTCTCATGCAAATAAGCTGCAGGTCAGTACACTTGTCTGAGTCCTGTCCATGATCATGGCACAGTCCATCCTCACTTCTTGGTAAGTTCCTGCTTCTATCCATAGAGAGAACTGCATGAGTGTTCATTTTATTTTTTGTGTGTGTAACATGCCAGCAAACTCAAGTCAGACCATCTGGCAAGTAGTCTGGCTGGCAGGTCCTGGAGCTGGATATTGGAAGGACCAAGTCGGGGTCAGCCTGGAGAAGGTCAGGACATTTGTGTCATTTATATGAGTACTGTTTGTGTGTATCATCTGGTGCATCTAAAGGCACTGACCTTCTGCTTGTGTTTATCTGCTGCTGGACAATCATGTCGACTCGCACGTGTGAGTTGGGGAAATATGCTCAGCCTTATTACTGACTGAATCTTGAACAGGGAACCACAGCAGCTTCAGACCTTCTTGGGTCCTGAGGTTCACTGGGTTCAGTTTCTTTTAGCAGGCACCATTTATGTTGCCTTGGAATGGTTCAAATATTGTTTATCTTGAGTTTGTATTTTTTTTTGAGAAGTATTACACCTCCATATGCTTAGACTGAGGATTATGTTTTTTCAACAGTGATGCATTTTTACAAATACTGCAGTGTTACACATCTTACGATGCAGAAGGGTTTTTTTGGCTTGTTCTTTTTCTTTCTTCTGTGCTCCTTTTTCCAGATTTGTAAATATGGTCCATGTTTCCCTCATTACAACTTGTTGTAATTTTCCTGTTATTTTGGGACTGTGGTGTTTCTTTTAAGTATAATCTAATTCTTTCCCTTTCCTATTAAATTATTACTGATCTAATAACTAAATAGAGCCTTAAGTGTAGGTGTTGGGAGAGCTGCTTTAATTTTTCTTGCATAAATGTGGTTTTGTACAAATGGAATAGCAGAATTCCTTTTCAGAACATAATGGATTAGGTATTTTTCAAAATGCATGTCATGTCAAAGATTTCGATTTCATATAAGCTTATATATTTATATAGTCAATATTTTGCACATGTGAATAACACCAGAAAATTATGTTTGTGGTGACCTGTTTTCCTGTTCCCATTTTCCACAGGATGTTGGCCCCATTCTTCTCATTTTACCACTGATTATGAGAGTATAGAGGGATTATTTTCCGCTGGCAGTCACTCAGTGATGGAAAGGAAGTGACGGTGTGTGCAGTGTAGGAGATATCTGCCCAGGAGTCACCTCATCAGAAATTGTGTTTCTTATTTTTCTTTTATGTTCTGTGACTTACCTATTTTCATACTACTTAGCATTTCATAGAGACTAGTGATTTTCCCTTTAAGTCTGCCTTTTTTGGGGGGTCTTTGCAATTTGTTTTCACACTTGGACATGGATTGCTGTGCGTCTGTCAAAATTGATGATATATATGGAAATCTTGTCTCTGAAGGTTGTATTGTCGGGTGAGCTGTTCACATGATCCCAAGTCATAAATCTGTGAGAGTTTATCTATGTATGCGAGTCTACTTGTTTCCATTTAACTCCGGCCTTGGAGAGAAAGAGACCCAAGGCGAAAAACTGTTGGAATGCAGAAATATTGAGCAGCTCAGCTAGAATATTCCTTTCTTAAAGTGTTTTTGACTGAATGTGGGTTATTTTAACCAGGAGCTAGTTTGAATTTATGGCTGGATATGCAGAAATAGAAAGCTGACAATTCACGATGACATAGTACACTAGGATTTAGTTCCTCAGAGCCTGGTTATGTGTGTCTACAGAGATGGCTACAAATTGACCCAGCTTTCTCTACCCACATTCTGAGCTGACTAAACAGAGGCAGTTTCATGACTTCTGTGTCCATGCAAATATTCTGATGAGTGACGTATGCTGAAATACAATGCATATTGGCACGGTCATTACTCTTACCCAGCTCTGGGTAAAGGCAGATGAGTCCAGATCTAACTGCACAGGCACAGGTAGATGCCATCCTTTGGCACCCGTGACAGTAAAGCTTGTGTACATAAGTTCTGGCTTCGCAAGAGAACAGGGTCACCTGAAGCGTGATATCAAATAGGTTTTGGCATCTAAGGAAGCGACTGCTTCAGAAATTATGTTTTTCTTCAGCCTGTTGACACGTGAAAGTTGACAGCACCCCAGTTTTTGGGAATCCTCTTTCCAAGAACTTAAATTTCTCCCTGCCATAGAGCAGTAGAAGCTTGTCTTCGAGAGCTAGCCAGAGATGCTGAGACCACCCACTCAAACACGAGACACCCAGGGTGGCACTCAGCTCCTCTGACTTTAGATAGGCCTATTGCAGATGTTGCGGTTACAAAATTGCGAAGATACCATTAGAGTTAGCAGAGTAAAAAGCTATTCATGCTGTCCTAAAGTAGACGTCTTTAGTTAGGGCCCCTTTAGACTTAACTGGCTGTATTGACTAGGGCCTCAGGTCGATTTCCTACACACGGGCAACCTAATGCCATCTCAGAGGCCGTAATGAAGCGAGCTGAATCCCACCCGAGTTCTAGTTCCCTCTTCTACCAAGGAGGTTTGGATTCTGTATCCCCATAGCTGAGAATTAGTGGGCACTTTCTCCACACATTCTTTGTAGCCTGTGCAGTTAGAGAGCAAATATTGGGGCTAAAGGATGCGTTTTTCCCCCTTGTTCTCAGCATCTCCATTCAGCAAGCTTCAAGAAACGTAATGCAAAGTACTTCTGTGATGGGTTGTCTTTGGCTGGATCCCAGGTGCCCACCAAAGCTGCTCTTTCACTCCCCTCCTCGGCTGGAGAGAGGAGAGAAAGTACAACAAGAAGCTTGTGGGTCGAGACAAGGACAAGGAGCGATCATTCAGCAATTGCCGTCAGAGTCAAAAGAGACTGGACTTGGGGAAATTTGTTTCATTTATTGCCAATCGAATCAGAGTAAGGTAATGAGAACTAAACCCAAATCTTAAAACACCTTCCGCCCACCCCTTCTTTCTTCCCGGGCTTGAATTTGCTCCCCATTTTCTCTGCCTCCTCCCCCCGAGTGCCACAGGAGGTCGGGGAATGGGGGTTGCGGTCCGTTCATCACATGTTGTCTCTGCTGCTCCTTCCTCCTCAGGGGGAGGACTCCTCACACTCTTCCCCTGCTCCAGCCTGGGGTCCCTCCCACGGGGTGCCGTCCTTCAGGAACAGGCTGCTCCACGGTGGGTCCCCCACGCGGCCACGAGTCCTGCCAGCAAACCTGTGCCAGCGTGGGCTCCTCTCTCCACGGGGCCACAGGTCCTGCCAGGAGCCTGCTCCAGTTCTGGCTTCCAGTGGGCTCACAGCCTCCTTCGTGCAGCCCCCTGCTCCAGCGTGGGGCCCTCCCCAGCCCGCAGGTGGAGATCTGCTCCCCCACGGAGCTCCATGGGCTGCAGGGGCACAGCCGGCCTCACCATGGTCTTCAGCAGGGGCTGCAGAGGGGTCTCTGCTCCGGCCCCTGGAGCCCCTCCTGCCCCTCCTTCTGCACTGACCCAGGTGTCTGCAGAGATGTTTCTCTCATGTATTCTCGCTCCTCTCTCCCGCTGCAGTTGCTGCCTGCCAGTTCTTACCCCCCTTCTGAAATACGTTATCCCAGACGTGCGACTACTGTTGCTGACTGGCTCGGCCTTGGCCAGCCGTGGGGCTGTCTTGGAGCCGGCTGGCATCGGCTCTACTGGACATAGGGGAAGCTTCTAGCAGCTTCCCACAGAAGCCACCCCTGCAGCCCCCCTGCAATGTTTTTAATTGCTAATAAA
The DNA here is from genome assembly GCF_964289735.1 of Phaethon aethereus. Classification (NCBI taxonomy): domain Eukaryota; kingdom Metazoa; phylum Chordata; class Aves; order Phaethontiformes; family Phaethontidae; genus Phaethon; species Phaethon aethereus. Next base: position 645,124 of record NW_028114303.1, on the reverse strand, counting down.
CATTTGTACCTTAAAAAAAAAAAAAAAGATATTTCTAAATACCACAAGACATCTGAAGTGAAGAGGCGTTCTAAAGTTAGTTATCCTACAGGAAATACACAGCTCCACCTGTTACTCCTGCTTTCCCTTGAGTACCAGAGTGACCTCTAATCTCAGCCTTGGTTAAGGAGGGTGTTACCTCTGTTGGTAGATCAACCCTTATTTCAGAAGAGGGGGGGAGAGAGAGACAGAGAGAGAGAGAGAGAGAGAAGGAAAGACAGACAGGCAGCAAGGAAGGCTTGTTTTCCCTTGAAGGAGTCAACTCAGGCAGCACCTGGAGCATCACCGGTGTCTGAGCCTGCGCCCAGAACGTTTGTGCTGTCTGTTACAAGCTCCTGAAGGCACTTGCGACAGCAAAGCAATGCCTTGTAACCCTCTGCCGCCTTCCTGTGCATCAGAAGGCCTGCCTATATCTTCCGCAGCTTTGCCCACAGAAGCCTGAATGGCTGTGCTCCGGGGTCTTGGAAGGCACAACACAAACTTCCTCCGGTCACTCTGACACCCTGAACACAGAAACCAACACAGTTTAATAGGAAGAATCTCACTTTCTCACAGAAACCACCTTTTACATTACATCTTTTCATCCCGTAAGAAAGCATGTGTCCCTACAGTATGTACATAGTTACCCACCAAAACCGCCAACGTCATACAACGTATCCCGCGATACAACGTATCCCAGGATACAACGTATCCCGCGATACGCTCGGAGGGGTTTGCGCAGCCCCCGCTCTCTGTGCACCTCACAGACCTCTGCGCTTTCTGCTTCTGCCCCTGGTGCTGGCGGCTCTGTGGCCGATGCACCGGCAAGCCCAGCCGCATCCTGCTCCTCCTCAGAGAGTCCCTGGCCGTGCTCAATGAGCGATTGCTATGAACGTACTTTAAAAAGCCCTTTTTATAGCCCGACACAACACTGGCCAATTTCAACTCTAGCTGAGCTTTGCCCTTTTCTGTTCTCTCCTGACACGTATGAACTACAGCTCTGTGATCTTCCTGCCAAGCCGGACCTTGGTCCCAGGGATCATAACATTCCTTTTTCCACCTGAGTTGAAAAAGGAGGTCCCTGTTCAGCCAAGCTGGTCTTCTGCCCCTCTTGTTTGACTTCAGACGCCACCAGATTGCCTGCTCCCGTGCTTGCAGAAGGTGGTTCTGAAAAACTAAGCTGCTCTCTGAGCCCTAAGCCCTCCAAAGCAGCTTCGTAGGGGACACTGCAGACTAGCTCTCTGAGTAGCTTCAAGTTTGCTCTCCTGAAAAGCAAGGTAGAACTCCTCTGAGCTGTATCTCATTACACTCAAAAGTTTAAACTCCCCTGTTTGGTGATCACTGTTATCCCATCTCCTACGAGTCCTTCTCCATACACAAACAGGAGGGACTAAGAGATCTGTTGGGTAGATAAGCAGCCATGGGGAACCACGGTGAGCAGTGGAGTGAGCTGCTGCATGGGCTACGTGCTTTGCGAGTGCGAAGCCAGCCCCTGGCTCAGTGAGTGCCTGGGAAAGGGAGTCTGCAGCCGTGAAGGACAGAGCCGGCCAGCAGGACAGCTGGCAGCCTTCACTCGGGCATTGCCCACCTTGTGACTGGCTGTACCTGTGATGATGTTAATGCTCTTTGTACACAGGTCTGTTGCGTCGTGCTGTGTTGCGAAGCAGACTTGCAGAGGCGTGCCCTGTCTGCCCATCGGGACTCAAGGCACATTTCCTCCAAGCGCAGCAGCCAGGCTTTGGGCAGCCTCGCCTCATGCTGCTTTTGACATTGCCAACCAGGATCGTTTCTATCCTCGGGTTTTCATGTAGGAACCAATTAGTGAACAAGTCCTGTTTTAATGGAGTGGCAACTCAAACAGTATTACGCTGGTAGAAAGCCTTCAGGAGAAGACTGGTGTCCTGTGGATCTCGCAGTAAGGCAGCCAGCAGCTCTGTTTCTGCTATAGCTACAAACATCCACGAGTGAAACAACCGCAGCTTTTTAATACACTTACAGATACTTTTCTTTGCAGACACAAAGCATGCTTTTGTCTTGAACTTTTCATTAGTCTGAAAAAAAGATCATTGGTAGTATAGGATACCATGCTGTTTATTAAATGTTCATAAATTAACATCTACACAGAAAGGATGTTTTCCTCATCAGAAACAATGCTGAAACGATGAGCAACTCTGAAAAGAAAGGTACATAAGGCTCCCGTGCACAAACCCCAAAGCTTCAAAGGAGAAAGGTGAAAGAGCGCTACATCCTTATGTCACAGGACAACCTGTGATTAACCCGAGTTATGGACACTGTCACATCATAGGTAGTTGGGGCCAGTTCAGATCCCCTGCCTTCTAGATCAGCCGCCTTGATGAGCTGGGTGTTTCAACTGTTATAAAGCTGCAGAATCAACCAGAATCGACACTGAAATGACTGTGCTGGCTACAGAATGGCTAGAATAAATATGGGGGTGTGTCCAGTTTTTTTCCGGTCCTGGAGGGTCGGTGGGATTCGGGGCACCATGTAAGCTGGATTTTTAACTCCTCCTTCCCATCAGTCCCTAGGCACAGGCACGTGTTGTGGCTGAAAGCAAAGCATCACCACTCCAGTTCTGACTGACAGAAAGGGGGGTGTTTGCGTCAGTCCAGAGAGCGCTGATGGGTCGGAGAAGTAAGAGCGGAGTTTTTGCTGTAGCTAACCTGGAGTTAACTCAGCTAATGGAAACTGCAAGCCAGTCATGTTTGATCAAGAATACTAAGAAAGGGTATTGTGCTGTGTGCTGCATACAAGGACTTGCACCAACCAAAGGGCAGCAATGGGTGCTCCCTTCTTGTATGCAGCAAGGTGGTGCAGCGTCTCTCTGCCAAGAATGAGTAGCGGCAAAGAAAACCTGGAGGGTTTTATAGTCTGGAACATGCTGTCCAGCATGTCCCTCGTGTCCCTCTCAGATGATATACACCTCCACGCCCAGCACGTCCCATGGAATCTGCAGGTGACATGCCAGCTCCCCACAGGGGCAGCTGTGCCGGCTGGTGGGCTTTTGCTGACGGAGCCGAGGAGTGAGCCAGCAAGGCCTCCCGCCAGGGCTGGGCTGGGTCTGAGGGCGGTGCGGGGCCGCTCCGGCGTCGCGGTGCCCGAGTGAAATGTGCCGGCCGGAGCAGAAGGGCGCGGTGCCTCCCTCCTCGCCTCCGCCGAGGTAGTGCTGGGGCTGCATCGCGCCCCTCAAAGCCCAGGCAGCAGAGCTCATGCGGGCAATCCAGGCAGCAGAAAAAAATCGGCACCTGCAAGAAGAGAGTCCAAAGTGCTGATGAAACCATGAAGGCAGGAAGAGGCACGACTTTGTGCCCCGTTCTTTGGGCAGTGTGCTGTCCAGGGGGCAGTTCCTGGCACACGAGAGGGAACCGTCCCTGGCAGTGGCTACGGCACGGCTTTGTCCCCTTCTCCACACGTGTGACACCCTCAGAGCTCTGCAAGTTGACAGAGATGTGCAGCACTGCTTTGCTAGGCAGCAGGGCTGGGCAGGGCAGCTGTGCTGTGGTCCTTTCCAAAAGCCGAGCAGCAGCACGCCTCACTGTCCCTTGCTAGAAAGCCAGGCTTGAAGGCAAAACACGCTGCTTTGGTATTGTTTGGTTGTTTTCTTCTTCCCTCAATTGTCTCAGGTGCAACGTGAGCTTTTTACGAAGTGCCAGTACCTCAGGGTCTACAGCTACGTGACACAGCTCCTTGCTGCGTCTTTGGGATTCAGACACCAGCAGCCAGTGCTGGGCTTGCCAGCTGACATGAACAGCAAAGGGAGACTTTGCCTCTTTCTGTAGGCAGCGGGTCAAAGAGCTCAAAAAATTGCTATGAGCCTTGTGACTCTGCTGGGGTGTTGCTCAGCCTTGCACAAACAGAGCTGCCACAAGTGCCGAAGGAGAGCTGCCAACGCTGGAGTGATATGTTCCTCCTGACAGACACGCTCTCCCATGGGCAGCTGCGGGCTTCCTGCCCGGTGCCATCTCTGCGCACCTCAGAAATATTGCCCATAGTCGGAGCAGTGTTCGGAGCTTTGAAAGATGGGCAGCAGAGCCTGCTACACACCTGGGCTCCTCGTTCTTCTTGCCTGCCTGGATGTCCTCAGTTGCCCATCCCGCAGAGCTCTGCTCCCAACTTGCTCCTCTCGCTGTCCAGTAGCCCGTTGCTCCCCTCTTCACAGGTTGCTCTTCTGGAGCCTGGCAAACTTTCCATTCAATGTATTGTTAGACAGGTCAAGCCATGATAAACGTGAACCAATTCTGCTCTTAACCACACCTAGCTCATTTTACCTTGTCTCCCCAGAGGAGCTCTCCAGGTGTTCACTTTCTGGAGGGACTGGAGGCACCTGCAATGGAAATGTGCAAGTTAACGGGTGGCAAGGACCTTCCTGCCCAATTGCTACCTTAGCTCGGAAAGGCACAGCCCTTGGATGGGTTTGCTCAGCCCAGCTGAGCCAGTTCTGGTGGCATCACCGCACAAACCGCCATGGCCATCCTGCACCACCCTTCCTCTGCACCTTTGCAGAGCTGCCGGCTAGTGGGTGACCTTGCTTGTCCCTGCGGCAGCACTCTCAACTTCTGACAGTGCTGTCACCCTCTTTGTGGCCCTGACATACCGCTGCTGCTTCTGCTTCCGCCTCTGGTGCTGGCAACTCCTTGGCCGACGTGCCGGCAAGCCCAGCCACATCCTCCTCCTCCTCAAAGAGCTGCGGGGGACAGAGGAGGACAGTTGCTTGGCTGGGGACAGGCCCCAGGGCCGGTGAGCCTTCCTCCGGGCCAGGAGCGAGCGTGGGCGGCTCTGCTTTCACTAGGGCAGGACGCAGGGGTGGCTGGAGGTGGGGGAGGTGGGGCGGAGCCGGCTTGGTCCCCGAGCCCCAGCCGGGGTCCCTCTGCTGGGGACAGCGCCTCTGCGCAGGAGCCAGCGCCACGGGCACCCCCCGGCCAGGCTGGCTTACCTGGAGGGGCTGGGGCAGCGTGCCGTCCTGGCTGCAGAGAGCTGCCAGGGGCCGGCCGAAGAGACCCGCCCTGCCGGCACAGCCCGACTGCCCGGGCGCCTCCGCAGCGGCCAAGGTCCCTCGCCGCGCAAAGGGCCAGGGCAGCCCCCTCGTCCTGCTGCGGGTCCCGCCTGCCGCCAGGGAAAACAGAGCAGAGAGCCATGGAGGGCAAGCGCCAGGTGAATGCTGCCCGAGCCTCTGCGTGCTGGGCGTCCCCGCCAACAGCGAGGGAGAGGCGTGGCTGGGGAACGAGGCGCCCCGGGGGCTCAGCTCTCTGCGGCCGTGCCCTGCGGGAAGGGCAGCAGCAGCCCCTGAGCAGCGCGGCTGCCGCCTGCCAGAGCAGGAGAGAGGGGCCGTCCTGCCCCCGTCTCCTCCAAACTCACCGGCCGAGTGGCCACGTCCACCTTGGCTGCCGGAGGGGACGGGAGGTGGCCGCTGCTGGGCACCAGCCTGCAAGAAATGCGCTGCGCTCAGCGAGCAGCCCCGCAGCACGAAGGGCCCCTGGCGAGCTGCATCGGCCGCGGGCCATGAGTGAGATGTGGGGACGGCCGAGATGGCGGCCCGGGGGCTCCTCACCTCTGCCAGGCCCTCGACCAGCCTCTCCAGGCTGCTGGCGTTGAGTGTTTTGGCCTGGGCAAGGGGTGAAGAGCAGCAGGTGAGAAGCCATGGGGCTGGTGCGGGGTTGGAGCAGCCCCTGGGGCAGAGCGGGGCCGGGAGGGAGACTCACGGCATTGCGGCCGCGCAGCTCCTTCAGCAGGAGCTTGATGGAGGGCAGCTGGGTGACGCGGGCTCCCTGCACTCCTTCTGCTGGCCTGTGCACGGGGCAGGGGCAGAGAAAGAGCTGTGTGAGACTCAAGCTGCCTCTTCCCTCGCCTGCCAGTCCCGGGAGCCCTTCCAAGCTGCCCCGAAGCAGCCGGGCACCGCCCGGCCGTCGAGCGGAGAGCAGTGGCAAGGGGGGAGGACGGGGCTGGGTGAAGCAGCTCCGCCAGCTCTGCCCACTCCAGAGCCGCCCGCAGCCGTGGGGGCAGCTCTCCCCAGCTCAGGAGTGGCGTTTCCGCATCGTACGGCTACGGCTAGAGCATCCCCCCGTGCTGTGAGCACGGGCCCCCCAAGCTGCTCTGCCAGGCAGGGCTTACCCACGCAGCGCGCTGAGCCAGAGCTCCTTCAGCGAGCGGGAGCTGCAGGAAAGAGAGGAGAAAGAGCCTGAGCGCCCGCTGCTGCCCAGCCCGCGGGCAGAGGCGGGCGCCGGCACAGCCCTGCCCCGTGGGGACGGCTGCAGAGGCAGGAGGAAGCGGCGTGGGGCCGGACAGAAGCGCTGCCCGGCCCTGCCGGGGGACGTGGCACCGAGACCCACCAGAAGGTGACGACGCAGAAGCCGTAGGGCCAGGCGAGGACGAGGGACGTGGTGGCCTTGTCTTCCTCCTCCTGGGCGGCATCCCCGGCCGCCCCCTTGCCGCCGCTCAGCACCCACAGCCGGCGCAGGGCCAGGCAGAGCTGCGGGCGCGGGGCGCTGCCACGTCTGCAGAGAGGAGCGGCAGGGAGTGACCTGGAGGTGGCCGAGCCCGGCGGCTGCCCTCTGGCCTCCGCCTGCCCCGCGCACGGCCACGGGTGCAGCCAGCAGCAGGGTGCCGGGGCCTGGGGCTGCTCCTTGGGCGTCCCTGCCCCGGTGCCGGGGCCAGGCCTTAGGAGGAAAGGCAGCCGGGGTCTGCGCCTCTTACTTGGCCTTGGCGATGATCAAGGCATCGCTGAAGAGGAGGAGGTGCCTCTTCCCCGTCCCGCGGCCCTGCGTCACCCGCACGCGCTGGTGGAGCAGCGGCTCGGCTGATGCCGGGCCGGGCGCGCACTGCTGCTCGGGGCCAGGGTAGACCCTGCAGAGCAGGCGGCAAAGGGCGTGAGAAAGGCGGCTGCTGCGGGGCCCGGCTGCGCCGGCGTGTCCCCGAGCCGCGGGGGGAGCCCACCTGGAGCCGTAGCAGCAGTTCAGCTGGCCCATCGTGCCGGGGCCAGGGGAGTCCTCGCGCCGGACACGCTGCTGGGGCTCCGGAGAGCTCCCAGCCGGCTGGAGCGAGGCTGTCGAGGGGGTCCCGGTGCTGGGCAGTGCCGCTGGGTGAGAGCTGGTCTCTCCCTGGAGCTGCCGGGTGCTGGCAGAGCCGTGCCTGCAGGCACTGTGGCCGTTGCCGGGCCAGCACCGCGACATCACAGCTGCCATTCCAAGCCCGGGGGGGGGGGGGGCTGGGGGGCGGGGCTGGGGGAGGGGCTCCTGTCTCTCTCGGCCTGGGGAGCCCGGGCCTGGGCACAGCACTGCGGGCATGGCCTCAGCAGCGCTGAGCAGAGGGCAAGGCTCCCCTCCCTCCAGCTGCTGGCAAGGCTTTGCCCAGCACAGCCCAGGGCACCGCCGCCCGCCGCCTTTGGCCAAGGGCACGGTGCTGGCTGCTGCTCAGCTTGGTGTCCAGCAGGACCCACGGGCCTGTTGCGTTAAGAGGCAGAGCAATTTGGCAGAAACTAAACCCCCTTGCTTTCCAGTCGATCCTCAGATATCAGAGGGACTGGGGGCGGCTGAGCTTAGGTTCTGAGTGATGCCCAAAGTCAGCGTTAGTAGTCCGGTCGCGCCCAACACCTTTGTTGGACTATCACGGGTCCGGATGCACTACTAACATCACACTACCTGCTCAGCCGGACACCTCCTGAACGAACACGGCCGCACTCAGAGGTACGGTCGCGTTCAGGGACCACAGACGGCTGAGTCAATCAATAGTGCGATTTATTGAACACACGGCTGAGTCAATCAATAGTGCGATTTATTGAAGCAACAGATATACAGGTTCTTTGGATTGCCGGTGATAAATTCACTACCTATAAAGCACATGCAAATGCTAAAACTACGAGGGACACTACTTGGCTATAAACGCCTTAAAAGATGTAAAGTGACTCTATATAGAGATTTCTAAGTTTCCCGGGAAGGCACTTGGTATGACCAAGGGTTCAAATCTTGCCCAACGGCGTCCCGATGGGGGGGAAGAGAGGCTCAGCCCGTCGACTGATCCCAGAAGTTAGAGTGGTACACAACGATGGTATCTTCCCTAACATCCAGCTCTTAAAACATTATTTTATAGTGTTTTACTTTGCAGGTGGAGCTTGAGTGACTCTAGGCATACATACCTTTATCAGGATTGGTGCAGAATTCTCTCGCTTCGCGTTTAAAGGTACAGACTAGGAAAAATTCAGTGCGCACACTCATTGAGGAGGGGTCGCACCTTGGGGGGGTGGTAGCTTTTGAGAGGGGTGTGCGTTTTAGTATTATAATGATATTATAATTAGCAAAGTTCACTCTAAGGACAGCACTTCATCAAAGTTGACAGGTCTTTGGCCCAGGACATTGTAAGCGCAGCTTATCAATGTACATCCTGTGCATCCCTAAACTCCCCGGTTCACAGAGCGTGGCCGCGAGGTCTCCACTCCGCTCCAGCCTCCATGTAATCTCTCCCAGAGTCAGCACACCAGGCGCCCCTGATGTTGCCAACATCCAAGGCCGTTCAGGGAGTCTCCATGGCACAGACCCGTTGTGCATGAGTGCTACGTTCCACCTGGTTTCAAGGCTGTTCTTAGAGGGTAAATTTCCAAAGTACCCCTCAGCGATTACTCCACATCTCTGGATGAGGGATCCGGAGATTATTTTGCCTTTGAGTGGGAGGACCCCGAAACAGGACGAAAACAACCATTAAGATGGACTGTGTTACCACAAGGGTTTACAGAGTCACCAAATCTATCTGGACAAACTTTAGAGAAAATTCTACAAGATTTCACAATACCTAAGGAGGTAAAATTATTGCAATATGTGGACGATTTATTAGTAGCAGGAGAAACTGAAGAGGGGATCCGAAAAGCCACCATTAAATTGTTAAATTTTCTAGGGGAAAAGGGATTAAAGGTGTCCCGATCAAAGCTGCAGTTTGTAGAACAAGAAGTAAAATACTTAGGACATTGGCTGAGTAAGGGAAGGAAGAAGTTAGATCCTGATAGGGTATCTGGGATTCCATCCTTAAGACCCCCACAAGCTAAAACGGAAATTAGGCAAATACTGGGATTATTAGGATATTGTAGACCATGGCTTGAAAATTATAGTGAAAAAGTAAAATTCCTATATGAAAAATTAACTAATAACCAACTTAAATGGCTTATTGAAGACAATCAGAGATGTGAGGAAGTAAAAAAGGCATTAATACAAGCACCTGTATTGAGCCTCCCAGATCTAGAAAAACCTTTCTATCTCTTTGTGAATACATCAAGCCAGACAGCATACGGAGTTCTTACTCAAGACTGGGCAGGAATCAAAAAACCCGTGGGGTATTGTTCTAAGTTACTTGATCCAGTAAGCAGAGGATGGCCTGCTTGTCTCCACGCTTTGGTTGCTACAGCATTATTAATAGAAGAAGTTAGGAAGATTACCTTCAGTGCTCCTTTAAAAGTGTATACCCCACACAATGTCAGAAATGTTTCACAACAAAAAGCGGAAAAATGGTTAATGGACAGCCGGATTCTAAAGTACGAAGCAATACTAATAGACTCCCCTGACTAAGCGTGACTTCTGCTCAGAGTCCAGCACAATTTTTGTTTGGAGAACCATCAGAGGAATTACAACATAACTGTTTAGAGGTAATTGAGACCCAGACTAAGGTGAGACCAGATTTAAGAGATGCTGAGTTGGAAAATGGAGAAGCGCTGTTCAGAGATGGCTCCTCCTGAGTGGTAGAAGGGAAGAGAAAATCGGGATATGCAATAATTAATAAGGACTTAGAACTTGTGGAATCAGGACCTCTGAGTCCATCATGGTCAGCTCAGGCTTGTGAGCTGTATGCCCTATGTAGGGCCCTGGGATTATTAAAAGGAAGAAGTGGGGCTATATTTACAGATTCTAAATACGCATATGAGGTGGTCCACTCTTTTGGAAAAATTTGGGAAGAAAGAGGTTTGATTAATACTCAAGGGAGGATTTTAATACATCAAGAATTAATAGTAAAAATTTTAAAGGCTTTAAGAGAACCAAAGGAGATAGCAGTGGTACATGTGAGGGGACACCAAAAGGGATTAGATTACCGAACGAGAGGAAATAACTTAGCAGATAAAGAGGCCCAGGAAGCAGCCTTGAGGACTAAAGTTGCCAAAATTAATGCCATACAAACAAAGGAGGACACCAGCAAAGAAGAACGAGAGGAAAGAGAGAAGAAGTTTGCCCCACAAGAACAAACAAAATTGGAGAAAATAGGAGCTAAATTAGAACAAGGAAAATGAACACTGCCCGATGGGCGAGAAATGTTGCCAAAAGCCTACACCAGGCGAATATTAGAACGTTTGCGTGTGCAAACACATTGGGGTACAAAAGCGTTAAGTGATCATTTTCTTAAACAATTTGGTGGTATTGGAATTTTTGAAATAGCAAAGCAAATTACACAAGGTTGCTTAACTTGACAAAAGGTAAATAAGACAGTGTTTGGACAAGCAGCCATGGGAGGGAGAAAAACAGCTTACAGACCTTTTGAGAAAGTCGATTTCACTGCATTGCCTAAGGTAGGGAGGATAAAATATTTATTGGTAATAGTAGATCATTTAACACAGTGGGTAGAAGCGTACCCTGTAGCACGAGCTACGGCACAGATGGTGGTAAAAATTTTATTGGAACATTTGATACCTAGATATGGGATAATCCAGTACATTGATTCTGACCAGGGCACACATTTTACTTCTAAAATAATAAAACTATTATGTCAATCATTAGGTATTCAGTGGGAATACCACACTCCGTGGCACCCACAAAGCTCGGGGAAGGTAGAAAGAATGAATCAAACAATAAAACAACAATTGGCTAAATTAATGATTGAGACGCAAATGCCCTGGACGAAATGTTTACCACTGGCACTTCTAAACGTAAGAACTAAACCATACAGTGAGACTGGATTATCGCCATATGAAATGTTATATAGCGTGCCTTATTTTCAAGGAATGCCTCTGGGGAACAATGTAATTGAGCATCATAGTATCCAACAATATATAATTACCCTTGGAAAAAGATTAAAAGAATTAAGAGAGATTGGGATGGTGGCCCAAACACCACCTTTAGGATTTGCAATTCATCAGTTAGAACCAGGAGATAAAATTCTGACAAAAACATGGAAAGAAGGAAACCTCTCTCTCCTCTGGGAAGGACCTTTCCTTGTTTTATTAACTACAGAAACAGCTGTGAGAACTGCTGAAAAAGGATGGACACATGTGTCACGAGTGAAAGGTCCAGTGAAGGAGTGGAAAGTCACATCTGACTCAATTGCTGTGGGAATTTTATTGCGGCTACTCCTGTAATAGAAACAGGAGTGAAACATGAAATTCCCACAGTTGCTAAAAATCTATTTGTAAATCTTGCTGAAAACATTGCTAAGTCATTGAATATAGCTAATTGTTACGTTTGTGGTGGAACAAATCAAGGTGAATGATGGCCATGGGAAGCTATGGAGAGCAATATAAGTAATCCCCAAGTTTGGAAAACAATGGGAAAGGGTAATAGGAAACAACAATGGGTACTCCAAACGAGTATAATCGGAAGGAGTTGTTGGCAAAAGAAGAACAGGAAAAAGGAGCTGGAACTAGAATTTGTCCTTTGTGCAGAAGGTGGTGTGTGTTTGTAAGATTAGTGTTGCAGGCTAACTGGCAGTTTTCTGTAGCCATAAAGCCTTGCAAATAAAGAGGATCGCCAGGCTCGGGCAACTGCTCAGGTCTGGACAAACCACTGATCTATCAAAGCTCTGGCCTTCACAAGCAGTGCTCAATTAATTTGGGTACTAAGAAAGCACCCCCTTAAAGGAAAGGAGAGGGCAAGACCGGAGGGGAACTGGTATTGCGGCTTAAAAAGGGCCTGCCAAGGGCTGCAACCCCTTCGGGCTGTGACCGCCGACCACTATGGCCCTGACCGGACCTCTTCTAGTTCTACTTGGGGTGAGTTCCTTGACTCTGACTACGGCAAATAACTGTAGTCAATATTGGAACAAGTCCAGCTGGGGTTTACCCCAGAAAAATGGAAAAAGTGAGGACCTTTTCTAATTGTACAGCCTGTACCTGTAATCATATTTGCCAAGGAATTGGAACAATAAAACCTAGGTTTTTTTCCTGTTACCCATAAATCAGGGAGAGCCAGGTGTATAACGAATGGCCTCCTGAGAGACAAACTTGGAAAGGAGTCAATCTAGGAGGATTTGGGGGAGATTTTATGGGTGGTGATTGGCTTACTAAAATCGGGATAGTTGTACTGGGGATATGTGGGGGATTGTTACTAGATTAATCTACTCGGTTATACAAGGAATGCAGATATCTGCAGTACTCAATTGGAAATGAAAACACGAATCAATACTGCAAAGAAGAAGATGGGGGATTGTGAAATATGTTCACCTGATTCGTGTGATGAAGTGTAATCTTCTGTACTTTTATGGATTTCTCCTGCACCATAAAAAGGGGTATTTTACAGAAGAAAGTTAAACTACTTTGCTGGTATATCAGCTCAAACCAGTTTGACTACTGACCGCATAGTATTGTGTAAAGAGAAACTTGTAAAGTGCATGCATAAAGTTTGGGGTCATCCTGGGGGCACACCGAGGAAGATTTGACAAGACTCTAGAATGAGAAGAGGGCATGCGCCGAAGAAGACACGCCTATTCATGAATACGTATTAGCAGACAGGATATAAACCAAGAACAGTAACTGTACCGCGTGCATCTTGGTGGAGCGGAGACTCCCGGAGCACCCAGCGCTGTTTGCTTGCCTCTATTCGCTTAATAAATTGTAAATTTGAATTGGAATCCTGTTTGGGACTAAATCATTTATCACATCCTTATCCAGCATCTTTTCAAAATACTGGTAAGACTCAAGCCTGCGTCGTAACTGGTTCCTCTTCCATCCGCTGTAGGAGTCCCCTGTGTTCCGGAAACACCACAGGGCACATCGAACTATAACACAAAGCGCTATGGATAGAACCACAATAATTATTCAAGTAACAAATAATCGTTGTAACCATGATAGGTTTGGTAAACCAAGAGGTTAACTTTCCCACAGCTCAGAAAACCCCCAAAAGGTGTCATCTGGAGTTACTTCACGTAGGATTTTTGCTTGTTCTCTGATCTCCCGTAAGTCAGCAGATATTCACCCACTTTGGTCTACATACCTGCAACAGCTGACATTGATTACTGTGCACACCCCTGCCTGTGAGGCTAATATTAAATCTAGAGCCATACGATTTTGTGATACTATTTTCGATAAACTAGTAGTTTCTTCTTGGAGTTTCCTGATGGCATCTATAGTTTTATTCTCAATTATCTCTATTACAGCCGAGATGTTTATTATAGCTTTTTCTAACTCGCTAACCCCCAGAAATGGGATTAGCCACCGCACAAAGCTATGATAGCGTGTCAGCTTTTCTATTAAGGGCTTACTCACCCTTCAGTTTCTTCTCACGGGATTCTGTGTTGTTTTATCAATAATAGTGATGTTGGGAACCAGGGTGTCCAAAGTACATGCTCCCCACCACCTCAGAGGTAAAGTTTTCCGAGCTGCTGTACCACACAACCAGTACCACCCTGTCCCTAGCAGAACCGGGAGGCCAATATAATTAAGTAACTGAAATGCTGGATCAATAGAGACAAAATGTGGTCCTCTGTCAGAGGATATAGTTGCTGGAACTCCAAAATGTGGTATTATCTCTTGTATCAATGCTTTAGCTGTCTCCCGAGCTTTAGCTGTTCTGGTTGGGAATGCCTCTGGCCAACCTGAAAAGGTATCAGTTAATACCAATAAATATCGATACCCCCCTTTTCTTGGAAGTTCTATAAAATCAATCTGTCATTATTACCCAGGCCCATTGTCTTTCCCAATCTGGCCCATTTCTGGCTTGGCGGTATTCTTGGGATTAGTTTGGAGGCAAAGATCACGTTGTTGAGTTACCTGTCTCACCATAGTATACAAATTTCTGGCCACACTTTCTCTAATTAAATGTTTATATAGAGTCTCCATCTCCCAATGCCTTTTCCTATGTTCTTCCCTTACCAAATGCCATATTAGGCAGGAGGGAATAACCACGTTTCCTTGTGGGGTATAAGCCCACCCTTCTTTGTTATATGACCCTTCCAGATCTGTGATAAGGTTTTGATCTTCCTCGGTATATTTTGGCTTACCTTCTAGGGAGATTCGTCGTCAGGGACTAAAGCTCCTTCTGTTTTTATCTCTGTTTTAGCTACCTGTTTTGCCTCTCTGTCCACCAGCTCATTTCCTCTCTCCAATTCCGAGCTCACTTTCCGGTGAGCCTTAATATGCATAATCGCCACCTTCTCAGCAAGTTGGACTGCTTTCAACAGTCTCAAAATCTCTTTTGCATGCTTAATAGTTTTCCCTTGAGAGCTCAGTAACCCTCTTTCCTCCTAGATTGTTCCATGCACGTGCACAACTCCGAAGGCATATCTGGAGTCTGTATAAATATTCACAACTTTGCCTTGAGCCACTTCCAAGGCTCGGGTCAGAGCAATTATTTCTGCGCTCTGTGCAGAGGTATTTATGGGCAAAGGTCTATTATTTCTTGACTAGTGGTAATGGCATATCCCATGTGTCTTTTACCACTCAGGACATAGCTGCTTCCACCTGTGAACCAGTTTTCTCCGCTTTCCATAGGGTTGTCTTTTAGATCTGGTCGGTTTGCGTACGTTGTTTCAATAGTCTCCAAAGAGTCATGATGCGCTGGTTCTCCCGTGTTTCCACTAAGGAAAGAAGCTGGGTTGACAATGTTAGTAACTACGACCTCCACATCATCCTGTTCTATCAGTATAGCCTGATATCTCAGGGATCTTTGTGGAGAAAGCCAGTGCCCACCCTTTGCGTCCAGCACTGCGGACACTGTGTGAGACACTAAAACAGTCATCTTCTGGCCCAGAGTAAATTTTCGGGCTTCTTGTACATTCAATATTACAGCTGTAATTGCTCTCAAGCATCCAGGCCAACCCTTCGCAGTTGCGTCTAACTGTTTGGAAAAGTAGGTAACTGCTCGTCGATAGGGGCCCAGATCTTGTGCTAATATTCCCAGAGCAATTCCCTGTTTCTCGTGGGAAAAGAGAAAAAAACGGTTTACTCACATCAGGGAGCTCTAAGGCCGGAGCCGACACCAAAGCTTTCTTTAGTAGCTCAAAGGCTCGTGTGGTCTCTTTGCCCGTCCAGATCATACAATCGTATCATAACAGTTTCCTTTCTCCAGACGGTATTTCCCAAGATTCCAAGTCTTTTGCGAGCTCATTGCCAAAGATGGTAGACTGTTCGTAAATCCTTGTGGCAACACCGTCCAAGTGAGCTGAGTCTTGCGACCACTTTTGGGGTATTCCCATTCAAATGCAAATAATTTTTGGCTGGCTTCATGGGGAGGGAGGCAAAAGAAGGCATCCTTCAGATCTAAAACAGTAAACCAAGTTAGTTCAGGTGTTAATACGGTCAACAGGGTATATGGATTTGCTACTACGGGGTAAAGGTCCTCAGTTATTTTATTTACGGCCCGTAGATCCTGGACCACACTATACAACCCGTCAGGTTTACGAACAGGTAATACAGGGGTGTTGAAATCAGACTCACAGTTTTTCAGTAATCCTATTTATAAAAATCTTTCAATCACTGGCCGAATTCCTTCCTTACCTTCCCTTCTGCGGGCAGACTGGTTAAGAATAGACTCAGTATCTGGATATATTGCTGATCTTTTACTTCCAGAGTAATTTCTCCTTTTTCAAATGTAATTTTTGCACCCAATTGTTCTAACAAATCTCTTCCCAAAAGTGGCTTTGGGGAGTTGGGCCTATGTAGGAATTTGTGGATACCCCATTGTTTTCCCAATTTATACTTCAAAGGTTTACAAAAATATGCCTTTTCACTTTGGCCAGTCGCTCCTTTTACCATGATATAGTCGTTTCCCAGGGGCATCAGGGCTTGATTTAAAACCGAGTATGTTGCCCCTGTGTCAACCAAAAATTCTACTTCTTGTTCTTCCTTCCCCAGCCTCATTATAACCAGTGGATCTGCTAGGGTACATTCCCCAGGTCCCTGTCAATCCTTTTTCACATGGGCTACTATTCTTCCTGTCTGGTGGCTTCGCCTCTTTGCCTTGTTTCTTGGACACCCTCCTTTCCAATGACCAAATTTCTTACACAACGCACATTGATCCTTACC
Source organism: Phaethon aethereus (assembly GCF_964289735.1). NCBI lineage: Eukaryota > Metazoa > Chordata > Aves > Phaethontiformes > Phaethontidae > Phaethon > Phaethon aethereus. The sequence continues at coordinate 628,890 of NW_028114303.1, read as the reverse complement.
TAATCAAGATGGTTCTCGTCTAGGCCTCCCTTCCTCCTCTTCCCTGACAACTGCTATCCTTCCTCTCTATTACTAAATACTCTCCACGCTTCACCCAGCAACACTTCCAGATTTCTACCTTCTGTAGGGCGCAGCTTCTGGAGTTTGTGCCTAATGTCCCCCGTAGACTGACCCAAGAACAGGGAGACTATTTGTTGTATTCCTACCTCTGACCCAGGATCCAGCGGTGTGCTACGGCGCATTACATCCCTCAATCGATCCAGGAACTCGGATGGGGACTCAGAAGGACCTTGTTTAACTGCATATAGAGCTGACCAGTTTGTGGTTTTGGGAATAGCCCTTTCCATTCCCTTCAAAATCCAGTCTTGATATTCCTGTAGCCTCTCCATATGGGCAGATTTATTAGCATCCCATTTTGGGTCTCGGAGGGGAAATATTCTTTGACATCCCCCCCGTGATCTTGTAATGGTCTTCAGCTAAATTCTCTGCTGTTTTCAAAATTAATTGCTTTTCTGTTTCTGTCATATACTCTAAGAGCAACTGTATACCTTTCCAGTCTGGATTATGTTGTTTTACCATGAACTGAAAATGCTTACTAACACTCACCGGGTCGCTTCTATAGTCTCTTGCAACTTTTCTCCATTCTCCTAGATCAGTGGTGGAAAAGGGCACCTTAATCATCATTGTTCCTCCATCAGGTCCCACTGCCTCTCGGAGTGGGGCTTGTAAAGCTGTAGGGACAGTCCTAGAGGCAGTTTTCTTCCTTGTGCGGGAAGATATGGGACCGTCCATACAGTGCCTACTGTAATCATGAGACTGGCATAAAAATTGAGATTTTTATAATGCAGCTCATATTTGTTCTTTACTTTCTTTGTGAGTTCAGGGTTTGTTTTAGGGCACATTGTAATTTTTAGATTTGTTTTAGAATCGAGAAGCTTGGGAGAAAATTTTTGTGATTGGGTTTTTTGGTTTGTTTTTTTTTGTCCATCCATAGTCATTTGTCATAAAGAGCTGAGCATTCAAGGAAATACCAAAACTATTATGATTTGCAAAGTGAAAACCTGTAGTACGTTCTGCACAGATTTGGTCGCCTTCTATTATGCTTAAATTGTGGCCTGTCATGATGGACACCAAACTTCAGGCCAAACTTGACATCTGCAGTATTCAGAGTATATGCATTTGTCAAGCAATGAGCTAGCAAGTGTCTGGAATTGTTAGGTAGCAATGCCTGATTAAAACATGGTCTATATTCATATGAAGCAATCCCAGAAAATGAAGAGGAATTTGCAGCACTTAAAAAAAGACATCATATTTATGCAGTACAATTCAGGTAAACGTAAAAGAGTTCAAAACCTTCCCTCCTTGGCTACCAGTTTTGAGAGAAGTATGGCGTTGTGCGTAGAACAAAGGGATGTCTGTAAAACTTTCCCTGTTGCATGCTCAGTCTGTAAGAACGTTTCATGTTTTGCAGAAATGCTAACAGCTTCCAAGGTTATACAAGCATGGTAGCTTCCCCCACCATCTTTTCAGAAATACGGAAAGCAGGAAAATCCCAGAGTCTGGAAAAGTTGCTGGCAGAATCGTTTGCCCGAGGTAGGTTTAAAATTGAGAGATTCTTGGCCCTCTTCATAATTCATGTAACTAATTTTCCACAAGTTTTCCAGGCTTGCTTCTGTGGGTCCTATGATAATGCAAAGAGAACAAGTGAAGCTCTAGAAGTAAAATACTTCTCATAAGTTTAATCCCTTTTTTAGTTTAAAAGACCTCATGCACTGTGAACTTGTTTTATAGTCTTCTCCCCAAATGTAGGTGTGGAGAGTCACAGAAAGACATAAATATTGAAGTCTCCAGTAGCTGCATGTTCCCTGTTTTTATTCTAAAGAAATGTTTGGAAGGTATTTCTGAGGAGTTAATGTTGTTTATGTGTTGGGTTTGTTTGTGTTTTTGCTGTGCTGGCTTAATTCTCATTGATTATAGTCTAATCCCTTTGTGTTTCTTTGTAAAAAGAAATCCAAGCAATAGTTACCAATATTAACCAAGACAATAGAGTCCTTAATGCCGGGGATCTTTTTTTGTACGTCTTGCCTTTTTTAAGCTGCTTTCCAATTTCTCAGTGGGCAGGAAACTAGATGGCACGTGTTTTTTCCCTTTTGTGTCCTTGCAGAACTCTTGCGTTGAATTTTAACTTCTGTGTTGCCTGTGAATAACGTAGAGAAGTGATACATTGCTTTGTACAGCAATGCACCTTGATTTTGAATGCATGATGAATACCGTGGAAGGAACCAAACGCGAGGAAAGTTTTATGTGAGTGTGTTCCTATATTTCTTTTTTTTTTTCTGAATTTGTAACTGCAATTGGGGAGTAAAAAAATTTCAAACCAAAACCAAACTCCTAATCACCCCCGACCTCCTCAAACACCTAGTGTCTTGTCAGCTGTGGAATGACGTCGCTCAGTGAGTTAACCTTGAGGAGAGATTTTGTTTGGTCCAGACTGTGGACAAAATCCAAGAACTAGCAAAATAAGGTCCTCATTCGCTAGAGCTCTGTGTGGGGAACTGTTATAGGAGAAGAAGTGTTAACTTCTTAGGGCGAGCGGACTTGCATTTGAATCCTGAATTTGTTCTTTTGGCAACACAACATTTTCGCTCTTTCACCCTAAGGAAAACTCTTTTTTTGCCAGTTTCCCATAAAAGCGATCATGAACAACGTTAACTTCATTTGGTAAAACGACTCCTTCTGACAGAAGGGGAAAATATTAAGTATGCAATGAGTGGAGTCACAGATGAATCTACCAAGCAGACCACAATGTTTACTCTCACAGGCTTTACTGTATACGAAGCTAGTGGCCTCAAGTAATGGATTGATAAGTGTATAAGCATTTGCAGAATGAGGACTTTTCAGTTAATCTTCTGTAAGATTTTTGTCTACACCAGCTTGTACGCCAGGATCCTAGCTCACTTTCTGTGCTTGGGTCTTTGAGTTTGTTTCTGCATTCAACTTTGTTTCCAGGAAAACATATCAAATCTGTGATCATTACAGCATGCCATAATAGTTAATATGCCAGATTTAAGAAAAACACAGCTAAGGAGCTTCCTTCTTCACAACCCCCCAACATATAAACCCCCAAAATGAAGGAATTCCTTAAACCTAGAAAGAAAGAAATACGCTGTGAGTCACATGTTGCGGTGATGTGGTAGCAGCAGGGTCCTTAGAACCGATGATTTACAAGACCTAATGTCTTTCTGTGGACTTTGAAGGCTGAGTGTTTTGTACTCTAGCAATTTCCTGCTACTGTTATGTATTCATGTAGATCTGTAAGGCAATTGTTGTTACTTTCTTTGCATAGTCTGGTAAAATATTTGTATAATAGGAAAATTATGTTTTTGTGCTACTCTCCTTGGGAAACAGAAACTAAGCCTGCCATTAGATGCTAGGCCACAGTCGTTGACGGAGCAGGGTAGTGTATCTTACATTTTGTGCTACACTTGGTCAAGTCTCATCTCTATCGTATTCGCTGTTACTTTATTAAATTTAGTATCTGCACTTTCTATTTCCAGACAGGCCTCTCATTCAGAGCACAGAGGCATGGTTCTCTCTGCGCCTGGCTTCCCATCCCTATCTTTTCATTCCTTCCTCTCCTCCCTGTAGCCTACTGCTACCGTTTTCTTTCACCAGCTCTCTCTCTGCCGGGCTCCGGAACCCTGTTTTTTCATTTCTCCCTGTCTGTCTTGTAGCTCCTCAGTACTTTTTCTTTCCCTGGCTCCCTGTCCCTGTTTCTTCCTTGTTGGCCCTGTAGCACGCTCTGATTCTGTTCCATTCTCTGCCTCTGCTTTCCCAGCAATCTGTCCCTCGCTTTTAATTCCTCCCTCTCCGCGCTGTCGCCCGTGCGGTCTCTTGCCTTTCTCCGTCGCTGGCTGGCTGGCTGTCCCTGCTCATTCATTCCTCCCTCTCCCCCCTGCAGCGCCTGTCGCTTTTGTCCGTTCTCCATCTCACCGTCTCTGGCTCCCTGATGACCCTATTTTGGACTCCCACCACCCATGCACCCCCTTCTTTCCATGCTCATTGCTCTTCTTGTTGCTCTCCAGCTCTCTTTTTTCCCCAGCTCCCTGTACGGTGCAGATATGGGGGTTGTTTTGGTGGTGTTCCCCGCCCCTTACCTCCGTGTTTCACTGTCCTGGCTCCCCATTGTTTCATTCCTCCTTTCGGCTCGGTTGCCACTTTTTTGTCTCTCCCTCTCTCCTGGTCTGACTCCCTGCCCCCGGTCTCCTCTCTTGTAGCGTCCCGTGCCTCACACCTCGTTTTCGGCGGCCTCCCCCTGCCCAGCAGCCCATGGCTGCGGGAGCCGCCCGCCCGCCTGTTCCCTGCCGCGCCGAGGAGCGCGGCTCCGGGAAGGACTGCCGGGGTGTCCCCGGGGCAGGCCCCGAGCCCCGGGGCAGCCCCGCTCCCGGGCCTTGTCATGCGCCGCCTCCTTTGCCCTCGCGGCTGCGTTCGCCCTCGCTTTGCCCCGGGTGAGGGGCTGTGCCGGAGCTCGGGGCAGGAGGGGATGCCCTGGGGTGGGGGTCGGGCGCTGGCCCCCTGTTCCAGCTGGGCTCCAGCTGTGGGCCGGGGCTGGAGGAGCCCCAGGTGCGGGCGGTGAGGCCGGTGGGGACGGACGCTCCCTGCACAGGGGTGGCTGCCGGGGGAGGGGCTGGTGCTGCTGCTGCCCTACTCCCGGTGGCCGTGGACGGGCCGGGGGGAGCCAAGGGTGGAGCGGTCACCCGGCCTGACCGGGCTGCGGCTGCAGCGAGAAAGAAGGTGAGTGGGGCCGCCCGATCGACCTGAGGCAGGGCGGCGTGGTCCGCGTCGGAGGCACGGAGCAGAGGGGTGTGCGAGCCGGCGGAGGGGTCCACCCGGAACTACGCTGCAGAGGGCGGGTGAGCGCTCGCGTCTCGGCGGGGATGGGGGATGGGGGGGGGTGGAAGACGGTGTCCGCGCAGGGTGAGCCAGCAGGACAGGCTGCGTCTCGCGGCATGGCGGGAGCCGAAGTCCTGAGGCACGGGGTTTGCTCTCGGCCATGTTCGTTCCCCGCCATGCCGGGAAGCGTGGTCTTCCGGGCGGTCATGCTGTGCTTGCTAGTGCATGCCGGGAGATGTAGTTTTTGCGACGCGGGTTCCCGGGCATGCGTGGTGGCGTGCCTCCTCGCCGCCCTCAGTGCTGCCGCCCTGTGACCAAAATTAGGTACTGCAGCTCGGCAGCCGCGCATGCGCGGTACAGCACCTCGTCGCTCAGAAGCTGCGCATGCGCGATGGGCGCATTGCCGCAGCTCGGGAGGCACGCATGCGCGGTGGGGAACCTCGCCGCAGCTCGGAATCCGCGCATGCGCGGCGGCGCCTCAGTGACCCACGCTGCCGGCCGCCGGTAACCGCGATGCCGTTCTGCGGTCCCTGCGCGCTCTTTGCTACTTCCCGGTAAGGTCGCGCCGTTGCCGCCCCATGTGCGCAACGTGGGCGGGTGCTCGCCCTGCAAAATGAGGCACGGCCGCCGGGTGCTCGCTGCTACTGCAGCCCGGCGTTCGCGCACCGCCCCTCGCCCCTGCGGCGCGCCGCCGGCGTCCGGCGCATGCGCGGCGCGCGGGAGCAGCATGGCGGCGCAGCGGGGTCCAGTTCCCGGCGGGGCGTGAAGGGCCGGGACCACCGGTGAGGCGAGCGATCCCCTGGGGCGGGTGCGGGGCGTCTCCTGCGCACCGGCCGCCCGCGGGTGGCGGGGCGAGGAACTTCGAGCCGCCCGCTGCGACCGGCTGCCGGCCCGCTGGAGGCGAGTCGGGTCGGGGCAGCCCCGGGGAATTACCGGGGCTCTGGGAGGAGGGAGGGAGGCGGACACCCCCCAGGCGCGGACGCCGGGCGCCTCCCAACTCGTCAGAGCCCCCCCGCTCGCTTCTCCTGGCCCCGCGCAGCTGCCCCCAGCTCCAGCCCCTCCCCTGAAGCCCGTCCCGTAGCCCCGGGCCGACCCCGGGCCCTGTCGCAGAGGCGGCAAGCCGGGCCTCGCGTGCGCTGGGTTCTCCGTGAAAGCGGACGCCGTTGGCAGCGGTGCAGGGGCAGAGCGGCGTCTCCGGCGGCCCCCGCGGAAGGAGAGGCTTCGGCCAGGGGGGAACTACGGTAATAAGGGTCGCTGCTGCTTCTTTCCCTCTGCCAGGGGCCGCGCTGGGGGGGGATGCCGCTGACCGCACCCGCCTCGGGCTCGCGTGGGTTGTCTCTGCCCAGCCTCGCTCTCCTCGTGGCACGGCTGCAGAAAGGGACAGGCGGAGCGCTTGCCGGCCCTGGGCGGGAGCTGCCACGGCCAGAGCTGGAGAGGCCAGAGAACGGTAAAGAGGAAGAAGAAACCGAAGGCCGGCCGGCAGCTGCCTCCTGCTGCAGGGAAGAGCGAGCCAGCCCCTCCAGGTGAGGTAGGATCCCTCTTCGTAGTCCGCAGCAGGCCACACCATCGACATGCAGGGTCTGTACGCGTCACCAAAGGCGGCCGCGTAGCGCACGAGCGAGGCTACGTGTGTAGGGAGCCCCATCTTGTACGAGCTGTAAGACACCCCGGTATTCTCTTAGGTGGAGGACAGCCAAGCGACAGGAGTTACAGAAGGCGAAGGGAGGAGAGGAGGAGGAGGAGGAAGAAGCGTCTGAACTGGCGAACTCTCCCAGCAGTGCAGGGAGTGAAAGCTGTGGTGAGTCCCAGGCCCTCGGGGCCCTGTGCCCCTATTCTGCATCCCGGGCCCTCACTGCCTCTCCCCTGGCCCCCCCCTCTTTCCCACGCTGATGTGGTTCCCCCCCACCACCCCCCGCCCATACCTCCTTTCTCCATCTCACTCTGACCAGCTCCCCGTCCTCATCTTTTAGGTCCTCTCTCTCCCTGCTCTGTAGCTTGTGGCTATTTTTCCTTCCTCTGCCTCTCTCAGTCTGGCTCCCTGTCCCTGCTTTTCCATTCCTCCCTCTGCAATGTAGCGTGTTGCTACTCTTTTCTTTCACAGTCTCTCTCTGTCCGGCTCCCAGCCACCGTTTTTGCCTTCCTTCCACTCTGTTCTCTAGTCTCTGGCTGATGTTCAAGGTCTTCCTTCTCGGCCCTGTAGCACAGCACAAGTCTCTTTCTTCCTCTGTCTCCCGCTATCCTGCTCCCTGTCCCTGTTTTGCAATTTTGTCCTTGTCAGCCCTGAGCCACGCTGCAGTTTCATTTCTTTTGCCGTCTTGCCCTGTCCGGCTCCCTGCCAGGATCTTTTAATTCTTCTCTCTCTCCCTCTTGAAGCCCATCGCTGTTTTACTCTTTCTCCCTGTCTCCCTGTCCGTCTCCCCCTCTCTGTCTTTACTTACTCTTTTAAGTAAAATCACTGGCTGAGACCTTAAACATGTCACTTCTTGCCCGACAAGATCAAACAGACCGTGAGCAAGCTTGTTAGGCTTCCCCTGTAAACTCACGGATAACACAAAGCAAGCTCCTTAGGCTTCCCGTGGAAATCACTGCTACCAGGTTAAATTGACCTCCTTGTGCCGTCCTGAGGCCGAAAGACCGAGGAGCTAATTCGATGACTAGATATGGACAAAGGAAGCCCCAGGTTCAACTGGCAGACTGCGTGAGGAAGACTGTGGACGACCACCTGAGGGTGAAAAGACCCTAACCCTAATTTTACTGCGCATGCTTGGACTATGTCAACGAATTCCGGGGACTCCTCACCATATGACTGCCCTTCTTGGGGGATCTGATGACACGTATGACTTTTCTGCATATGAACTGATGTGCTTTACTAACCCGTCGGAGCACTCGTGGTGGAGCGATCCCCAGCGCTGCCGTAAGGAATGCCCGCCTTCTAAAGCTTCAAACTAAGTGTTAGAGGGTTTTCTGGCCGACTTTTCAGTATCCCTTTGTATTTGATTGTTTCTGGTATTCCCTTAGTGGCTTCACTTGTTAGATTTTCTATCTACGTCTCCATTTTAGTTCGCCATCCCTGCCTCTTAATATTTTTCCTTTTGCCGTAATCACCATTGCTTTTAAAATTTTCTGCCGCCTTTTCTCTCATTCGCGGTCCTTATTTGCCTACCCTTATTTTTTAACTGACTTCTTCCCTTCCCTTAGTGCCCTCTGAAACAAGGATCTAAAACAATTAGAAGGTTTTAGCATGTGTAACTAATCAACTGTCAGTTTTACAAATTTCTGAAGAGGTGTACTTTCTGGAAGGTTATTGATTTCGTGATTAGTTTAACTTTAGTATAGACTTCTTTAGCCTAGCAACCGTGGCATTATGTTTAACGGCCTATTCTCATAGTCCTTAGGCTGTATTTGCCTCAGTGCCAACACTGTACCTATATGTAAACAGTTCATCAGGAGGAAAGCAGCCCTGATGAAAATTAAAACACAAGTAGAAACGGAGAAGACAGGTGGAGAGAACCAAGAGGAGAAGAGTTAAGAGCAAGGACTGAGAAATTGATGAGTGCAGAGGAGATACCTTCACCTTGAGCACAGAAACGTCCTAGCAGGAGTGCTCAAACACGGATGATAAGAAGGAACCGCTTGGCTGAAGAACAGAAGGGGAAAACATCCAAGGAGAAGGAACTATCCTCAGGAGACCTGTGACCATAAAAGGGAAAAAGAAGGAGGGGGCTAACTCCCCAAATGACCACCGACGACCGCCCGAGACGCCCGCGCACGCGTAGGGTAGTTTTGCAACACCAGCGTTATGTAAACGTGGCAGATAAGCGAGGAGGCGGAGATTTCTCAGGACACGTGCAAATATTCACGTCTTTCAGGTATATAAAGGATGAAGTTTTGCTTCAGCGCGTGTGCGTTGGGAGGAGATATCCCCCAGGCGTCCGGCGTGGCAATAAAGGCGTCTGCTTAATGACACTTTGGTGTTACTGAGTTTAAATTTCTGTAACTTTTGTGAATCATTTGGTGACCCAGATGGGAGGGACATCCTCTGTTCGGCTGCGGGACCCGATGAGTCTGGGACTCTCTTGGGTTTGCCCCCGGAGATCTTTTCCGGAGAGACCCCCGTTCTCAGTCGGATCACCGCGGGGACAGACAAAGACCCTCTGGCAAGAAGACATCCTTAAATCCTGAATTGGTAACGATCGATCAATTTGGGACCGTCTTTAAGACGTGCAGACGTGCACACGGGTCGGCGTATACCGGCTCGCTAGCACCTTACGGGTGTACCTCTGGGGGACTTGTGTCCCATATGGTAGGGGATTAACTTCCCCGTTTGGCGGGGCTGCGTCCCCATTTGGAGGTCCGGTTAACTGTTACCTGACTTTTGGCTAATGCATTTCGGGTATTGGTTATTGGTTTGTCATTTATTGGATTTTGGTTATTAACGGTAAAATTTGCATCAGATATGGGAGAGTCACAGAGTGGCGGAATTCTAAAGAAAAGCCCACTGGGATGTGTTTTGCAGCACTGGAGAGATCCGGGGGGAGTGCCGGGAGGCAGTGTCGATAGGAAAACTTTAATTAAGCATTGTAATCAGTGGTGGCCTCTCTAGAAGCCAGACGGTGGAGAAAAATGGCCCTTTAACAGGACATTAAAATAGAATACATTATTACATTAAGGTACATATAATTGTAATATAATACTACACACGTTATAATAGGTATTATACATTTAGTGTAATAGTACAATTTAATGCTCTTCCTTCAGGGAGAAGGAAAATGGGATGAAGTGCTTTATGCAGATACGTATGTTTTTCACTCTACGAAACCACCCTGAATGGCAGAAAGAACGTGGAATCAATTCAGCACCCCAGGACCCTATGGTCCTGGCAATAGAAAAAGACAAACAATAAGCAAAATAGGAAGCCAAAAAGATGTTGCTCGCCTTGTGGCATTGGACAAAGATGTTTAAAGGTTGACAGAATGGGAGATTAAAGGATTGTTTGACCCCGATTGCGAGGATGTGCATGCAATGTCGGATGCGGTGTTCAGCGAGGCAGAAAAGCAGAGTGTTGTGAGGGTGGCCAGACCCTCAAGTCCAGGCTCTGGTTTTGGCTGGAACTCTGCCGGGAACAGTGGATAACCATGTTCCCATTACCAGTCCCGGTCGGGGCCCTAACCAGCCAGGAGCCCGGGACTTAGTACCGCGGTACAGGGAACGAATGGCTTCTGGAATAAGAAGTGCTGTCCCAAAATCAGTAAATTGGTCTAAATTGTATGAAATTAAACTAGATAGATAGAAAAGAATCCCCTACTGATTTTTTGAACCGATTAAAAGAAGGGATGCAGAAATATACTCCTTTAAACCGTACCTCTCGGGAGGGAAAGGGTCAGTTGTTATTCCTGGTTCTGGGACAGCTGATGGATGATGTCAAGAAAAAGTTACAGCAAGTGCAAGGAACAGATGTGAGAGATTTAGAGAAATTGCTGGAGACTGCTTGGCAAGTGTGTCGGAATAGGGACAGGCGGGGGGGGGGAATGGGCAAAACAATTGCCAGCGCTACAGCGGCTGCTTTGCGCACCGCAGGGGCCAGGTAACCTCTGGGAACCCACCGGGAAACACCACTAATGGGAGGCGAGGAGCCATGAGAAGTAGCCCAAGTGCCCCGTCTCGGGGAAGTCAACCCCTCCCGAAAGATCGGTGTGCCTACTGTCAGCCAAGGATGGAGCTCGAATGGCGGGGTATGGCGGGGTATGCCGTGACCACCGCAGAGCGAGTGCTGGAAGCAAAGTCACTCCCTGAGGGTACATCCGCACAACGAGCCGAATGAATTGCTTTAGTGAGAGCTTGTTGAAGGACTGCGAGCGAACACCCGGACAAATTCAAAATACGCCTTGGGTGTAGTTCATGCCCGTGGGGCTATCCGGAAGGAACGGGGACTTCTGACCGCCCAAGGAAAACATTAAGCTTGCTGACGTGATCCTAAGACTTTTGGATGCGGTACAGTCGCCTTTGGCGGTTGCGCTTATGCACCGCAAGGGGCACCAAGAGGGTGACGCTGCTCAGGAAGTGGGGAATAAATCGGCAGATTATGAGGCAAAAAGAGCTGCGGAACAAGGTGAGGTGTTAAGTTTGATTCCTGAAAAAGCTTTGCCGCTACCGGACTCGGTCGACTGTGATGAGAAGGATCTTAGATTAATTAAAGATTTGGAAGCAGAAGTTGAATCATCAGGTTGGGCAAAATTAAAAGGTAACAGAGTAATAGTTCCCTTTAGAATAGTACGGAAACCGGTAAAAGCAGAACACGACCAGACTCATTGGGCAACTGAAGCCTCGTATGATTCCCTTATGAAGCAAAGAGTAGCCAGGAATTTGTTTCAAACTGTAAAAGCCATGGTTAATAACTGTGAAGTATGCAAAGGTGGGAAATCGTGTAAAATTTGGAAGTCTCGGTAAAGGGAAAGTTCCAGGTCAAAATTGACAAACAGACTTTTCCGAACTCCCACGGAAAGGGGAGGGTTTGGGATTTGTTCGTATTAACAGATACCTTTTCGGGCTGGCCAGCAGCTTTCCCTTGTAGGGCTAATAAGGCTAGGGAAGTGACAGGAGTACTCTTAAACGAAAATTATTCCCAGATTTGGAGTACCAGCAGTAATATCTTCTGATAGGGGTGCTCATTTTTGTGCGCAAATAGTGCAACGAGTTAGTAAAATTTTAGGAACAAACTGGCAACCGACCTCAGGCAAGTGGGCCAGTGGAGCAAATGAATCACTTAATTAAACAACAGCTAGCTAAACTTAGTCAAGAAGCAAATCTACATTGGTACCAAGCGCTCCCACTGTAGCCCTACTACGAATCAGGGTAAAACCGGGAACTAAAGAGAATTTAAGTCCGTTTGGAATTTTGTTGGGGCAGCCGTAACCGATCCCAATACCGAGGGGAAGATCTCACCCAGTTAGGCGAAAATAATCTATAGAAATACATAATAATATTAGGAAATTCTAAACGAGAGCGACTGCAAGTGCCTAGAGAGTCTAGCCAGACGTTCTCTCTAACAGGAGTTCCGGTTCCGGTTAACACCTCTCTATTTAATAACCCCTGCTATGGAGTAGGTCATGATAAGAACAGCTTTAGATTTACATCACCTCTTGGGGTTGTGAAGAAGTTCGGAGCAAATTAGCCTCTCGGTTACCAAATTTTAAATGGATCAAAGAGCTGCTTGTACTCGTATTAGTTGATAGCTTATTTGTTTTATGTACGTGTTGTATAATTCGAGGTTCGCTATGGCGTTGTCAGAAGAATGGGGATGACTGTGTTACCTGGAAAAAGAGTAAGGTCAAACCTGAAGTCGCAACAGGGAGGTATTTTAATCGACGGACGAAGGAGAGTGGTACGTTATAAGGGACTGCGAAAGAATTCGCAAGGGTAATAGAAAAGGGGGGAAGTGAAACAGAAGATGTCTGCTTAATGACACTGTGATGTTACTGAGTTTAAATTTCTTTCACTTCTCTGCATCACCTTGCTTTTTCATTTTTCTTTCTCCAACTCTTTTAAAAGTTTGCCGTTTCTTTTATGTTTTATTCCCTTCTTTCCCTAACACCTATTGCTTTTTAAATGTTCTTGCCAGGCTTACTTTTGTTCCCTTTGTCTGTATTTTTAATTAGCTCTTGTCTTTCCTTAGCGCCCTCACTATTAAAACTTTCTTTCTACATCTCTGTTTACTGTCCCTATTTCACAATTTTTTCCTTATTTCTTTAATCCCTGTTGCTTTTAACATTTTCTACTTTTATCCCATCTTCTGTCTCTCTCTTCTGGTTTTTCTTTATTGTCATCGCATTTAAAATTGTCTCTCTATAGCTGTTTTACTCCACTGTCCCTATTTCTGTTTTTTCCTTTATTTCCCTAATGCCTATCACTTCTAACATGTACTTTCTGTGCCCTTCCATGTCTGTATCTTCAGTTATTTCTTGTCTTCCCTTAGTGCCACCCCTTCTTCAGTTTCCCTTCTACATCTCCATTTTAGTTCACCATCGCTGTCTTTAATTAAAGTCCTTGATCCCCATTGCTTTTCAAATTTTCTACTTTTATCTCGTCCGCTGTCGTTACTTATTAGTTATTTTCTCTTATTTTTTCCTAAGGGCACCGCTTTTTGTATTTCCTTTCTGCGTCTACTTTTATGTGGTTCGCTGTCCCCATTTTTCAATTTTTTTAGTCATCGTTCTTTTTGGTTTGAAATTTTGTTTCTCGGTGTACTTTTATCTCATTTTCTATCCCTACATTTTTTTTTCCCGTTTCCTGTAACTTGCCGCTTCTAACATGTTCGTTCTAAATCTACTTTTATTAGGATGTAGCTCCCTTTTTTTCAGTTGGTTCCTGTCTCTCCTGTACCCCCTCACGTTTAGATTTTCTTTCCTCGTCTGTTTTTATCCACTTCAGCAGCTTCATTTTTTTAGCTCATTCTAGTGTGTCCCATACCTTGTTGCTTGTGAAATTTTCTTGCTATGTCTTTGCCTATTCAGGTTTTTTCCGTATTTTAACTTTTTTTCCCCGTCTTAACGTCTTCATTTTCGAATAACAGAATCATTTAGGATGGAAAAGACACTTAAGATCATCGGGCCCAGCTGTAAACCTAACACGGCCAAGTCCACCACTAAACCGTGGCCTTAAGTGCCACATCCACGCGCCTTTTAAATACCTCCAGGAACGGTGAGGAACTTATGTTTTTATGCTTACTTTAACCTGGTTTTCTGTCCCGATTATTTACTCTTTCCCTGTCTGTCCTCTACCTCATCGTTTTTTAAATTTTCTGTGTCTGCTTTTATGGAGACGGCTAACCCTACGTTTTTATTACTTCCTGGCTATCCTGTGTGAAATCACTTCTGAATTTTTTTTCCCTATCTGTTTTCATCCAGTTCACTGTCTTTATTTCATTCCCGCCTCTGCTATACCCTGTCACTATTTAAATTTGCTTTCTGCCTTTGTTGATTTCTTCTGCTGCCCCATTGCCAAGTTTCTCCTTCTTTAACACCTTCGCTTTTGATAATTTTTTGTCTACTTTTATCTGGTCTTCTCTCCCTATTTGTTAGTTTTTTCCTCCCCTGCCTCATACCCTTTTTTTCTTTTTAAATTCTCTTTCTATATTTGCTTTTATCCAGATGTCTATTCTTTTCCAATTCTTTCTGTTTGTCACACACCCCGTCGCTTTTTAGATTTCCCTGGCGCATCTCCCTTACCCCCTCCTCCCCCCCCCCCCCCCATCCCGGGGTTTTACGGGGTCTCCTTGGCGCGCTGTTATCTCTGGAGCGTGATTTGTACCCCTCTCGGTTTGTCAGAACATCTCCTCGGGCCATCCCTCTTCCTCAGAGCGGTCTTTCTGTCCTCTCCTCCATCTTGCTCGCCTCCCGTCGGCCAGCGTCTCCCCGACGCCGCCTGTGCTCCGTTCAGATCCCCTCCCGAGTACCTCTGTGCCCTCCAGCCTTCTGCCGTCTCTCCGGCCGCCTCGGCACCCCTCTGATTTCCGCCACGACGCTTCCTGCGAGCGACCTCACGTTCCGTAACCGGACTGTGAAACAGGACCTGAATTAACCGTAACTGCAGAGCGTAATGGCACATTTTCTCGTATTTTACCCTTACCGCCTTTCAGGCCGTGGCTGGAAACCTGCTACGCGTGGCGCGCAGGATGCGGCAGCAGCTTTGGTGGCGGATGGCGAGAGGCGAAGGCCGAAGCAGAGGCTGCGCGGCTCCCGTGCGCTGGGTTTATTGTTTTACTTAGGAGCGTGGCCGTTCGTCTTAAACTGTTTATGGTGTTCTCGCCCAGCGCAGCAGTTTGCAATCAGCTGGTTTAAGGAAAACACGATGTCATCTCTGTCAAAGTTCTACATATTTTGGACGTGAAATATGAAACTGAGAACTTTAATCCTGGGTTTCCTGGGCTTAGCTCTTGGAACTGCTTTAGAATCCCTTGTTTGTTGGCTCCCCGAAACTTACTGCTCATCTGCCGACTCTGCCCTGTACCATTTCACCTATTAATTTTTTCCCACGTTTCCCTCTCTGCTGCTCCCTCTCCCCGTTTTTTAATGCTTACTTGTGTTTCTTGTACCCTGCTGCATTTTAATTTCTCGCGCTACAGTTCCCTCCCTCTGGCACCCTGTCTCTGTGCTTTATTTCCTCCCTCTGTCCTGCACCCCGGCGCTGAAAAAACTTTCATCCTATGTTTCCTTCTGTGCATCTCCCCGTCCCTATTTTTTCATTATTTCCTGTGGTTCTTGTACCCTGTTACTTTTAACATTTTCTCATTGCGGTTCCTTCTAGCCATCTCCCTGTTTGTTTAATATTCCCGTGTTTCTCGTACCTGACCGCCACTTCTTTTTCCTTTCTGCCTTGTCCTCTGTCCGTCTCCCCGTCCCTGCGTTTTAATTCCTGTCCGTGTCTCTCGTACCCGGTTGCTTTTTAAAAGTTCTTCTACGTCTCCCTCTACCTGGCTCCCTTTCTCCGTTTTTTTGTTTGGGGTTTTTTTTTTTGGTTCCCCGCCCCTCCCCTTGTATTTCTTGCACCCCACCGCTACCTAATTTCTCCTTCAACGATTCCCTTTATCCAGCTTCCCTTTCCCGTACTTTTAACTCCTCCCTTTTTTCCGTATACCCTGTCCCTTTTTAAATTTTGTTTCAGTATTTCCTTCTATCCTCATTCCTGTTCCTATTTTTTAATTCTTTCCTGCTTTTCTCGTAGCCTGCCGCTTCTTAAAACGTCCTTCCGTCCCTCTACCCGATTCCTTGCCCCTGTTTTTTATCTCCTCCTCTGTCCCGCACCCAGTCACATTAATAACTTTCTATGTCTCCATTTATTTAGCTTCAGGGTAAATATCCTTTTAATCCTTTTTGACCCTCCATAGGTATAGGGTATTGCTTGATTCTAATTGGGCGGTGCGGATCTGTTATTTGAACGCTTATGGGGTCCATTTTTATCTTTCCAGTTTCCCCTTCCTTATACCACACTGAGGGGTTAATAGCTTCTTCATCCTCTTGTGTTAAAGTGTATAATTTAATCTGCAATTTGTCCCCTTGACTCTGAATGCTCAAGTTTAACTTCAAAATCAAATCCCTTCCTAATAAATTGTATTCCGCTTCAGGGAGCAAAAGTAAATCATTAAGACAAATTTTCTTTTCTGTTTCTACTTCTACATCTTTCAATATATTTACTTTAAAAGGCTCTCCTTTTGCTCCTACTACTGACACGTACAAAAATTTTTGCTTTTGCTTTTTGTTTTTCTTCGTCCCTCCTAACATAGACTTTCTGGGCTTCTCTAAGTAACTCCTCTAATCTTCTTTCTTGCCAATCTTCCAATTTTTCTAATTTCCTTCTTATATGCCCCCAGGATTTAGCTACAAATTGTGTTCTAAGGAGTGCAGTCCCAGCCACTGTATTCGGATCAATTCCAGAGTACATTTGTAGGTTTTTCCTCAACCTCTCCAACCATTCTGTTGGAGATTCGTCTTTCCCTTGTTGTTCATTAAATGCTTTAGTAATGTTTTGCCCTCGGGGAACCTCTTCCCTTATCCCCTGTGTCCTGGTTTCAGCCAGGATAGAGCTGGTTTTCTTCACAGAAGTCAGTGTGACACTGTGTTTTGGATTTGGGATGAGAAACTGTTGATAATGTGCTGATGTTTTGGGTTGTTGCTGAGCAGTCAAGGACAGTCCAGCTTCTCGTGCTGGCCTGCTAGCAAGGAGTTTGGGGGTGCACGGGGAGCTGGGAGGGGACACAGCTGGGACAGCTGACCCAGACTGGCCAAAGAGATATTCCCTACCATCCGACGTGATGCCCAGTACATAAACTGGAGTTGGCCGGGGGGCGGAAATCGCTGCTCGGGGACGGGCTGTCGATCGCCGGGTGGTGAGCGATTGCTGTATTGGGCATCACTTGTTCTTGTACATTCCTGTGTTGGTATTATCATTGTTGTTTCCTTCTTTCTTTCTGTCCTATTAAACCGTGTTTATCTCAACCCACGAGGTTTTTTGCCTAATTCTCTCCCCCACCCTACTGTGGGAGGGGGAGTGAGCGAGCGGCTGCGTGGTGCTTAGTTGCCGGCTGGGGCTAAACCACGACAACATTACATCTTTTCATCCCGTAAGAAAGCATGTGTCCCTACAGTACGTACATAGTTACCCCCCAAAACCGCCAACGTCATACAACGTATCCCGCGATACAACGTATCCCGCGATACAACGTATCCCGCCATACGCTCGGAGGGGTTTGCGCAGCCCCCGCTCTCTGTGCACCTCACAGACCTCTGCGCTTTCTGCTTCTGCCCCTGGTGCTGGCGGCTCTGTGGCCGATGCACCAGCAAGCCCAGCCGCATCCTGCTCCTCCTCAGAGAGTCCCTGGCCGTGCTCAATGAGCGATTGCTATGAACGTACTTTAAAAAGCCCTTTTTATAGCCCGACACAACACTGGCCAGTTTCAACTCTAGCTGAGCTTTGCCCTTTTCTGTTCTCTCCTGACACGTATGAACTACAGCTCTGTGATCTTCCTGCCAAGCCGGACCTTGGTCCCAGGGATCATAACATTCCTTTTTCCACCTGAGTTGAAAAAGGAGGTCCCTGTTCAGCCAAGCTGGTCTTCTGCCCCTCTTGTTTGACTTCAGACGCCACCAGATTGCCTGCTCCCGTGCTTGCAGAAGGTGGTTCTGAAAAACTAAGCTGCTCTATGAGCCCTAAGCCCTCCAAAGCAGCTTCGTAGGGGACACTGCAGACTAGCTCTCTGAGTAGCTTCAAGTTTGCTCTCCTGAAAAGCAAGGTAGCAGCTCCTCTGAGCTGTATCTCATTACACTCAAAAGTTTAAACTCCCCTGTTTGGTGATCACTGTTATCCCATCTCCTACGAGTACTTCTCCATACACAAACAGGAGGGACTAAGAGATCTGTTGGGTAGATAAGCAGCCATGGGGAACCACGGTGAGCAGTGGAGTGAGCTGCTGCATGGGCTACGTGCTTTGCGAGTGCGAAGCCAGCCCCTGGCTCAGTGAGTGCCTGGGAAAGGGAGTCTGCAGCCGTGAAGGACAGAGCCGGCCAGCAGGACAGCTGGCAGCCTTCACTCGGGCATTGCCCACCTTGTGACTGGCTGTACCTGTGATGATGTTAATGCTCTTTGTACACAGGTCTGTTGCGTCGTGCTGTGTTGCGAAGCAGACTTGCAGAGGCGTGCCCTGTCTGCCCATCGGGACTCAAGGCACATTTCCTCCAAGCGCAGCAGCCAGGCTTTGGGCAGCCTCGCCTCATGCTGCTTTTGACATTGCCAACCAGGATCGAGTTTCTGTCCTCGGGTTTTCATGTAGGAACCAATTAGTGAACAAGTCCTGTTTTAATGGAGTGGCATCTCAAAGAGTATTACGCTGGTAGAAAGCCTTCAGGAAAAGACTGGTGTCCTCTGGACCTCGCAGTAAGGCAGCCAGCAGCTCTGTTTCTGCTATAGCTACAAACATCCGCGAGTGAAACAACCGCAGCTTTTTAATACAGATACAGAGGTTTACACTTTTCTTTGCAGACACAAAGCATGCTTTTGTCTTGAACTTTTCATTAGTCTGAAAAAAAGATCATTGGTAGTATAGGATACCATGCTGTTTATTAAATGTACATAAATTAACATCTACACAGAAAGGATGTTTTCCTCATCAGAAACAATGCTGAAAAGATGAGCAACTCTGAAAAGAAAGGTACATAAGGCTCCCGTGCACAAACCCCAAAGCTTCAAAGGAGAAAGGTGAAAGAGCGCTACATCCTTATGTCACAGGACAACCTGTGATTAACCCGAGTTATGGACACTGTCACATCATAGGTAGTTGGGGCCAGTTCAGATCCCCTGCCTTCTAGATCGGCCGCCTTGATGAGCTGGGTGTTTCAACTGTTATAAAGCTGCAGAATCAACCAGAATCGACACTGAAATGACTGTGCTGGCTACAGAATGGCTAGAATAAATATGGGAGTGTGTCCTGTTTTTTTCCAGTCCTGGAGGGTCGGTGGGATTCGGGGCACCATGTAAGTTGGATTTTTAACTCCTCCTTCCCATCAGTCCCTAGGCACAGGCACGTATTGTGGCTGAAAGCAAAGCATCACCACTCCAGTTCTGATTGACAGAAAGGGGGGTGTTTGCGTCGGTCCAGAGAGCGCTGATGGGTCGGAGAAGTAAGAGCGGAGTTTTTGCAGTAGCTAACCTGGAGTTAACTCAGCTAATGGAAACTGCAAGCCAGTCATGTTTGATCAAGAATACTAAGAAAGGGTATTGTGCTGTGTGCTGCATACAAGGACTTGCACCGACCAAAGGGCAGCAATGGGTGCTCCCTTCTTGTATGCAGCAAGGTGGTGCAGCGTCTCTCTGCCAAGAATGAGTAGCGGCAAAGAAAACCTGGAGGGTTTTATAGTCTGGAACATGCTGTCCAGCGTGTCCCTCGTGTCCCTCTCAGATGATATACACCTCCACGCCCAGCACGCCCCATGGAATCTGCAGGTGACATGCCAGCTCCCCACGGGGGCAGCTGTGCCGGCTGGTGGGCTTTTGCTGACGGAGCCGAGGAGTGAGCCAGCAAGGCCTCCCGCCAGGGCTGGGCTGGGTCTGAGGGCGGTGCGGGGCCGCTCCGGCGTCGCGGTGCCCGAGTGAAATGTGCCGGCCGGAGCAGAAGGGCGCGGTGCCTCCCTCCTCGCCTCCGCCGAGGTGGTGCTGGGGCTGCATCACGCCCCTCAAAGCCCAGGCAGCAGAGCTCATGCGGGCAATCCAGGCAGCAGAAAAAAATCGGCACCTGCAAGAAGAGAGTCCAAAGTGCTGATGAAACCATGAAGGCAGGAAGAGGCACGACTTTGTGCCCTGTTCTTTGGGCAGTGTGCTGTCCAAGGGGCAGCTCCTGGCACACGAGAGGGAACCGTCCCTGGCAGTGGCTACGGCACGGCTTTGTCCCCTTCTCCACACGTGTGACACCCTCAGAGCTCTGCAAGTTGACAGAGATGTGCAGCACTGCTTTGCTAGGCAGCAGGGCTGGGCAGGGCAGCTGTGCTGTGGTCCTTTCCAAAAGCCGAGCAGCAGCACGCCTCACTGTCCCTTGCTAGAAAGCCAGGCTTGAAGGCAAAACACGCTGCTTTGGTATTGTTTGGTTGTTTTCTTCTTCCCTCAATTGTCTCAGGTGCAACGTGAGCTTTTTACGAAGTGCCAGTACCTCAGGGTCTACAGCTACGTGACACAGCTCCTTGCTGCGTCTTTGGGATTCAGACACCAGCAGCCAGTGCTGGGCTTGCCAGCTGACATGAACAGAAAAGGGAGACTTTGCCTCTTTCTGTAGGCAGCGGGTCAAAGAGCTCAAAAAATTGCTATGAGCCTTGTGACTCTGCTGGGGTGTTGCTCAGCCTTGCACAAACAGAGCTGCCACAAGTGCCGAAGGAGAGCTGCCAACGCTGGAGTGAGATGTTCCTCCTGACAGACACGCTCTCCCACGGGCAGCTGCGGGCTTCCTGCCCGGTGCCATCTCTGCGCACCTCAGAAATATTGCCCATAGTCGGAGCAGTGTTCGGAGCTTTGAAAGATGGGCAGCAGAGCCTGCTACACACCTGGGCTCCTCGTTCTTCTTGCCTGCCTGGATGTCCTCAGTTGCCCATCCCGCAGAGCTCTGCTCCCAACTTGCTCCTCTCACTGTCCAGTAGCCCGTTGCTCCCCTCTTCACAGGTTGCTCTTCTCGAGCCTGGCAAACTTTCCATTCAATGTATTGTTAGACAGGTCAAGCCATGATAAACGTGAACCAATTCTGCTCTTAACCACACCTAGCTCATTTTACCTTGTCTCCCCAGAGGAGCTCTCCAGGTGTTCACTTTCTGGAGGGACTGGAGGCACCTGCAATGGAAATGTGCAAGTTAACGGGTGGCAAGGACCTTCCTGCCCAATTGCTAACTTAGCTCGGAAAGGCACAGCCCTTGGATGGGTTTGCTCAGCCCAGCTGAGCCAGTTCTGGTGGCATCACCGCACAAACCGCCATGGCCATCCTGCACCACCCTTCCTCTGCACCTTTGCAGAGCTGCCGGCTAGTGGGTGACCTTGCTTGTCCCTGCGGCAGCACTCTCAACTTCTGACAGTGCTGTCACCCTCTTTGTGGCCCTGACATACCGCTGCTGCTTCTGCTTCCGCCTCTGGTGCTGGCAACTCCTTGGCCGACGTGCCGGCAAGCCCAGCCACATCCTCCTCCTCCTCAAAGAGCTGCGGGGGACAGAGGAGGACAGTTGCTTGGCTGGGGACAGGCCCCGGGGCCAGTGAGCCTTCCTCCGGGCCAGGAGCGAGCGTGGGCGGCTCTGCTTTCACTAGGGCAGGACGCAGGGGTGGCTGGAGGTGGGGGAGGTGGGGCGGAGCCGGCTTGGTCCCCGAGCCCCAGCCGGGGTCCCTCTGCTGGGGACAGCGCCTCTGCGCAGGAGCCAGCGCCACGGGCACCCCCCGGCCAGGCTGGCTTACCTGGAGGGGCTGGGGCAGCGTGCCGTCCTGGCTGCAGAGAGCTGCCAGGGGCCGGCCGAAGAGACCCGCCCTGCCGGCACAGCCCGACTGCCCGGGCGCCTCCGCAGCGGCCAAGGTCCCTCGCCGCGCAAAGGGCCAGGGCAGCCCCCTCGTCCTGCTGCGGGTCCCGCCTGCCGCCAGGGAAAACAGAGCAGAGAGCCATGGAGGGCAAGCGCCAGGTGAATGCTGCCCGAGCCTCTGCGTGCTGGGCGTCCCCGCCAACAGCGAGGGAGAGGCGTGGCTGGGGAACGAGGTGCCCCGGGGGCTCAGCTCTCTGCGGCCGTGCCCTGCGGGAAGGGCAGCAGCAGCCCCTGAGCAGCGCGGCTGCCGCCTGCCAGCGCAGGAGAGAGGGGCCGTCCTGCCCCCGTCTCCTCCAAACTCACCGGCCGAGTGGCCACGTCCACCTTGGCTGCCGGAGGGGACGGGAGGTGGCCGCTGCTGGGCACCAGCCTGCAAGAAATGCGCTGCGCTCAGCGAGCAGCCCCGCAGCACGAAGGGCCCCTGGCGAGCTGCATCGGCCGCGGGCCATGAGTGAGATGTGGGGACGGCCGAGATGGCGGCCCGGGGGCTCCTCACCTCTGCCAGGCCCTCGACCAGCCTCTCCAGGCTGCTGGCGTTGAGTGTTTTGGCCTGGGCAAGGGGAGAAGAGCAGCAGGTGAGAAGCCATGGGGCTGGTGCGGGGTTGGAGCAGCCCCTGGGGCAGAGCGGGGCCGGGAGGGAGACTCACGGCATTGCGGCCGCGCAGCTCCTTCAGCAGGAGCTTGATGGAGGGCAGCTGGGTGACGCGGGCTCCCTGCACTCCTTCTGCTGGCCTGTGCACGGGGCAGGGGCAGAGAAAGAGCTGTGTGAGACCCAAGCTGCCTCTTCCCTCGCCTGCCAGTCCCGGGAGCCCTTCCAAGCTGCCCCGAAGCAGCCGGGCACCGCCCGGCCGTCGAGCGGAGAGCAGTGGCAAGGAGGGAGGACGGGGCTGGGTGAAGCAGCTCCGCCAGCTCTGCCCGCTCCAGAGCCGCCCGCAGCCGTGGGGGCAGCTCTCCCCAGCTCAGGAGCGGCGTTTCCGCATCGTACGGCTACGGCTAGAGCATCCCCCCGTGCTGTGAGCACGGGCCCCCCAAGCTGCTCTGCCAGGCAGGGCTTACCCACGGAGCGCGCTGAGCCAGAGCTCCTTCAGCGAGCGGGAGCTGCAGGAAAGAGAGGAGAAAGAGCCTGAGCGCCCGCTGCTGCCCAGCCCGCGGGCAGAGGCGGGCGCCGGCACAGCCCTGCCCCGTGGGGACGGCTGCAGAGGCAGGAGGAAGCCGCGTGGGGCCGGACAGAAGCGCTGCCCGGCCCTGCCGGGGGACGTGGCACCGAGACCCACCAGAAGGTGACGACGCAGAAGCCATAGGGCCAGGCGAGGACGAGGGACGTGGTGGCCTTGTCTTCCTCCTCCTGGGCGGCATCCCCGGCCGCCCCCTTGCCGCCGCTCAGCACCCACAGCCGGCGCAGGGCCAGGCAGAGCTGCGGGCGCGGGGCGCTGCCACGTCTGCAGAGAGGAGCGGCAGGGAGTGACCTGGAGGTGGCCGAGCCCGGCGGCTGCCCTCTGGCCTCCGCCTGCCCCGCGCACGGCCACGGGTGCAGCCAGCAGCAGGGTGCCGGGGCCTGGGGCTGCTCCTTGGGCGTCCCTGCCCCGGTGCCGGGGCCAGGCCTTAGGAGGAAAGGCAGCCGGGGTCTGCGCCTCTTACTTGGCCTTGGCGATGATCAAGGCATCGCTGAAGAGGAGGAGGTGCCTCTTCCCCGTCCCGCGGCCCTGCGTCACCCGCACGCGCTGGTGGAGCAGCGGCTCGGCTGATGCCGGGCCGGGCGCGCACTGCTGCTCGGGGCCAGGGTAGACCCTGCAGAGCAGGCGGCAAAGGGCGTGAGAAAGGCGGCTGCTGCGGGGCCCGGCTGCGCCGGCATGTCCCCGAGCCGCGGGGGGAGCCCACCTGGAGCCGTAGCAGCAGTTCAGCTGGCCCATCGTGCCGGGGCCAGGGGAGTCCTCGCGCCAGACACGCTGCTGGGGCTCCGGAGAGCTCCCAGCCGGCTGGAGCGAGGCTGTCGAGGGGGTCCCGGTGCCGGGCAGTGCCGCTGGGTGAGAGCTGGTCTCTCCCTGGAGCTGCCGGGTGCTGGCAGAGCCGTGCCTGCAGGCACTGTGGCCGTTGCCGGGCCAGCGCCGCGACATCACAGCTGCCATTCCAAGCCCGGGGGGGGGGGGGCTGGGGGGCGGGGCTGGGGGAGGGGCTCCTGTCTCTCTCGGCCTGGGGAGCCCGGGCCTGGGCACAGCACTGCGGGCATGGCCTCAGCAGCGCTGAGCAGAGGGCAAGGCTCCCCTCCCTCCAGCTGCTGGCAAGGCTTTGCCCAGCGCAGCCCAGGGCACCGCCGCCTGCCGCCTTTGGCCAAGGGCACGGTGCTGGCTGCTGCTCAGCTTGGTGTCCAGCAGGACCCACGGGCCTGTTGCGTTAAGAGGCAGAGCAATTTGGCAGAAACTAA
Source organism: Phaethon aethereus (assembly GCF_964289735.1). NCBI lineage: Eukaryota > Metazoa > Chordata > Aves > Phaethontiformes > Phaethontidae > Phaethon > Phaethon aethereus. Next base: position 604,989 of record NW_028114303.1, on the reverse strand, counting down.
ACCCCCTTGCTTTCCAGTCGATCCTCAGATATCAGAGGGACTGGGGGCGGCTGAGCTTAGGTTCTGAGTGATGCCCAAAGTCAGCGTTAGTAGTCCGGTCGCGCCCAACACCTTTGTTGGACTATCACGGGTCCGGATGCACTACTAACATCACACTACCTGCTCAGCCGGACACCTCCTGAACGAACACGGCCGCACTCAGAGGTACGGTCGCGTTCAGGGACCACACACGGCTGAGTCAATCAATAGTGCGATTTATTGAACACACGGCTGAGTCAATCAATAGTGCGATTTATTGAAGCAACAGATATACAGGTTCTTTGGATTGCCGGTGATAAATTCACTACCTATAAAGCACGTGCAAATGCTAAAACTACGAGGGACACTACTTGGCTATAAACGCCTTAAAAGATGTAAAGTGACTCTATATAGAGATTTCTAAGTTTCCCGGGAAGGCACTTGGTATGACCAAGGGTTCAAATCTTGCCCAACGGCGTCCCGATGGGGGGGAAGAGAGGCTCAGCCCGTCGACTGATCCCAGAAGTTAGAGTGGTACACAACGATGGTATCTTCCCTAACATCCAGCTCTTAAAACATTATTTTATAGTGTTATACTTTGCAGGTGGAGCTTGAGTGACTCTAGTCATACATACCTTTATCAGGATTGGTGCAGAATTCTCTCGCTTCGCGTTTAAAGGTACAGACTAGGAAAAATTCAGTGCGCACACTCATTGAGGAGGGGTCGCACCTTGGGGGGGTGGTAGCTTTTGAGAGGGGTGTGCGTTTTAGTATTATAATGATATTATAATTAGCAAAGTTCACTCTAAGGACAGCACTTCATCAAAGTTGACAGGTCTTTGGCCCACAACATTGTAAGCGCAGCTTATCAATGTACATCCTGTGCATCCCTAAACTCCCCGGTTCACAGAGCGTGGCCGCGAGGTCTCCACTCCGCTCCAGCCTCCATGTAATCTCTCCCAGAGTCAGCACACCAGGCGCCCCTGATGTTGCCAACATCCAAGGCCGTTCAGGGAGTCTCCATGGCACAGACCCGTTGTGCATGAGTGCTACGTTCCACCTGGTTTCAAGGCTGTTCTTAGAGGGTAAATTTCCAAAGTACCCCTCAGCGATTACTCCACACCTCTGGATGAGGGATCCGGAGATTATTTTGCCTTTGAGTGGGAGGACCCCGAAACAGGACGAAAACAACCATTAAGATGGACTGTGTTACCACAAGGGTTTACAGAGTCACCAAATCTATCTGGACAAACTTTAGAGAAAATTCTACAAGATTTCACAATACCTAAGGAGGTAAAATTATTGCAATATGTGGACGATTTATTAGTAGCAGGAGAAACTGAAGAGGGGATCCGAAAAGCCACCATTAAATTGTTAAATTTTCTAGGGGAAAAGGGATTAAAGGTGTCCCGATCAAAGCTGCAGTTTGTAGAACAAGAAGTAAAATACTTAGGACATTGGCTGAGTAAGGGAAGGAAGAAGTTAGATCCTGATAGGGTATCTGGGATTCCATCCTTAAGACCCCCACAAGCTAAAACGGAAATTAGGCAAATACTGGGATTATTAGGATATTGTAGACCATGGCTTGAAAATTATAGTGAAAAAGTAAAATTCCTATATGAAAAATTAACTAATAACCAACTTAAATGGCTTATTGAAGACAATCAGTGATGTGAGGAAGTAAAAAAGGCATTAATACAAGCACCTGTATTGAGCCTCCCAGATCTAGAAAAACCTTTCTATCTCTCTGTGAATACATCAAGCCAGACAGCATACGGAGTTCTTACTCAAGACTGGGCAGGAATCAAAAAACCCGTGGGGTATTGTTCTAAGTTACTTGATCCAGTAAGCAGAGGATGGCCTGCTTGTCTCCAAGCTTTGGTTGCTACAGCATTATTAATAGAAGAAGTTAGGAAGATTACCTTCAGTGCTCCTTTAAAAGTGTATACCCCACACAATGTCAGAAATGTTTCACAACAAAAAGCGGAAAAATGGTTAATGGACAGCCGGATTCTAAAGTACGAAGCAATACTAATAGACTCCCCTGACTAAGCGTGACTTCTGCTCAGAGTCCAGCACAATTTTTGTTTGGAGAACCATCAGAGGAATTACAACATAACTGTTTAGAGGTAATTGAGACCCAGACTAAGGTGAGACCAGATTTAAGAGATGCTGAGTTGGAAAATGGAGAAGTGCTGTTCAGAGATGGCTCCTCCTGAGTGGTAGAAGGGAAGAGAAAATCGGGTTATGCAATAATTAATAAGGACTTAGAACTTGTGGAATCAGGACCTCTGAGTCCATCATGGTCAGCTCAGGCTTGTGAGCTGTATGCCCTATGTAGGGCCCTGGAATTACTAAAAGGAAGAAGCGGGACTATATTTACAGATTCTAAATACGCATATGGGGTGGTCCACTCTTTTGGAAAAATTTGAGAAGAAAGAGGTTTGATTAATACTCAAGGGAGGAATTTAATACATCAAGAATTAATAGTAAAAATTTTAAAGGCTTTAAGAGAACCAAAGGAGATAGCAGTGGTACATGTGAGGGGACACCAAAAGGGATTAGATTACCGAACGAGAGGAAATAACTTAGCAGATAAAGAGGCCCAGGAAGCAGCCTTGAGGACTAAAGTTGCCAAAATTAATGCCATACAAACAAAGGAGGACACCAGCAAAGAAGAACGAGAGGAAAGAGAGAAGAAGTTTGCCCCACAAGAAAACAAAATTGGAGAAAATAGGAGCTAAATTAGAACAAGGAAAATGGACACTGCCTGATGGGCGAGAAATGTTGCCAAAAGCCTACACCAGGCGAATATTAGAACGTTTGCGTGTGCAAACACATTGGGGTACAAAAGCGTTAAGTGATCATTTTCTTAAACAATTTGGTGGTATTGGAATTTTTGAAATAGCAAAGCAAATTACACAAGGTTGCTTAACCTGTCAAAAGGTAAATAAGACAGTGTTTGGACAAACAGCCACGGGAGGGAGAAAAACAGCTTACAGACCTTTTGAGAAAGTCGATTTCACTGCATTGCCTAAGGTAGGGAGGATAAAATATTTATTGGTAATAGTAGATCATTTAACACAGTGGGTAGAAGCGTACCCTGTAGCACGAGCTACGGCACAGATGGTGGTAAAAATTTTATTGGAACATTTGATACCTAGATATGGGATAATCCAGTACATTGATTCTGACCAGGGCACACATTTTACTTCTAAAATAATAAAACTATTATGTCAATCATTAGGTATTCAGTGGGAATACCACACTCCGTGGCACCCACAAAGCTCGGGGAAGGTAGAAAGAATGAATCAAACAATAAAACAACAATTGGCTAAATTAATGATTGAGACGCAAATGCCCTGGACGAAATGTTTACCACTGGCACTTCTAAACGTAAGAACTAAACCATACAGTGAGACTGGATTATCGCCATATGAAATGTTATATGGCGTGCCTTATTTTCAAGGAATACCTCTGGGGAACAATGTAATTGAGCATCATAGTATCCAACAGTATATAATTACCCTTGGAAAAAGATTAAAACAATTAAGAGAGATTGGGATGGTGGCCCAAACACCACCTTTAGGATTTGCAATTCATCAGTTAGAACCAGGAGATAAAATTCTGACAAAAACATGGAAAGAAGGAAACCTATCTCCCCTCTGGGAAGGACCTTTCCTTGTTTTATTAACTACAGAAACAGCTGTGAGAACTGCTGAAAAAGGATGGACACATGTGTCGCGAGTGAAAGGTCCAGTGAAGGAGTGGAAAGTCACATCTGACTAAATTGCTGTGGGAATTTTATTGCGGCTACTCCTGTAATAGAAACAGGAGTGAAACATGAAATTCCCACAGTTGCTAAAAATCTATTTGTAAATCTTGCTGAAAACATTGCTAAGTCATTGAATATAGCTAATTGTTACGTTTGCGGTGGAACAAATCAAGGTGAACGATGGCCATGGGAAGCTATGGAGAGCAATATAAGTAATCCCCAAGTTTGGAAAACAATGGGAAAGGGTAATAGGAAACAACAATGGGTACTCCAAACGAGTATAATCGGAAGGAGTTGTTGGCAAAAGAAGAACAGGAAAAAGGAGCTGGAACTAGAATTTGTCCTTTGTGTAGAAGGTGGTGTGTATTTGTAAGATTAGTGTTGCAGGCTAACTGGCAGTTTTCTGTAGCCATAAAGCCTTGCAAATAAAGAGGATCGCCAGGCTCGGGCAACTGCTCAGGTCTGGCCAAACCACTGATCTAGCAAAGCTCTGGCCTTCACAAGCAGTGCTCAATTAATTTGGGTACTAAGAAAGCACCCCCTTAAAGGAAAGGAGAGGGCAAGACCGGAGGGGAACTGGTATTGCGGCTTAAAAAGGGTCTGCCAAGGGCTGCAACCCCTTCGGGCTGTGACCGCCGACCACTATGGCCCTGACCGGACCTCTTCTAGTTCTACTTGGGGTGAGTTCCTTGACTCTGACTACGGCAAATAACTGTAGTCAATATTGGAACAAGTCCAGCTGGGGTTTACCCCAGAAAAATGGAAAAAGTGAGGACCTTTTCTAATTGTACAGCCTGTACCTGTAATCGTATTTGCCAAGGAATTGGAACAATAAAACCTAGGTTTTTTTCCTGTTACCCATAAATCAGAGAGAGCCAGGTGTATAACGAATGGCCTCCTGAGAGACAAACTTGGAAAGGAGTCAATCTAGGAGGATTTGGGGGAGATTTTATGGGTGGTGATTGGCTTACTAAAATCGGGATAGTTGTACTGGGGATATGTGGGGGATTGTTACTAGATTAATCTACTCGGTTATACAAGGAATGCAGATATCTGCAGTACTCAATTGGAAATGAAAACACGAATCAGTACTGCAAAGAAGAAGATGGGGGATTGTGAAATATGTTCATCTGATTCGTGTGATGAAGTGTAATCTTCTGTACTTTTATGGATTTCTCCTGCACCATAAAAAGGGGTATTTTACAGAAGAAAGTTAAACTACTTTGCTGGTATATCAGCTCAAACCAGTTTGACCACTGACCGCATAGTATTGTGTAAAGAGAAACTTGTAAAGTGCATGCATAAAGTTTGGGGTCATCCTGGGGGCACGCCGAGGAAGATTTGACAAGACTCTAGAAGGAGAAGAGGGCATGCGCCGAAGAAGACACGCCTATTCATGAATACGTATTAGCAGACAGGATATAAACCAAGAACAGTAACTGTACCGCGTGCATCTTGGTGGAGCGGAGACTCCCGGAGCACCCAGCGCTGTTTGCTTGCCTCTATTCGCTTAATAAATTGTAAATTTGAATTGGAATCCTGTTTGGGACTAAATCATTTATCACATCCTTATCCAGCATCTTTTCAAAATACTGGTAAGACTCAAGCCTGCGTCGTAACTGGTTCCTCTTCCATCCGCTGTAGGAGTCCCCTGTGTTCCGGAAACACCACAGGGCACATCGAACTATAACACAAAGCGCTATGGATAGAACCACAATAATTATTCAAGTAACAAATAATCGTTTTAACCATGATAGGTTTGGTAAACCAAGAGGTTAACTTTCCCACAGCTCAGAAAACCCCCAAAAGGTGTCATCTTGAGTTACTTCACGTAGGATTTTTGCTTGTTCTCTGATCTCCCGTAAATCAGCAGATATTCACCCACTTTGGTCTACATACATGCAACAGCTGACATTGATTACTGTGCACACCCCTGCCTGTGAGGCTAATATTAAATCTAGAGCCATACGATTTTGTGATACTATTTTCGATAAACTAGTAGTTTCTTCTTGGAGTTTCCTGATGGCATCTATAGTTTTATTCTCGATTATCTCTATTACAGCCGAGATGTTTATTATAGCTTTTTCTAACTCGCTAACCCCCAGAAATGGGATTAGCCACCGCACAAAGCTATGATAGCGTGTCAGCTTTTCTATTAAGGGCTTACTCACCCTTCAGTTTCTTCTCACGGGATTCTGTGTTGTTTTATCAATAATAGTGATGTTGGGAACCAGGGTGTCCAAAGTACATGCTCCCCACCACCTCAGAGGTAAAGTTTTCCGAGCTGCTGTACCACACAACCAGTACCACCCTGTCCCTAGCGGAACCGGGAGGCCAGTATAATTAAGTAACTGAAATGCTGGATCAATAGAGACAAAATGTGGTCCTCTGTCAGAGGATATAGTTGCTGGAACTCCAAAACGTGGTATTATCTCTTGTATCAATGCTTTAGCTGTCTCCCGAGCTTTAGCTGTTCTGGTTGGGAATGCCTCTGGCCAACCTGAAAAGGTATCAGTTAATACCAATAAATATCGATACCCCCCTTTTCTTGGAAGTTCTATAAAATCAATCTGTCATTGTTGCCCAGGCCCACTGTCTTTCCCAATCTGGCCCATTTCTGGCTTGGCGGTATTCTTGGGATTAGTTTGGAGGCAAAGATCACGTTGTTGAGTTACCTGTCTCACCATAGTATACAAATTTCTGGCCACACTTTCTCTAATTAAATGTTTATATAGAGTCTCCATCTCCCAATGCCTTTTCCTATGTTCTTCCCTTACCAAATGCCATATTAGGCAGGAGGGAATAACCACGTTTCCTTGTGGGGTATAAGCCCACCCTTCTTTGTTATATGACCCTTCCAGATCTGTGATAAGGTTTTGATCTTCCTCGGTATATTTTGGCTTACCTTCTAGGGAGATTCGCCGTCAGGGACTAAAGCTCCTTCTGTTTTTATCTCTGTTTTAGCTACCTGTTTTGCCTCTCTGTCCACCAGCTCATTTCCTCTCTCCAATTCCGAGCTCACTTTCCGGTGAGCCTTAATATGCATAATCGCCACCTTCTCAGCAAGTTGGACTGCTTTCAACAGTCTCAAAATCTCTTTTGCATGCTTAATAGTTTTCCCTTGAGAGCTCAGTAACCCTCTTTCCTCCTAGATTGTTCCATGCACGTGCACAACTCCGAAGGCATATCTGGAGTCTGTATAAATATTCACAACTTTGCCTTGAGCCACTTCCAAGGCTCGGGTCAGAGCAATTATTTCTGCGCTCTCTGCAGAGGTATTTATGGGCAAAGGTCTACTATTTCTTGACTAGTGGTAATGGCATATCCCATGTGTCTTTTACCACTCAGGACATAGCTGCTTCCACCTGTGAACCAGTTTTCTCCGCTTTCCATAGGGTTGTCTTTTAGATCTGGTCGGTTTGCGTACGTTGTTTCAATAGTCTCCAAACAGTCATGATGCGCTGGTTCTCCCGTGTTTCCACTAAGGAAAGAAGCTGGGTTGACAATGTTAGTAACTACGACCTCCACATCATCCTGTTCTATCAGTATAGCCTGATATCTCAGGGATCTTTGTGGAGAAAGCCAGTGCCCACCCTTTGCGTCCAGCACTGCGGACACTGTGTGAGACACTAAAACAGTCATCTTCTGGCCCAGAGTAAATTTTCGGGCTTCTTGTACATTCAATATTACAGCTGTAATTGCTCTCAAGCATCCAGGCCAACCCTTCGCAGTTGCGTCTAACTGTTTGGAAAAGTAGGTAACTGCTCGTCGATAGGGGCCCAGATCTTGTGCTAATATTCCCAGAGCAATTCCCTGTTTCTCGTGGGAAAAGAGAAAAAAACGGTTTACTCACATCAGGGAGCTCTAAGGCCGGAGCCAACACCAAAGCTTTCTTTAGTAGCTTAAAGGCTCGTGTGCTCTCTTTGCCCGTCCAGATCATACAATCGTATCGTAACAGTTTCCTTTCTCCAGACGGTATTTCCCAAGATTCCAAGTCTTTTGCGAGCTCATTGCCAAAGATGGTAGACTGTTCGTAAATCCTTGTGGCAACACCGTCCAAGTGAGCTGAGTCTTGCGACCACTTTTGGGGTTTTCCCATTCAAATGCAAATCATTTTTGGCTGGCTTCATGGAGAGGGAGGCAAAAGAAGGCATCCTTCAGATCTAAAACAGTAAACCAAGTTAGTTCAGCTGTTAATACGGTCAACAGGGTATATGGATTTGCTACTACGGGGTAAAGGTCCTCAGTTATTTTATTTACGGCCCGTAGATCCTGGACCACACTATACAACCCGTCAGGTTTACGAACAGGTAATACAGGGGTGTTGAAATCAGACTCACAGTTTTTCAGTAATCCTATTTATAAAAATCTTCCAATCACTGGCCGAATTCCTTCCTTACCTTCCCTTCTGCGGGCAGACTGGTTAAGAATAGACTCAGTATCTGGATATATTGCTGATCTTTTACTTCCAGAGTAATTTCTCCTTTTTCAAATGTAATTTTTGCACCCAATTGTTCTAACAAATCTCTTCCCAAAAGTGGCTTTGGGGAGTTGGGCCTATGTAGGAATTTGTGGATACCCCATTGTTTTCCCAATTTATACTTCAAAGGTTTACAAAAATATGCCTTTTCACTTTGGCCAGTCGCTCCTTTTACCATGATATAGTCGTTTCCCAGGGGCATCAAGGCTTGATTTAAAACCGAGTATGTTGCCCCTGTGTCAACCAAAAATTCTACTTCTTGTTCTTCCTTCCCCAGCCTCATTATAACCAGTGGATCTGCTAGGGTAGATTCCCCAGGTCCCTGTCAATCCTTTTTCACATGGGCTACTATTCTTCCTGTCTGGTGGCTTCGCCTCTTTGCCTTGTTTCTTGGACACCCTCCTTTCCAATGACCAAATTTCTTACACAACGCACATTGATCCTTACCTAATCAAGATGGTTCTCGTCTAGGCCTCCCTTCCTCCTCTTCCCTGACAACTGCTATCCTTCCTCTTTGCCCTTGTCTATATTCTTCCTCTCTATTACTAAATACTCTCCACGCTTCACCCAGCAACACTTCCAGATTTCTACCTTCTGTAGGGCGCAGCTTCTGGAGTTTGTGCCTAATGTCCCCCGTAGACTGACCCAAGAACAGGGAGACTATTTGTTGTATTCCTACCTCTGACCCAGGATCCAGCGGTGTGCTACGGCGCATTACATCCCTCAATCGATCCAGGAACTCGGATGGGGACTCAGAAGGACCTTGTTTAACTGCATATAGAGCTGACCAGTTTGTGGTTTTGGGAATAGCCCTTTCCATTCCCTTCAAAATCCATTCTTGATATTCCTGTAGCCTCTCCATATGGGCAGATTTATTAGCGTCCCATTTTGGGTCTCGGAGGGGAAATATTCTTTGACATCCCCCCTCGTGATCTTGTAAAGGTCTTCAGCTAAATTCTCTGCTGTTTTCAAAATTAATTGCTTTTCTGTTTCTGTCATATACTCTAAGAGCAACTGTATACCTTTCCAGTCTGCATTATGTTGTTTTACCATGAACTGAAAATGCTTAGTAACACTCACCGGGTCGCTTCTCTAGTCTCTTGCAACTTTTCTCCATTCTCCTAGATCAGTGGTGGAAAAGGGCACCTTAATCATCATTGTTCCTCCATCAGGTCCCACTGCCTCTCGGAGTGGGGCTTGTAAAGCTGTAGGGACAGTCCTAGAGGCAGTTTTCTTCCTTGTGCAGGAAGATATGGGACCGTCCATACAGTGCCTACTGTAATCATGAGACTGGCATAAAAATTGAGATTTTTATAATGCAGCTCATATTTGTTCTTTGCTTTCTTTGTGAGTTCAGGGTTTGTTTTAGGGCACATTGTAATTTTTAGATTTGTTTTAGAATCAAGAAGCTTGGGAGAAAATTTTTGTGATTGGGTTTTTTGGTTTGGTTTTTTTTGTCCATCCATAGTCATTTGTCATAAAGAGCTGAGCATTCAAGGAAATACCAAAACTATTATGATTTGCAAAGTGAAAACCTGTAGTACGTTCTGCACAGATTTGGTCGCCTTCTATTATGCTTAAATTGTGGCCTGTCATGATGGACACCAAACTTCAGGCCAAACTTGACATCTCAGTATTCAGAGTATGTGCATTTGTCAAGCAATGAGCTAGCAAGTGTCTGGAATTGTTAGGTAGCAATGCCTGATTAAAACATGGTCTATATTCATAGGAAGCAATCCCAGAAAATGAAGAGGAATTTGCAGCACTTAAAAAAAGACATCATATTTATGCAGTACAATTCAGGTAAACGTAAAAGAGTTCAAAACCTTCCCTCCTTGGCTACCAGTTTTGAGAGAAGTATGGCGTTGTGCGTAGAACAAAGGGATGTCTGTAAAACTTTCCCTGTTGCATGCTCAGTCTGTAAGAACGTTTCATGTTTTGCAGAAATGCTAACAGCTTCCAAGGTTATACAAGCATGGTAGCTTCCCCCACCATCTTTTCAGAAATACGGAAAGCAGGAAAATCCCAGAGTCTGGAAAAGTTGCTGGCAGAATCGTTTGCCCGAGGTAGGTTTAAAATTGAGAGATTCTTGGCCCTCTTCATAATTCATGTAACTAATTTTCCACAAGTTTTTTAGGCTTGCCTTCTGTGGGTCCCATGATAATGCAAAGAGAACAAGTGAAGCTCTAGAAGTAAAATACTTCTCATAAGTTTAATCCCTTTTTTAGTTTAAAAGACCTCATGCACTGTGAACTTGTTTTATAGTCTTCTCCCCAAATGTAGGTGTGGAGAGTCACAGAAAGACATAAATATTGAAGTCTCCAGTAGCTGCATGTTCCCTGTTTTTATTCTAAAGAAATGTTTGGAAGGTATTTCTGAGGAGTTAATGTTGTTTATGTGTTGGGTTTGTTTGGGTTTTTGCTGTGCTGGCTTAATTCTCATTGATTATAGTCTAATCCCTTTGTGTTTCTTTTTACAAAGAAATCCAAGCAATAGTTACCAATATTAACCAAGACAATAGAGTCCTTAATGGCCGGGGATCTTTTTTTGTACGTCTTGCCTTTTTTAAGCTGCTTTCCAATTTCTCAGTGGGCAGGAAACTAGATGGCACGTGTTTTTTCCCTTTTGTGTCCTTGCAGAACTCTTGCGTTGAATTTTAACTTCTGTGCTGCCTGTGAATAACGTAGAGAAGTGATACATTGCTTTGTACAGCAATGCACCTTGATTTTGAATGCATGACGAATACCGTGGAAGGAACCAAACGCGAGGAAAGTTTTATGTGAGTGTGTTCCTATATTTCTTTTTTTTTTCTGAATTTGTAACTGCAATTGGGGAGTAAAAAAATTTCAAACCAAAACCAAACTCCTAATCACCCCCGACCTCCTCAAACACATAGTGTCTTGTCAGCTGTGGAATGACGTCGCTCAGTGAGTTAACCTTGAGGAGAGATTTTGTTTGGTCCAGACTGTGGACAAAATCCAAGAACTAGCAAAATAAGGTCCTCATTCGCTAGAGCTCTGTGTGGGGAATTGTTATAGGAGAAGAAGTGTTAACTTCTTAGGGCGAGCGGACTTGCATTTGAATCCTGAATTTGTTCTTTTGGCAACACAACATTTTCGCTCTTTCACCCTAAGGAAAACTCTTTTTTTGCCAGTTTCCCATAAAAGCGATCATGAACAACGTTAACTTCATTTGGTAAAACGACTCCTTCTGACAGAAGGGGAAAATATTAACTATGCAATGAGTGGAGTCACAGATGAATCTACCAAGCAGACCACAATGTTTACTCTCACAGGCTTTACTGTATACGAAGCTAGTGGCCTCAAGTAATGGATTGATAAGTGTATAAGCATTTGCAGAATGAGGACTTTTCAGTTAATCTTCTGTAAGATTTTTGTCTACACCAGCTTGTACGCCAGGATCCTAGCTCACTTTCTGTGCTTGGGTCTTTGAGTTTGTTTCTGCATTCAACTTTGTTTCCAGGAAAACATATCAAATCTGTGATCATTACAGCATGCCATAATAGTTAATATGCCAGATTTAAGAAAAACACAGCTAAGGAGCTTTCTTCTTCACAACCCCCCAACATATAAACCCCCAAAATGAAGGAATTCCTTAAACCTAGAAAGAAAGAAATACGCTGTGAGTCACATGTTGCGGTGATGTGGTAGCAGCAGGGTCCTTAGAACCGATGATTTACAAGACCTAATGTCTTTCTGTGGACTTTGAAGGCTGAGTGTTTTGTACTCTAGCAATTTTCTGCTACTGTTATGTATTCACGTAGATCTGTAAGGCAATTGTTGTTACTTTCTTTGCATAGTCTGGTAAAATATTTGTATAATAGGAAAATTATGTTTTTGTGCTACTCTCCTTGGGAAACAGAAACTAAGCCTGCCATTAGATGCTAGGCCACAGTCGTTGACGGAGCAGGGTAGTGTATCTTACATTTTGTGCTACACTTGGTCAAGTCTCATCTCTATCGTATTCGCTGTTACTTTATTAAATTTAGTATCTGCACTTTCTATTTCCAGACAGGCCTCTCATTCAGAGCACAGAGGCATGGTTCTCTCTGCGCCTGGCTTCCCGTCCCTATCTTTTCATTCCTTCCTCTCCTCCCTGTAGCCTACTGCTATCGTTTTCTTTCACCAGCTCTCTCTCTGCCGGGCTCCGGAACCCTGTTTTTTCATTTCTCCCTGTCTGTCTTGTAGCTCCTCAGTACTTTTTCTTTCCCTGGCTCCCTGTCCCTGTTTCTTCCTTGTTGGCCCTGTAGCACGCTCTGATTCTGTTCCATTCTCTGCCTCTGCTTTCCCAGCAATCTGTCCCTCGCTTTTAATTCCTCCCTCTCCGCACTGTCGCCCGTGCGGTCTCTTGCCTTCCTCCGTCGCTGGCTGGCTGGCTGTCCCTGCTCATTCATTCCTCCCTCTCCCCCCTGCAGCGCCTGTCGCTTTTGTCCGTTCTCCCTCTCGCTGTCTCTGGCTCCCTGATGACCCTATTTTGGACTCCCACCACCCATGCACCCCCTTCTTTCCATGCTCATTGCTCTTCTTGTTGCTCTCCAGCTCTCTTTTTTCCCCAGCTCCCTGTACGGTGCAGATATGGGGGTTGTTTTGGCGGTGTTCCCCGCCCCTTACCTCCGTGTTTCACTGTCCTGGCTCCCCATTGTTTCATTCCTCCTTTCGGCTCGGTTGCCACTTTTTTGTCTCTCCCTCTCTCCTGGTCTGACTCCCTGCCCCCGGTCTCCTCTCTTGTAGCGTCCCGTGCCTCACACCTCGTTTTCGGCGGCCTCCCCCTGCCCAGCAGCCCATGGCTCCGGGAGCCGCCCGCCCGCCTGTTCCCTGCCGCACTGAGGAGCGCGGCTCCGGGAAGGACTGCCGGGGTGTCCCCGGGGCAGGCCCCGAGCCCCGGGGCAGCCCCGCTCCCGGGCCTTGTCATGCGCCGCCTCCTTTGCCCTCGCGGCTGCGTTCGCCCTCGCTTTGCCCCGGGTGAGGGGCTGTGCCGGAGCTCGGGGCAGGAGGGGATGCCCTGGGGTGGGGGTCGGGCGCTGGCCCCCTGTTCCAGCTGGGCTCCAGCTGTGGGCCGGGGCTGGAGGAGCCCCAGGTGCGGGCGGTGAGGCCGGTGGGGACGGACGCTCCCTGCACAGGGGTGGCTGCCGGGGGAGGGGCTGGTGCTGCTGCTGCCCTACTCCCGGTGGCCGTGGACGGGCCGGGGGGAGCCAAGGGTGGAGCGGTCGCCCGGCCTGACCGGGCTGCGGCTGCAGCGAGAAAGAAGGTGAGTGGGGCCGCCCGATCGACCGGAGGCAGGGCGGCGGGGTCCGCGTCGGAGGCACGGAGCAGAGGGGTGTGCGAGCCGGCGGAGGGGTCCACCCGGAACTACGCTGCAGAGGGCGGGTGAGCGCTCGCGTCTCGGCGGGGATGGGGGATGGGGGGGTGGAAGACGGTGTCCGCGCAGGGTGAGCCAGCAGGACAGGCTGCGTCTCGCGGCATGGCGGGAGCCGTAGTCCTGAGGCACGGGGTTTGCTCTCGGCCATGTTCGTTCCCCGCCATGCCGGGAAGCGTGGTCTTCCGGGCGGTCACGTTGTGCTTGCTAGTGCATGCCGGGAGATGTAGTTTTTGCGACGCGCGTTCCCGGGCATGCGTGGTGGCGTGCCTCCTCGCCGCTCTCAGTCCTGCCGCCCTGTGACCAAAATTAGGTACTGCAGCTCGGCAGCCGCGCATGCGCGGTACAGCACCTCGTCGCTCAGAAGCTGCGCATGCGCGATGGGCGCATTGCCGCAGCTCGGGAGGCACGCATGCGCGGTGGGGAACCTCGCCGCAGCTGGGAAGCCGCGCATGCGCGGCGGCGCCTAAGTGACCCACGCTGCCGGCCGCCGGTAACCGCGATGCCGTTCTGCGGTCCCTGCGCGCTCCTTGCTACTTCCCGGTAAGGTCGCGCCGTTGCCGCCCCATGGGCGCAACGTGAGCGGGTGCTCGCCCTGCAAAATGAGGCACGGCCGCCGGGTGCTCGCTGCTACTGCAGCCCGGCGTTCGCGCACCGCCCCTCGCCCCTGCGGCGCGCAACCGGCGTCCGGCGCATGCGCGGCGCGCGGGAGCAGCATGGCGGCGCAGCGGGGTCCCGTTCCCGGCGGGGCGTGAAGGGCCGGGACCACCGGTGAGGCGAGCGATCCCCTGGGGCGGGTGCGGGGCGTCTCCTGCGCACCGGCCGCCCGCGGGTGGCGGGGCGAGGAACTTCGAGCCGCCCGCTGCGACCGGCTGCCGGCCCGCTGGAGGCGAGTCGGGTCGGGGCAGCCCCGGGGAGTTACCGGGGCTCTGGGAGGAGGGAGGGAGGCGGACACCCCCCAGGCGCGGACGCCGGGCGCCTCCCAACTCGTCAGAGCCCCCCCGCTCGCTTCTCCTGGCCCCGCGCAGCTGCCCCCAGCTCCAGCCCCTCCCCTGAAGCCCGTCCCGTAGCCCCGGGCCGGCCCCGGGCCCTGTCGCAGAGGCGGCAAGCCGGGCCTCGCGTGCGCTGGGTTCTCCGTGAAAGCGGACGCCGTTGGCAGCGGTGCAGGGGCAGAGCGGCGTCTCCGGCGGCCCCCGCGGAAGGAGAGGCTTCGGCCAGGGGGGAACTACGGTAATAAGGGTCGCTGCTGCTTCTTTCCCTCTGCCAAGGGCCGCGCTGGGGGGGGATGCCGCTGACCGCACCCGCCTCGGGCTCGCGTGGGTTGTCTCTGCCCAGCCTCGCTCTCCTTGTGGCACGGCTGCAGAAAGGGACAGGCGGAGCGCTTGCCGGCCCTGGGCGGGAGCTGCCACGGCCAGAGCTGGAGAGGCCAGAGAACGGTAAAGAGGAAGAAGAAACCGAAGGCCGGCCAGCCGGCAGCTGCCTCCTGCTGCAGGGAAGAGCGAGCCAGCCCCTCCAGGTGAGGTAGGATCCCTCTTCGTAGTCCGCAGCAGGCCACACCATCGACATGCAGGGTCTGTACGCGTCACCAAAGGCGGCCGCGTAGCGCACGAGCGAGGCTACGTGTGTAGGGAGCCCCGTCTTGTACGAGCTGTAAGACACCCCGGTATTCTCTTAGGTGGAGGACAGCCAAGCGACAGGAGTTACAGAAGGCGAAGGGAGGAGAGGAGGAGGAGGAGGAAGAAGCGTCTGAACTGGCGAACTCTCCCAGCAGTGCAGGAAGTGAAAGCTGTGGTGAGTCCCAGGCCCTCGGGGCCCTGTTGCCCCTATTCTGCATCCCGGGCCCTCACTGCCTCTCCCCTGGCCCCCTCCTCTTTCCCATGCTGATGTGGTTCCCCCCCTCCACCCCCCGCCCATACCTCCTTTCTCCATCTCACTCTGACCAGCTCCCCGTCCTCATCTTTTAGGTCCTCTCTCTCCCTGCTCTGTAGCTTGTGGCTATTTTTCCTTCCTCTGCCTCTCTCAGTCTGGCTCCCTGTCCCTGCTTTTCCATTCCTCCCTCTGCAATGTAGCGTGTTGCTACTCTTTTCTTTCACAGTCTCTCTCTGTCCGGCTCCCAGCCACCGTTTTTGCCTTCCTTCCACTCTGTTCTCTAGTCTCTGGCTGATGTTCAAGGTCTTCCTTCTCGGCCCTGTAGCACAGCACAAGTCTCTTTCTTCCTCTGTCTCCCGCTATCCTGCTCCCTGTCCCTGTTTTGCAATTTTGTCCTTGTCAGCCCTGAGCCACGCTGCAGTTTCATTTCTTTTGCCGTCTTGCCCTGTCCGGCTCCCTGCCAGGATCTTTTAATTCTTCTCTCTCTCCCTCTTGAAGCCCATCGCTGTTTTACTCTTTCTCCCTGTCTCCCTGTCCGTCTCCCCCTCTCCGTCTTTACTTACTCTTTTAAGTAAAATCACTGGCTGAGACCTTAAACATGTCACTTCTTGCCCGACAAGATCAAACAGACCGTGAGCAAGCTTGTTAGGCTTCCCGTGTAAACTCACGGATAACACAAAGCAAGCTCCTTAGGCTTCCCGTGGAAATCACTGCTACCAGGTTAAATTGACCTCCTTGTGCCGTCCTGAGGCCGAAAGACCGAGGAGCTAATTCGATGACTAGATATGGACAAAGGAAGCCCCAGGTTCAACTGGCAGACTGCGTGAGGAAGACTGTGGACGACCACCTGAGGGTGAAAAGACCCTAACCCTAATTTTACTGCGCATGCTTGGACTATGTCAACGAATTCCGGGGACTCCTCACCATATGACTGCCCTTCTTGGGGGATCTGATGACACGTATGACTTTTCTGCATATGAACTGATGTGCTTTACTAACCCGTCGGAGCACTCGTGGTGGAGCGATCCCCAGCGCTGCCGTAAGGAATGCCCGCCTTCTAAAGCTTCAAACTAAGTGTTAGAGGGTTTTCTGGCCGACTTTTCAGTATCCCTTTGTATTTGATTGTTTCTGGTATTCCCTTAGTGGCTTCACTTGTTAGATTTTCTATCTACGTCTCCGTTTTAGTTCGCCATCCCTGCCTCTTAATATTTTTCCTTTTGCCGTAATCACCATTGCTTTTAAAATTTTCTGCCGCCTTTTCTCTCATTCGCGGTCCTTATTTGCCTACCCTTATTTTTTAACTGACTTCTTCCCTTCCCTTAGTGCCCTCTGAAACAAGGATCTAAAACAATTAGAAGGTTGTAGCATGTGTAACTAATCAACTGTCAGTTTTACAAATTTCTGAAGAGATGTACTTTCTGGAAGGTTATTGATTTCGTGATTAGTTTAACTTTAGTATAGAGTTCTTTAGCCTAGCAACCGTGGCATTATGTTTAACGGCCTATTCTCATAGTCCTTAGGCTGTATTTGCCTCAGTGCCAACACTGTACCTATATGTAAACAGTTCATCAGGAGGAAAGCAGCCCTGATGAAAATTAAAACACAAGTAGAAACGGAGAAGACAGGTGGAGAGAACCAAGAGGAGAAGAGTTAAGAGCAAGGACTGAGAAATTGATGAGTGCAGAGGAGATACCTTCACCTTGAGCACAGAAACGTCCTAGCAGGAGTGCTCAAACACGGATGGTAAGACGGAACCGCTTGGCTGAAGAACAGAAGGGGAAAACATCCAAGGAGAAGGAACTATCCTCAGGAGACCTGTGACCATAAAAGGGAAAAAGAAGGAGGGGGCTAACTCCCCAAACGACCACCGACGACCGCCCGAGACGCCCGCGCACGCGTAGGGTAGTTTTGCAACACCAGCGTTATGTAAACGTGGCAGATAAGCGAGGAGGCGGTGATTTCTCAGGACACGTGCAAATATTCACGTCTTTCAGGTATATAAAGGATGAAGTTTTGCTTCCGCGTGCGCGCGTTGGGAGGAGATATCCCCCAGGCGTCCGGCGTGGCAATAAAGGCGTCTGCTTAATGACACTTTGGTGTTACTGAGTTTAAATTTCTGTAACTTTTGTGAATCATTTGGTGACCCAGGTGGGAGGGACATCCTCTGTTCGGCTGCGGGACCCGATGAGTCTGGGACTCTCTTGGGTTTGCCCCCGGAGATCTTTTCCGGAGAGACCCCCGTTCTCAGTCGGATCACCGCGGGGACAGACAAAGACCCTCTGGCAAGAAGACATCCTTAAATCCTGAATTGGTAACGATCGATCAATTTGGGACCTTCTTTAAGACGTGCAGACGTGCACACGGGTCGGCGTATACCGGCTCGCTAGCACCTTACGGGTGTACCTCTGGGGGACTTGTGTCCCATATGGTAGGGGATTAACTTCCCCGTTTGGAGGGGCTGCGTCCCCATTTGGAGGTCCGGTTAACTGTTACCTGACTTTTGGCTAATGCATTTCGGGTATTGGTTATTGGTTTGTCATTTATTGGATTTTGGTTATTAACGGTAAAATTTGCATCAGATATGGGAGAGTCACAGAGTGGCGGAATTCTAAAGAAAAGCCCACTGGGATGTGTTTTGCAGCACTGGAGAGATCCGGGGGGAGTGCCGGGAGGCAGTGTCGATAGGAAAACTTTAATTAAGCATTGTAATCAGTGGTGGCCTCTCTAGAAGTTAGACGGTGGAGAAAAATGGCCCTTTAACAGGACATTAAAATAGAATACATTATTACATTAAGGTACATATAATTGTAATATAATACTACACACGTTATAATAGGTATTATACATTTAGTGTAGTAATACAATTTAATGCTCTTCCTTCAGGGAGAAGGAAAATGGGATGAAGTGCTTTATGCAGATACGTATGTTTTTCACTCTACGAAACCACCCTGAATGGCAGAAAGAACGTGGAATCAATTCAGCACCCCAGGACCCTATGGTCCTGGCGATAGAAAAAGACAAACAATAAGCAAAATAGGAAGCAAAAAAGATGTTGCTCGCCTTGTGGCATTGGACAAAGATGTTTAAAGGTTGACAGAATGGGAGATTAAAGGATTGTTTGACCCCGATTGCGAGGATGTGCGTGCAATGTCGGATGCGGTGTTCAGCGAGGCAGAAAAGCAGAGTGTTGTGAGGGTGGCCAGACCCTCAAGTCCAGGCTCTGGTTTTGGCTGGAACTCTGCCGGGAACAGTGGATAACCATGTTCCCATTACCAGTCCCGGTTGGGGCCCTAACCAGCCAGGAGCCCGGGACTTAGTACCGCGGTACAGGGAACGAATGGCTTCTGGAATAAGAAGTGCTGTCCCAAAATCAGTAAATTGGTCTAAATTGTATGAAATTAAACTAGATAGATAGAAAAGAATCCCCTACTGATTTTTTGAACCGATTAAAAGAAGGGATGCAGAAATATACTCCTTTAAACCGTACCTCTCGGGAGGGAAAGGGTCAGTTGTTATTCCTGGTTCTGGGACAGCTGATGGATGATGTCAAGAAAAAGTTACAGCAAGTGCAAGGAACAGATGTGAGAGATTTAGAGAAATTGCTGGAGACTGCTTGGCAAGTGTGTCGGAATAGGGACAGGCCGGGGGGGGGGAATGGGCAAAACAATTGCCAGCGCTACAGCGGCTGCTTTGCGCACCGCAGGGGCCAGGTAACCTCTGGGAACCCACCGGGAAGCACCACTAATGGGAGGCGAGGAGCCATGAGAAGTAGCCCAAGTGCCCCGTCTCGGGGAAGTCAACCCCTCCCGAAAGATCAGTGTGCCTACTGTCAGCCAAGGATGGAGCTCGAATGGCGGGGTATGGCGGGGTATGGCGTGACCACCGCAGAGCGAGTGCTGGAAGCAAAGTCACTCCCTGAGGGTACATCCGCACAACGAGCCGAATGAATTGCTTTAGTGAGAGCTTGTTGAAGGACTGCGAGCGAACACCCGGACAAATTCAAAATACGCCTTGGGTGTAGTTCATGCCCGTGGGGCTATCCGGAAGGAACGGGGACTTCTGACCGCCCAAGGAAAACATTAAGCTTGCTGACGTGATCCTAAGACTTTTGGATGCGGTACAGTCGCCTTCGGCGGTTGCGCTTATGCACCGCAAGGGGCACCAAGAGGGTGACGCTGCTCAGGAAGTGGGGAGTAAATCGGCAGATTATGAGGCAAAAAGAGCTGCGGAACAAGGTGAGGTGTTAAGTTTGATTCCTGAAAAAGCTTTGCCGCTACCGGACTCGGTCGACTGTGATGAGAAGGATCTTAGATTAATTAAAGATTTGGAAGCAGAAGTTGAATCATCAGGTTGGGCAAAATTAAAAGGTAGCAGAGTAATAGTTCCCTTTAGAATAGTACGGAAACCGGTAAAAGCAGAACACGACCAGACTCATTGGGCAACTGAAGCCTCGTATGATTCCCTTATGAAGCAAAGAGTAGCCGGGAATTTGTTTCAAACTGTAAAAGCCATGGTTAATAACTGTGAAGTATGCAAAGGTGGGAAATCGTGTAAAATTTGGAAGTCTCGGTAAAGGGAAAGTTCCAGGTCAAAATTGACAAACAGACTTTTCCGAACTCCCACGGAAAGGGGAGTGTTTGGGATTTGTTCGTATTAACAGATACCTTTTCGGGCTGGCCAGCAGCTTTCCCTTGTAGGGCTAATAAGGCTAGGGAAGTGACAGGAGTACTCTTAAACGAAAATTATTCCCAGATTTGGAGTACCAGCAGTAATATCTTCTGATAGGGGTGCTCATTTTTGTGCGCAAATAGTGCAACGAGTTAGTAAAATTTTAGGAACCAACCGGCAACCGACCTCAGGCAAGTGGGCCAGTGGAGAAAATGAATCACTTAATTAAACAACAGCTAGCTAAACTTAGTCAAGAAGCAAATCTACATTGGTACCAAGCGCTCCCACTGTAGCCCTACTACGAATCAGGGTAAAACCGGGAACTAAAGAGAATTTAAGTCCATTTGGAATTTTGTTGGGGCGGCCGTAACCGATCCCAATACCGAGGGGAAGATCTCACCCAGTTAGGCGAAAATAATCTATAGAAATACATAATAATATTAGGAAATTCTAAACGAGAGCGATTGCAAGTGCCTAGAGAGTCTAGCCAGACGTTCTCTCTAACAGGAGTTCCGGTTCCGGTTAACACCTCTCTATTTAATAACCCCTGCTATGGAGTAGGTCATGATAAGAACAGCTTTAGATTTACATCACCTCTTGGGGTTGTGAAGAAGTTCGGAGCAAATTAGCCTCTCGGTTACCAAATTTGAAATGGATCAAAGAGCTGCTTGTACTCGTATTAGTTGATAGCTTACTTGTTTTATGTACGTGTTGTATAATTCGAGGTTCGCTATGGCGTTGTCAGAAGAATGGGGATGACTGTGTTACCTGGAAAAAGAGTAAGGTTAAACCTGAAGTCGCAACAGGGAGGTATTTTAATCGACGGACGAAGGAGAGTGGTACGTTATAAGGGACTGCGAAAGAATTCGCAAGGGTAATAGAAAAGGGGGGAAGTGAAACAGAAGATGTCTGCTTAATGACACTGTGATGTTACTGAGTTTAAATTTCTTTCACTTCTCTGCATCACCTTGCTTTTTCATTTTTCTTTCTCCAACTCTTTTAAAAGTTTGCCGTTTCTTTCATGTTTTATTCCCTTCTTTCCCTAACGCCTATCGCTTTTTAAATGTTCTTGCCAGGCTTACTTTTGTTCCCTTTGTCTGTATTTTTAATTAGCTCTTGTCTTTCCTTAGCGCCCTCACTATTAAAACTTTTTTTCTACATCTCTGTTTACTGTCCCTATTTCACAATTTTTTCCTTATTTCTTTAATCCCTGTTGCTTTTAACATTTTCTACTTTTATCCCATCTTCTGTCTCTCTCTTCTGGTTTTTCTTTATTGTCATCGCATTTAAAATTGTCTCTCTATAGCTGTTTTACTCCACTGTCCCTATTTCTGTTTTTTCCTTTATTTCCCTAATGCCTATCACTTCTAACATGTACTTTCTGTGCCCTTCCATGTCTGTATCTTCAGTTATTTCTTGTCTTTCCTTAGTGCCACCCCTTCTTCAGTTTCCCTTCTACATCTCCATTTTAGTTCACCATCGCTGTCTTTAATTAAAGTCCTTGATCCCCATTGCTTTTCAAATTTTCTACTTTTATCTCGTCCGCTGTCGTTACTTATTAGTTATTTTCTCTTATTTTTTCCTAAGGGCACCGCTTTTTGTATTTCCTTTCTGCGTCTACTTTTATGTGGTTCGCTGTCCCCATTTTTCAGTTTTTTTAGTCATCGTTCTTTTTGGTTTGAAATTTTGTTTCTCGGTGTACTTTTATCTCATTTTCTATCCCTACATTTTTTTTTCCCGTTTCCTGTAACTTGCCGCTTCTAACATGTTCGTTCTAAATCTACTTTTATTAGGATGTAGCTCCCTTTTTTTCAGTTGGTTCCTGTCTCTCCTGTACCCCCTCACGTTTAGATTTTCTTTCCTCGTCTGTTTTTATCCACTTCAGCAGCTTCATTTTTTTAGCTCATTCTAGTGTGTCCCATACCTTGTTGCTTGTGAAATTTTCTTGCTATGTCTTTGCCTATTCAGGTTTTTTCCCTATTTTAACTTTTTTTCCCCGTCTTAACGTCTTCATTTTCGAATAACAGAATCATTTAGGATGGAAAAGACACTTAAGATCATCGGGCCCAGCCGTAAACCTAACACGGCCAAGTCCACCACTAAACCGTGGCCTTAAGTGCCACATCCACGCGCCTTTTAAATACCTCCAGGAACGGTGAGGAACTTATGTTTTTATGCTTACTTTAACCTGGTTTTCTGTCCCGATTATTTACTCTTTTCCTGTCTGTCCTCTACCTCATCGTTTTTTAAATTTTCTGTGTCTGCTTTTATGGAGACGGCTAACCCTACGTTTTTATTACTTCCTGGCTATCCTGTGTGAAATCACTTCTGATTTTTTTTTCCCTATCTGTTTTCATCCAGTTCACTGTCTTTATTTCATTCCCGCCTCTGCTATACCCTGTCACTATTTAAATTTGCTTTCTGCCTTTGTTGATTTCTTCTGCTGCCCCATTGCCAAGTTTCTCCTTCTTTAACACCTTCGCTTTTGATAATTTTTTGTCTACTTTTATCTGGTCTTCTCTCCCTATTTGTTAGTTTTTTCCTCCCCTGCCTCATACCCTTTTTTTCTTTTTAAATTCTCTTTCTATATTTGCTTTTATCCAGATGTCTATTCTTTTCCAATTCTTTCTGTTTGTCACACACCCCGTCGCTTTTTAGATTTCCCTGGCACGTCTCCCTTACCCCCTCCTCCCCCCCCCCTCCCCCATTCCGGGGTTTTACGGGGTCTCCTTGGCGCGCTGTTATCTCTGGAGCGTGATTTGTACCCCTCTCGGTTTGTCAGAACATCTCCTCGGGCCATCCCTCTTCCTCAGAGCGGTCTTTCTGTCCTCTCCTCCATCTTGCTCACCTCCCGTCGGCCAGCGTCTCCCCGACGCCGCCTGTGCTCCGTTCAGATCCCCTCCCGAGTACCTCTGTGCCCTCCAGCCTTCTGCCGTCTCTCCGGCCGCCTCGGCACCCCTCTGATTTCCGCCACGACGCTTCCTGCGAGTGACCCCGCGTTCCGTAACCGGACTGTGAAACAGGAGCTGAATTAACCGTAACTGCAGAGCGTAATGGCACATTTTCTCGTATTTTACCCTTACCGCCTTTCAGGCCGTGGCTGGAAACCAGCTACGCGTGGCGCGCAGGATGCGGCAGCAGCTTTGGCGGCGGATGGCGAGAGGCGAAGGCCAAAGCAGAGGCTGCGCGGATCCCGTGCGCTGGGTTTATTGTTTTCCTTAGGAGCGTGGCCGTTCGTCTTAAACTGTTTATGGTGTTCTCGCCCAGTGCAGCAGTTTGCAATCAGCTGGTTTAAGGAAAACACGATGTCATCTCTGTCAAAGTTCTACATATTTTGGACGTGAAATATGAAACTGAGAACTTTAATCCTGGGTTTCCTGGGCTTAGCTCTTGGAACTGCTTTAGAATCCCTTGTTTGTTGGCTCCCCGAAACTTACTGCTCATCTGCCGACTCTGCCCTGTACCATTTCACCTATTAATTTTTTCCCACGTTTCCCTCTCTGCGGCTCCCTCTCCCCGTTTTTTAATGCTTACTTGTGTTTCTTGTACCCTGCTGCATTTTAATTTCTCGCGCTACAGTTCCCTCCCTCCGGCACCCTGTCTCTGTGCTTTATTTCCTCCCTCTGTCCTGCACCCCGTCGCTGAAAAAACTTTCTTCCTATGTTTCCTTCTGTGCATCTCCCCGTCCCTATTTTTTCATTATTTCCTGTGGTTCTTGTACCCTGTTACTTTTAACATTTTCTCATTGCGGTTCCTTCTAGCCATCTCCCTGTTTGTTTAATATTCCCGTGTTTCTCGTACCTGACCGCCACTTCTTTTTCCTTTCTGCCTTGTCCTCTGTCCGTCTCCCCGTCCCTGCGTTTTAATTCCTGTCCGTGTCTCTCGTACCCGGTTGCTTTTTAAAAGTTCTTCTACGTCTCCCTCTACCTGGCTCCCTTTCTCCGTTTTTTTGTTTGGGGTTTTTTTTTTTTGGTTCCCCGCCCCTCCCCTTGTATTTCTTGCACCCCACCGCTACCTAATTTCTCCTTCAACGATTCCCTTTATCCAGCTTCCCTTTCCCGTACTTTTAACTCCTCCCTTTTTTCCGTATACCCTGTCCCTTTTTAAATTTTGTTTCAGTATTTCCTTCTATCCTCATTCCTGTTCCTATTTTTTAATTCTTTCCTGCTTTTCTCGTAGCCTGCCGCTTCTTAAAACGTCCTTCCGTCCCTCTACCCGATTCCTTGCCCCTGTTTTTTATCTCCTCCTCTGTCCCGCACCCAGTCACATTAATAACTTTCTATGTCTCCATTTATTTAGCTTCAGGGTAAATATCCTTTTAATCCTTTTCGACCCTCCATAGGTATAGGGTATTGCTTGATTCTAATTGGGCGGTGCGGATCTGTTATTTGAACGCTTATGGGGTCCATTTTTATCTTTCCAGTTTCCCCTTCCTTATACCACACTGAGGGGTTAATAGCTTCTTCATCCTCTTGTGTTAAAGTGTATAATTTAATCTGCAATTTGTCCCCTTGACTCTGAATGCTCAAGTTTAACTTCAAAATCAAATCCCTTCCTAATAAATTGTATTCCGCTTCAGGGAGCAAAAGTAAATCATTAAGACAAATTTTCTTTTCTGTTTCTACTTCTACATCTTTCAATATATTTACTTTAAAAGGCTCTCCTTTTGCTCCTACTACTGACACGTACAAAAATTTTTGCTTTTGCTTTTTGTTTTTCTTCGTCCCTCCTAACATAGACTTTCTGGGCTTCTCTAAGTAACTCCTCTAATCTTCTTTCTTGCCAATCTTCCAATTTTTCTAATTTCCTTCTTATATGCCCCCAGGATTTAGCTACAGATTGTGTTCTAAGGAGTGCGGTCCCAGCCACTGTATTCGGATCAATTCCAGAGTACATTTGTAGGTTTTTCCTCAACCTCTCCAACCATTCTGTTGGAGATTCGTCTTTCCCTTGTTGTTCATTAAATGCTTTAGTAATGTTTTGCCCTCGGGGAACCTCTTCCCTTATTCCCTGTGTCCTGGTTTCAGCCAGGATAGAGCTGGTTTTCTTCACAGAAGTCAGTGTGACACTGTGTTTTGGATTTGGGATGAGAAACTGTTGATAATGTGCTGATGTTTTGGGTTGTTGCTGAGCAGTCAAGGACAGTCCAGCTTCTCGTGCTGGCCTGCTAGCAAGGAGTTTGGGGGTGCACGGGGAGCTGGGAGGGGACACAGCTGGGACAGCTGACCCAGACTGGCCAAAGAGATATTCCCTACCATACGACGTGATGCCCAGTACATAAACTGGAGTTGGCCGGGGGGCGGAAATCGCTGCTCGGGGACGGGCTGTCGATCGCCGGGTGGTGAGCAATTGCTGTATTGGGCATCACTTGTTCTTGTACATTCCTGTGTTGGTATTATCATTGTTGTTTCCTTCTTTCTTTCTGTCCTATTAAACCGTGTTTATCTCAACCCACGAGGTTTTTTTCCTAATTCTCTCCCCCACCCTACTGTGGGAGGGGGAGTGAGCGAGCGGCTGCGTGGTGCTTAGTTGCCGGCTGGGGCTAAACCACGACAACATTACATCTTTTCATCCCGTAAGAAAGCATGTGTCCCTACAGTACGTACATAGTTACCCCCCAAAACCGCCAACGTCATACAACGTATCCCGCGATACAACGTATCCCGCCATACGCTCGGAGGGGTTTGCGCAGCCCCCGCTCTCTGTGCACCTCACAGACCTCTGCGCTTTCTGCTTCTGCCCCTGGTGCTGGCGGCTCTGTGGCCGATGCACCGGCAAGCCCAGCCGCATCCTCCTCCTCCTCAGAGAGTCCCTGGCCGTGCTCAATGAGCGATTGCTATGAATGTACTTTAAAAAGCCCTTTTTATAGCCCGACACAACACTGGCCAATTTCAACTCTAGCTGAGCTTTGCCCTTTTCTGTTCTCTCCTGACACGTATGAACTACAGCTCTGTGATCTTCCTGCCAAGCCGGACCTTGGTCCCAGGGATCATAACATTCCTTTTTCCACCTGAGTTGAAAAAGGAGGTCCCTGTTCAGCCAAGCTGGTCTTCTGCCCCTCTTGTTTGACTTCAGACTCCACCAGATTGCCTGCTCCCGTGCTTGCAGAAGGTGGTTCTGAAAAACTAAGCTGCTCTCTGAGCCCTGAGCCCTCCAAAGCATCTTCGTAGGGGACACTGCAGACTAGCTCTCTGAGTAGCTTCAAGTTTGCTCTCCTGAAAAGCAAGGTAGCAACTCCTCTGAGCTGTATCTCATTACACTCAAAAGTTTAAACTCCCCTGTTTGGTGATCACTGTGATCCCATCTCCTACGAGTCCTTCTCCATACACAAACAGGAGGGACTAAGAGATCTGTTGGGTAGATAAGCAGCCATGGGGAACCACGGTGAGCAGTGGAGTGAGCTGCTGCATGGGCTACGTGCTTTGCGAGTGCGAAGCCAGCCCCTGGCTCAGTGAGTGCCTGGGAAAGGGAGTCTGCAGCCGTGAAGGACAGAGCCGGCCAGCAGGACAGCTGGCAGCCTTCACTCGGGCATTGCCCACCTTGTGACTGGCTGTACCTGTGATGATGTTAATGCTCATTGTACACAGGTCTGTTGCGTCGTGCTGTGTTGCGAAGCAGACTTGCAGAGGCGTGCCCTGTCTGCCCATCGGGACTCAAGGCACATTTCCTCCAAGCGCAGCAGCCAGGCTTTGGGCAGCCTCGCCTCATGCTGCTTTTGACATTGCCAACCAGGATCGTTTCTATCCTCGGGTTTTCATGTAGGAACCAATTAGTGAACAAGTCCTGTTTTAATGGAGTGGCAACTCAAACAGTATTACGCTGGTAGAAAGCCTTCAGGAGAAGACTGGTGTCCTGTGGATCTCGCAGTAAGGCAGCCAGCAGCTCTGTTTCTGCTATAGCTACAAACATCCACGAGTGAAACAACCGCAGCTTTTTAATACACTTACAGATACTTTTCTTTGCAGACACAAAGCATGCTTTTGTCTTGAACTTTTCATTAGTCTGAAAAAAAGATCATTGGTAGTATAGGATACCATGCTGTTTATTAAATGTTCATAAATTAACATCTACACAGAAAGGATGTTTTCCTCATCAGAAACAATGCTGAAACGATGAGCAACTCTGAAAAGAAAGGTACATAAGGCTCCCGTGCACAAACCCCAAAGCTTCAAAGGAGAAAGGTGAAAGAGCGCTACATCCTTATGTCACAGGACAACCTGTGATTAACCCGAGTTATGGACACTGTCACATCATAGGTAGTTGGGGCCAGTTCAGATCCCCTGCCTTCTAGATCAGCCGCCTTGATGAGCTGGGTGTTTCAACTGTTATAAAGCTGCAGAATCAACCAGAATCGACACTGAAATGACTGTGCTGGCTACAGAATGGCTAGAATAAATATGGGGGGGTGTCCAGTTTTTTTCCGGTCCTGGAGGGTGGCTGGGATTTGGGGCACCATGTAAGCTGGCTTTTTTAACTCCTCCTTCCCATCAGTCCCTAGGCACAGGCACGTGTTGTGGCTGAAAGCAAAGCATCACCACTCCAGTTCTGATTGACAGAAAGGGGGGTGTTTGCGTCGGTCCAGAGAGCGCTGATGGGTCGGAGAAGTAAGAGCGGAGTTTTTGCAGTAGCTAACCTGGAGTTAACTCAGCTAATGGAAACTGCAAGCCAGTCATGTTTGATCAAGAATACTAAGAAAGGGTATTGTGCTGTGTGCTGCATACAAGGACTTGCACCGACCAAAGGGCAGCAATGGGTGCTCCCTTCTTGTATGCAGCAAGGTGGTGCAGCGTCTCTCTGCCAAGAATGAGTAGCGGCAAAGAAAACCTGGAGGGTTTTATAGTCTGGAACATGCTGTCCAGCGTGTCCCTCGTGTCCCTCTCAGATGATATACACCTCCACGCCCAGCACGCCCCATGGAATCTGTAGGTGACATGCCAGCTCCCCACGGGGGCAGCTGTGCCGGCTGGTGGGCTTTTGCTGACGGAGCCGAGGAGTGAGCCAGCAAGGCCTCCCGCCAGGGCTGGGCTGGGTCTGAGGGCGGTGCGGGGCCGCTCCGGCGTCGCGGTGCCCGAGTGAAATGTGCCGGCCGGAGCAGAAGGGCGCGGTGCCTCCCTCCTCGCCTCCGCCGAGGTGGTGCTGGGGCTGCATCGCGCCCCTCAAAGCCCAGGCAGCAGAGCTCATGCGGGCAATCCAGGCAGCAGAAAAAAATCGGCACCTGCAAGAAGAGAGTCCAAAGTGCTGATGAAACCATGAAGGCAGGAAGAGGCACGACTTTGTGCCCTGTTCTTTGGGCAGTGTGCTGTCCAAGGGGCAGTTCCTGGCACACAAGAGGGAACTGTCCCTGGCAGTGGCTACGGCACGGCTTTGTCCCCTTCTCCACACGTGTGACACCCTCAGAGCTCTGCAAGTTGACAGAGATGTGCAGCACTGCTTTGCTAGGCAGCAGGGCTGGGCAGGGCAGCTGTGCTGTGGTCCTTTCCAAAAGCCGAGCAGCAGCACGCCTCACTGTCCCTTGCTAGAGAGCCAGGCTTGAAGGCAAAACACGCTGCTTTGGTATTGTTTGGTTGTTTTCTTCTTCCCTCAATTGTCTCAGGTGCAACGTGAGCTTTTTACGAAGTGCCAGTACCTCAGGGTCTACAGCTACGTGACACAGCTCCTTGCTGCGTCTTTGGGATTCAGACACCAGCAGCCAGTGCTGGGCTTGCCAGCTGACATGAACAGAAAAGGGAGACTTTGCCTCTTTCTGTAGGCAGCGGGTCAAAGAGCTCAAAAAATTGCTATGAGCCTTGTGACTCTGCTGGGGTGTTGCTCAGCCTTGCACAAACAGAGCTGCCACAAGTGCCGAAGGAGAGCTGCCAACGCTGGAGTGAGATGTTCCTCCTGACAGACACGCTCTCCCACGGGCAGCTGCGGGCTTCCTGCCCGGTGCCATCTCTGCGCACCTCAGAAATATTGCCCATAGTCGGAGCAGTGTTCGGAGCTTTGAAAGATGGGCAGCAGAGCCTGCTACACACCTGGGCTCCTCGTTCTTCTTGCCTGCCTGGATGTCCTCAGTTGCCCATCCCGCAGAGCTCTGCTCCCAACTTGCTCCTCTCGCTGTCCAGTAGCCCGTTGCTCCCCTCTTCACAGGTTGCTCTTCTGGAGCCTGGCAAACTTTCCATTCAATGTATTGTTAGACAGGTCAAGCCATGATAAACGTGAACCAATTCTGCTCTTAACCACACCTAGCTCATTTTACCTTGTCTCCCCAGAGGAGCTCTCCAGGTGTTCACTTTCTGGAGGGACTGGAGGCACCTGCAATGGAAATGTGCAAGTTAACGGGTGGCAAGGACCTTCCTGCCCAATTGCTACCTTAGCTCGGAAAGGCACAGCCCTTGGATGGGTTTGCTCAGCCCAGCTGAGCCAGTTCTGGTGGCATCACCGCACAAACCGCCATGGCCATCCTGCACCACCCTTCCTCTGCACCTTTGCAGAGCTGCCGGCTAGTGGGTGACCTTGCTTGTCCCTGCGGCAGCACTCTCAACTTCTGACAGTGCTGTCACCCTCTTTGTGGCCCTGACATACCGCTGCTGCTTCTGCTTCCACCTCTGGTGCTGGCAACTCCTTGGCCGACGTGCCGGCAAGCCCAGCCACATCCTCCTCCTCCTCAAAGAGCTGCGGGGGACAGAGGAGGACAGTTGCTTGGCTGGGGACAGGCCCCGGGGCCGGTGAGCCTTCCTCCGGGCCAGGAGCGAGCATGGGCGGCTCTGCTTTCACTAGGGCAGGACGCAGGGGTGGCTGGAGGTGGGGGAGGTGGGGCGGAGCCGGCTTGGTCCCCGAGCCCCAGCCGGGGTCCCTCTGCTGGCTTACCTGGAGGGGCTGGGGCAGCGTGCCGTCCTGGCTGCAGAGAGCTGCCAGGGGCCGGCCGAAGAGACCCGCCCTGCCGGCACAGCCCGACTGCCCGGGCGCCTCCGCAGCGGCCAAGGTCCCTCGCCGCGCAAAGGGCCAGGGCAGCCCCCTCGTCCTGCTGCGGGTCCCGCCTGCCGCCAGGGAAAACAGAGCAGAGAGCCATGGAGGGCAAGCGCCAGGTGAATGCTGCCCGAGCCTCCGTGCGCTGTGCCCCCGCCAACAGCGAGGGAGAGGCGTGGCTGGGGAACGAGGCGCCCCGGGGGCTCAGCTCTCTGCGGCCGTGCCCTGCGGGAAGGGCAGCAGCAGCCCCTGAGCAGCGCGGCTGCCGCCTGCCAGCGCAGGAGACAGGGGCCGTCCTGCCCCCGTCTCCTCCAAACTCACCGTCCGAGTGGCCACGTCCACCTTGGCTGCCGGAGGGGACGGGAGGTGGCCGCTGCTGGGCACCAGCCTGCAAGAAATGCGCTGCGCTCAGCGAGCAGCCCCGCAGCACGAAGGGCCCCTGGCCAGCTGCATCGGCCGCGGGCCATGAGTGAGATGTGGGGACGGCCAAGATGGCGGCCCGGGGGCTCCTCACCTCTGCCAGGCCCTCGACCAGCCTCTCCAGGCTGCTGGCATTGAGTGTTTTGGCCTGGGCAAGGGGAGAAGAGCAGCAGGTGAGAAGCCATGGGGCTGGTGCGGGGTTGGAGCAGCCCCTGGGGCAGAGCGGGGCCGGGAGGGACACTCACGGCATTGCGGCCGCGCAGCTCCTTCAGCAGGAGCTTGATGGAGGGCAGCTGGGTGACGCGGGCTCCCTCCACTCCTTCTGCTGGCCTGTGCACGGGGCAGGGGCAGAGAAAGAGCTGTGTGAGACCCAAGCTGCCTCTTCCCTCGCCTGCCAGCCCGGGGAGCCCTTCCAAGCTGCCCCGAAGCAGCTGGGCACCGCCCGGCCGTCGAGCGGAGAGCAGTGGCAAGGGGGGAGGACGGGGCTGGGTGAAGCAGCTCCGCCAGCTCTGCCCGCTCCAGAGCCGCCCGCAGCCGTGGGGGTAGCTCTCCCCAGCTCAGGAGCGGCGTTTCCGCATCGTACGGCTACGGCTAGAGCATCCCCCCGTGCTGTGAGCACGGGCCCCCCAAGCTGCTCTGCCAGGCAGGGCTTACCCACGGAGCGCGCTGAGCCAGAGCTCCTTCAGCGAGCGGGAGCTGCAGGAAAGAGAGGAGAAAGAGCCTGAGCGCCCGCTGCTGCCCAGCCCGCGGGCAGAGGCGGGCGCCGGCACAGCCCTGCCCCCTGGGGACGGCTGCAGAGGCAGGAGGAAGCCGCGTGGGGCCGGACAGAAGCGCTGCCCGGCCCTGCCGGGGGACGTGGCACTGAGACCCACCAGAAGGTGACGACGCAGAAGCCGTAGGGCCAGGCGAGGACGAGGGACGTGGTGGCCTTGTCTTCCTCCTCCTGGGCGGCATCCCCGGCCGCCCCCTTGCCGCCGCTCAGCACCCACAGCCGGCGCAGGGCCAGGCAGAGCTGCGGGCGCGGGGCGCTGCCACGTCTGCAGAGAGGAGCGGCAGGGAGTGACCTGGAGGTGGCCGAGCCCGGCGGCTGCCCTCTGGCCTCCGCCTGCCCCGCGCACGGCCACGGGTGCAGCCAGCAGCAGGGTGCCGGGGCCTGGGGCTGCTCCTTGGGCGTCCCTGCCCCGGTGCCGGGGCCAGGCCTTAGGAGGAAAGGCAGCCGGGGTCTGCGCCTCTTACTTGGCCTTGGCGATGATCAAGGCATCGCTGAAGAGGAGGAGGTGCCTCTTCCCCGTCCCGCGGCCCTGCGTCACCCGCACGCGCTGGTGGAGCAGCGGCTCGGCTGATGCCGGGCCGGGCGCGCACTGCTGCTCGGGGCCAGGGTAGACCCTGCAGAGCAGGCGGCAAAGGGCGTGAGAAAGGCGGCTGCTGCGGGGCCCGGCTGCGCCGGCGTGTCCCCGAGCCGCGGGGGGAGCCCACCTGGAGCCGTAGCAGCAGTTCAGCTGGCCCATCGTGCCGGGGCCAGGGGAGTCCTCGCGCCAGACACGCTGCTGGGGCTCCGGAGAGCTCCCAGCCGGCTGGAGCGAGGCTGTCGAGGGGGTCCCGGTGCCGGGCAGTGCCGCTGGGTGAGAGCTGGTCTCTCCCTGGAGCTGCCGGGTGCTGGCAGAGCCGTGCCTGCAGGCACTGTGGCCGTTGCCGGGCCAGCGCCGCGACATCACAGCTGCCATTCCAAGCCCGGGGGGGGGGGGCTGGGGGGCGGGGCTGGGGGAGGGGCTCCTGTCTCTCTCGGCCTGGGGAGCCCGGGCCTGGGCACAGCACTGCGGGCATGGCCTCAGCAGCGCTGAGCAGAGGGCAAGGCTCCCCTCCCTCCAGCTGCTGGCAAGGCTTTGCCCAGCGCAGCCCAGGGCACCGCCGCCCGCCGCCTTTGGCCAAGGGCACGGTGCTGGCTGCTGCTCAGCTTGGTGTCCAGCAGGACCCACGGGCCTTTTCTGCCACGCCGCTTTCCAGCAGCTTTGCTGAGCTGCTCTTGCTCACGAGTACATGCGCATGTGTGCCGGGATGCTTCGTGCGCGTACCGGTGCCGCCCGCAGTCCGTCCCACCCTCTTCCCGCAGGTCCCCCCGTGCCACTGTCGTGCGCTTGAGACGGGCACGTTGCCTCCAGCCAAAGCAGCGGTCCCAGCGGAAAGGCGCTCTCTTGTGCTGGGACTGGGAGGAAGAGGATGCACCTGGCCACGGAGCCCAGGGGCAGAGCTTCCTTAACTCCAACTTGTTAAAGGCAACCTTCTTCTTCTTCTTCTTCTTCTTCTTCTTCTTCCTGACAGCATGTCCCGCTGGAAGGTGGCCTTGGCACTCTCCCGGAACACTGGAGAGGAGTTTGGCTTTGCCAAGTGCAATGGAAGCAGCAGCTGCCTAGCTGCCTTCTCGAGTGAGCGGCTGTCTGCAGAAGCCCAGCCTCTCCCGGGCGGCGAGGGGGGAAGTGGCATGAAGCAGAGCAGAGCAGCCTGGTGCAGCCCAGGGACTTGCAGGCACGCCCTGCCCACTTCCTGCCCTTCCTGCCATGCCTTGGACGGTTGGCAGAGAGAAGAAAGCCATCCTTGCACCTGCTGGAGCCAGGCCTGTTGTCTCTTTGGCTCCAAGCCTATAAAGCAGACTAAGGAGAAGCTAATAACCAAAACACAAGCTCTTGTTTAATGTTTGGCGGAAGGGAAGGAAGAGAGGGGCGGAAGGGAGGAAGGAAGGAAGGAATGGAGTGCAACACTTTCCTTAGACCTCCTCTTTCTCTTAGCATACTTCAGAAGGCTTTTTTTGTTGTCTGACAGGACACTCGCCAGTTTCAACTCTAGCTGAGCTTTGGCCTTCCATCATTTCTCCCTACATATGTGAAGCACAGCTCCGTAGTCTTCCTGCCAAGGCTGGCCTTGCTTCTAGGGATCGTTCATACAATTTCTTTTTCCGCCTGAGTTCCAAAAGGAGTTCCCTCTTCAGGCAAGTGGGTGTCCTACCCCACTTGCTTGACTTTCAACACAAAGGCATGGCCTGCTCCTGGGCTTTTAAAAGGTGGCTCTTTGGAACGGACCAGCTCTCACGGGCCCCTCCGTCCTCCCAAGCAGATGCCCACCTTACACACGGTGCAGCTCCTCCCCCTCGCCTGCCCTGCCTGTCCCTCCCGAAGAGCCTGTTCAGCCCGCCTGAACGGTGATGCTTTCTTACCATTCGGCACCCGTGACAGTAAAGCTTGTGTACATAAGTTCCGGCTTCGCAAGAGAGCAGGGTCACCTGAAGCATGATATCAAATTGGTTTTGGCATCTGAGGAAGCGACTGCTTCAGAAATTATGTTTTTCTTCAGCCTGTTGACACGTGAAACTTGACAGCACCCCAGTTTTTGGGAATCCTCTTTCCAAGAACTTAAATTTCTCCCTGCAAGTTCCAAAAGCACTTGAGTCACAGCTGAGCATGGACAGCCATAGGCCACTCCATGAGGCTCTGCATGTCTGTCTCTCATGACATGCCATAGAGCAGTAGAAGCTTGTCTTCGAGAGCTAGCCAGAGATGCTGAGACCACCCACTCAAACACGAGACACCCAGGGTCGCACTCAGCTCCTCTGACTTTAGATAGGCCTATGGCAGATGTTGCGGTTACAAAATTGCGAAGATACCATTAGAGTTAGCAGAGTAAAAAGCTATTCATGCTGTCCTAAAGTAGACGTCTTTAGTTAGGGCCCCTTTAGACTTAACTGGCTCAGTTAAGTCTAACTTAAGGGCCTCAGGTCGATTTCCTACACACGGGCAACTTAATGCCATCTCAGAGGCCGTAATGAAGCTAGCACCTAGAGCCTAGCAGACACGACACAGGACCTACGGACAGCCTTGCCCTTCGGAGGGGACAGCTGGAGGCCAGAGGACATACCTATAGAATCTCAGATCACACCCACATGATGCGCAGGGGGAGGCAACTGCATCAGGCCCTTCATATCCACTCACTACAACGGCTGTGCGGATCCCTAGCCCGAACAGAGCCACAGAAGTTAGAGCGAGCCGAATCCCACCCGAGTTCTAGTTCCCTCTTCTACCAAGGAGGTTTGGATTCTGTATCCCTGTAGCTGAGAATTAGTGGGCACATTCTCCACACATTCTTTGTAGCCTGTGCAGTTAGAGAGCAAATATTGGGGCTCAAGGATGCGTTTTTTCCCCTTGTTCTAAGCATTTCCATTCGGCAAGCTCCTCCAGGCTGGCCCCAGCCTCGTGGTTGCGAGGCCTCATGCTGCAGTGGTGCAGGCTGTTGCATGTCCTTCTGTCCACCTCAGGGAGGTTTCTCCAGCTTGTGGTCACCACTCTGAAGGGTTACCCTCCTCATCATCAGTATCAGCTCCCTTCCTGCCAACTCTGAGCTGGAGTGACCCCCAGCTTGGCAGAGGGGCATGTTTTATAAGGAATGAGTCTTGTCCACAAATCTATAGCAACGTGACAGCGTTCAGGATTTAGCCCAACGCTTCTGCTCACAGTGCTCTTACTCATGACAAGGCTGCATTTGGTTGATTGTGTGATTGCCTACTCAAGGAAGGGCTGGGAAGAGAGGAGCAACATTTATCGTGATTGTAGAAGGACTTCTACTGCCACCAGCTCCAACAGGAATGTCGCCATCTTCCAATGTTACATTTCATTCATACAGAACAAGGACGCTAGCCTAGTTTTCTTCCCAGTGACTTAAGCTCTCAGTTTTCTCAGATAAAAACAAGCTCTAAACAAAAGCAGCGGCATGCACATGATATTCCCCCAGCCATGCAGATGACATGTTGAACATGAACAATGGATGCACATATATCAACCTCCCTGGAAGTGTGGGCCGCAGGACCATTGTAGCAGCACACGTAGAAGAAGTAGCAGCATGTTCTCCTGGGGAATGCGCAGGTGAAAAATGCTGTTCCCTGTCTTCAGCAGTTTTTAAATACAGCTCCAAAGTGCTGTTTCATACCTCAGTCCAGGAAAAACTGGATTGTCCCGCTTCTGGATTTACACTACATTCAGCAAATGAATGCTTTATTCTGACAGAAACAGTAGTAAACTCATCTTTCAGTATAACTACAATTAAACATACCGGCTTGCAGAAAATGAGCTGAGTGACCAAATAGAATATATGGATGCTTTGCTGAATCAGGTGTTGGGATTTTAGTCTTAAATGTTCTGTTAATGTTTCAGATTAAAACAATATACCCACCATCTCTTCCACTCCAGTACAGAAGACAGAAACTGGTAAAGGTATCTCAATATGCTTCCAGCATTTGACAAAATGGCTATGAACAGACATTAACACAACAGGCTAGACTGACAATTTTTTTAAAAGGAATACTTTCAGGAATCACTGACCTTCTGGAATTAACAGTCATCTTCTATATGGCTTCAATGTATTTAATGCTCATCTAAGCTTAGTTTATGATGTCCCCTTCCATTATATTCTGAAGAGCAGAGCAGCTGCCATATTTTTTATTTTTACTTTTTTCAGTGAGTTGCCTAATCTTCAGAATTGTCATTGTTTCAGTATTGTTGATTTTTCTGTCTGCTGTTTTGCGTACAATTCATCTTACTGCAGCTACATCCATGATCTATGAGGCAAATGATTTCACCTGTCAGCTTGCAGCGCCTCACAGATCCACTGAAAATGAACACATGGGAAGCTGAGCTCAAGGAGCACTCGGTGATTTGCTTGTTTCTGGGCTGGATCTAAGCTATGCACCATTTTTCTCCATTTATATTGAACACTGTTGTTTCATCATCTGGTGCAATAAAACAAAATGCCTGGATGAAGGGTTAGTTTGCTGTTGTGTGGCATGCAGTGCTGAGAAGAGAAAGAGCATGAGAAAGCAACAGAAAAAGAGATTTCTTTCCTACATATAAAGGTTACAGGAGTGATGCTGTGCTAAACATAGCTGAAACACAGTGACAGTCTTAATATGATCACCCTATTGTTAGGGGCTACATCTGAGAGGTGTCTGTGTTTAGTTAGAGAACATATGAGCTGCTACTTCAGATGTTACCAGTGACATGACTGTGTGCTTACATATATTGAACTAGGTGACAATGTTCCTTTCCATCCCATAAAATATTTTCAAATTATTTCCTGGGCAAGCCTGGAAGTCTTCTCTGAGGAAAGAGACTTCTCTCTCAAACTAGCTAAAAGCATGGTTTATGGGGCATTAATTTGGGATGTGAAAGATGTGTGTTAAAATCTCTTCCTTGCCAAGCCACCAAGCTTTTCTGTGGTAGGTAGATATTCACAGCAAAATTCCCTTAATCTTCACTCAGAGCTATTCTATTTCATAAAGCTAATTGAGTGTTCATTGAATCAAGGGTACAAACTTTGTTCTCCCAAATCCCCGCAGAGCGTCTTACATCTACCCCCAGCTTCTGGACTGCAGAGCTTCCTTGTCTCTCTTGCGTGATGAATGTTTTACTCATGGAACAAAAGCCAACACAGTATTCTTTTGGGCTGCTTACTACATACCAGGCATCCTGGTTCAAGTACTTATTGTGAAAAAAACTTTTCTCACTGGCTGTCCTGACCACAAGCCACTGATTTTTTGTTTACTTTTTTTTCCCCATTCCTGTTTTGAAAAGTAAGTTTGTTGAGAAGCTAAGAAAAATGAATAGGAGTTTTTTTTACAGCAAGAGTGGTTTTTATGACCAGGTAAAGCAATAAAACTGCATTACAGAAATGTTGATTAGCCACAGTTATAATTTAAATGCATTCAGGGAAACTCGTGTGGTTCTACATAATTTAAGCAATGTATTGTGCAGTATATGTCATTCCAGTGTGGCATAGATTAGACTGAGACATTAAGCCATAATTCCGATACCATCTAGTGCCTGCTGATTAAAAAGATGATCAACCACTGATAAGAAAGTCCCCATCAGATAGCATCAACTATATAAATATGTCTGTGCTTATGGTACTTCACTGCTTTCTTCAGGGAGCCAAATCTTGTCCTCAAAATACAAAGAGATACCAATGCTTTGAGCAATACAAAAATACAAATATGTTTCCCATAACTGTACTCTGAGTGATGTTTATTACATGTGCCTACTGCCAAGCAAAATCCAGAAGTCATCATTTCTTTTTCAATATTGCTTTAGTATTTAAGTATAAATGGTACAATAATCAAGTGAAATTATTTTCTTAGTACATGATGCTGAGGTGTAATAATAGATTTAGTAATAATGAAATAAGAATATTCTTCACAAATCTTTTTTCCTCTAATTTGCCTTTTTGTGTGATTATGCTGTCTATCATTCAACCACAATAAGTTCTTACCAGTCTTAACCAACTACCAACAAAAAAAAATCTCCAAGATAAGTCTTTCCTTGTCCCCTTGTTCCACTCTCCTAAATAGGTTATTGAAGAGAGAATCAGTTCCTTGTTCTTGGAAATAAAAATTGTGAGAACTCTGGGGTTATCCACTTTTTCTTCTAGCAGCGAGTTAGCCAGTTACCTGGGCAGATCTATACAGGAGCGAAAATTAACATGAACCAAGGAAGCGTTCTGTCTCTTAGTAAGGATGTCACACAGTATAGTAGCGTGAATTATTGGGAGTTTAGAGGTAAGGAACCACAGATCTCTAGGACCCTAGGGTTCACTATTTTGGCTACTTATGGAACAATCACATTTGAGCAAGATGTTTTCTTGAAGCCAAAACATTTTTCAGAAACATTCCAGAGGCATTTATTTTGACAAAACTTTCCGTGTAAAGGTTTTGATCGAGAATGAACACTCATGAGAGAAAGGCTTGCACCAAAATGTTGACCTTTTCAACATGAAGCAGATATTTTGGCACACTTCCATTTTGCAGTAGTATTTAAATGGCTTTGTTTTCATGCCAAAGCAGAATAAAACAAATTTGGAACTTGAAAACTGTCAGGAAACCAAATTGTTATTCTCTAGCAAGCTCTGCTGATTGCCTTTAACTAGAATAACTTACTTCACTCAGTGCTGGCTTCACCAGGCAATAATTTACCATCATCCACAATGCATTGCCATCAATCCCGTATTATACCACCTTTTCATGACATGGTCTTAGCTTGCTGGTATGTTTTGTGTTTCTTTCCATGCAAAGATATTGTTTTGCTCTTAATTATACCAGTGAAACTGAAAGCAACATTTCCCTGGTTTTGAAATCTGCCCTTCCGAGGTCATTAACATCATGTCTTAGTTACTTTCTGAAGTTGCAAACAACAAACTTATGTGCCTGACTGCACATAATGACAATTACCACAATAGGAATTGCCAGAGAAATAAAAAAATTGGTCCTAGCTTGACTAAAATAATATTCAATTATATTTAAGTGTCATAACACACAATTGGAATATTAATATAAAACTTCCGTATACAATTTGTCATTTCAATATCAGGCATTGCTTAGAGTATGTCAAGTCACTGATCTATTTCACTCCATCATTAATCTTTATTTCATATTTTTAAAAAGCAACGTTTGTTGTTTAGATTGATGTAACACAGATAACATAAGCAGGCATATATTTTAGAACATTGAGTGACAACTCAAGTATGCAAGTGGACAGATACATAACCTGAATAATCGTTGTTCAAATCCAAAAAGATTTGTTGGAAAAAGGTTTTTGATTATTCTTTTGTAGTTCTACAATAGTAGCTGAAATCCATTTACTGAAGTGGATAGTACTAAGCCTTTAAAAAATACATCAGGGTAGACTCAGCTGAATGTAGCACTTGATCATTGGTGATTTCTAGGCAGGGACTGTCAGAATGTATGGGAGCTCTCCACTGAAAAGCTCAGTTTGCAAATCTTACCTGGAGCATGCAGGTGCACAATTAGTGTTAATAAAATGAAAAAAAAAAACCCCAATGTTTCAAATGGTTTCCACAGGGTATGTAAAAGTGCATTTGAATAAAAAGGAAATCTCATACAGTCATGTCTCCACATATGTGCTTCTCATACAGATTTTTTCCCTTCTTTTTGTCATAATTTCATATATTATATTATCAAGTTTCTACGTAGTTCACATTACAAAAAGTGTGAAACATGAACCTTGATTTGGACTTTCAATATGAGGATGCGTGGTTCAATGAAGTGAAACCTTAAATAGTGTTTTTAAAGCATTTTATTATTATCCTTAATGAATTAATTTATTGTGTTTTCATCTTGTGAGGGTATTGAGAGTCTTCAATCCCTACTGTGGACCCAGTTGCGTAGATGCTGCTGAAAAAAAGAAGAATGGCTATGAAATATGGAAGGATAGTTCTAGAAAATGAAGGCTGGAAAGCAGGCACAGGCAATGCAATAAATACTTCCTTTTGCTGATCTCTCCACATGCTTGGTATGTAATCCAACTAAAAGGAATCACTCATATAAACTTTGCATAGACTTTGGTCTACCTGAAATGCTTCCATATCTTTCTGTATATAAAATTTGGGTCACCAAACCATTGTTGTCAAGATGCATCAAAGAGATCATGGGTGCAGAGACACTTCAACAACATGTACGTGAGGAGGATATCCTCAGGTGCGAAGATCTGGGCGGTGCAAAGACCAAGAGCAGGTGCCATGAGTCTGCTAAAACCCAGCAGCAGCAGCCACCTTTGCAGGCCCTCAGCTCTGCGAGTGAAGTGCTGTGGAACCAGTACGCTTACACTGTTCCTACAGTCCATCTGGTAAATTTGGTTCTCTCTGGTGTAATGCAGACCAGTTTAAAGCTTTTTGTTTTCATAGTTGAAGTTTTCTTTGCCTGCCTCAAGTGCCTGTTTGGAGGGAACTCTGCCATCAGGCAGGACCTGCCTAAACTTTCTTTGGCTGTATGAGTTAAATATTTCTCAGCCTTTCTCGCTTGCAAGACTTTTCCCGCTGTAAACATGCCTAGACTTTAAGGCATCCAAAGCATGGAAAAATCAGTAGTAGTCTTCTATCAGTCACTTCTAAAATAAATACTACAAGACATTGAAGCAATATTTCACACAGGAAAGAAATCGAAGACAGTCTGACACTTTTCACTTAGCACTTTTCAAAAACATACAAGAAAAGAAACTGAAAAAGGCACTAACCTTTGGAAACTAAGAATCCACCTGGAAAAATCTGGTGACCCAAACTGTTGCACTGAATGCATTTTGAAGATAAAAAGTGTTTTACATAGTAGTTGTAAAGTTGTTCCCTACTACATTGTTTCTGAGACAACAGCTGGACACGTCAGAAAACACTGAATGCTTTTTGGAATTGTGGATGTCAAGCAAAGCAATCTGAATCACAGTTTTATTGTGCTTTTTAAGTTCTGCATTAGAAACCTGCATAAGATCAGCTATTTTTAACAGCAGTTTTTACATGCTAATATGCCTGAGATTGAAGTCTCTGTGCGTCTCTGTTGCATTTTATTTATTTTTAGGCAAGCTACTTAAGGAAAAATTACAGTTGTCAGTCTTAGCCATTTAATCTGTTGCAGCACCTAGACGCTCATAAAAGGGACCATACTATGGCAAACAAGCTTTTCTGATCTTTAAAGTTTTATCATTTTAGACAGCTTGGCTAATGAATGTTTATGCTTGATGTAAAACTGAGGTCTTTAAACAATTAATAGAAAAGATTCAATATAGTATTTTTTTAATTTTTATTTTAAATAAGTAAGAAAATAGATTTTAGCAGGTTTTGCAGGTAGTTTGTTTATAACTGTGTTTTCAGAACAAAATCCTTTTCAACTGTCTATAAAGGGTTTGGCAGAAAATAGGCTGGCTAAGAAGCAAAAGCTGATACACAATTTATAATGTTTGTGGAAAAGGTTTTTACAAATTCCTGTCTTGCAATATTTTTATGTGTTTATTTTTTTAAGAGAGGCAGCAACACAAACGATACAGTTAATATTATACAGAGCCAGTGCTCTCTTTCAGATCCTAAAATTTCTATGGCATTTGAGTGAACTTTGAGCCTTCATAGTAATTTTGTAAAAGGTAAGCACCAGAATTCAATATTTAAATCAACTGACTCACGAACAGCAAATAATCAACACTGTTGTTTATTGGTAAAAAGAAGACGACAACTAATGTCTCTCCAATACATCTTTTTGAAGTGATCCTTGTTCTTGAAAGATTCAGAAAATTTAAAAATAAGTTTGATGAATAGCAAAGGGCCATGGGTATGCAGGAAGATGTGTTGCAGAATACATTCCTCCCTTTGTCTTCTGCTCACTTTCCAGTCTCTCCCAAATGCCTAAATCTACTGGAGAGGGGAATTGAAAAGGGTAGGATTAGGCTGAATGTTTGGCACGACTCTGTAAGGATAGCTGCAGTGTAGGACATCTGTTTTGTAAGAACATCTGATTAAAAGGCCAAGACAAGAAACAGGAAAAGCAAAAAACTGAAGACAGAGATACAGAAGCCCTAAGGGACCAGTGGATAATGAAGTCCATAGAAAAGACCAGACCTGCTGGATGGGCTGTTAAAGGCACCAGGCAAGTGTGACCTTGGGCAGAATCATGCCCAACTTTGTAATAGCTCAGAAGGGAAATGAGAGTATCCTGGATCTGATGTTAAAGAGCAAACTTACTGTAGGATATTTAAGGGGCACCATTGCGAGTGTTTAAACTTCTTATGGGATGCTTGAGGGGATTCTGGGAATGTGCAAAACTTATTGGCTGCTTAGGAGAAGGATAAAATGTCAGAAAAGGGAGGAAAACATTGAGAAAAGGGGCAATTACAGAGGGCACTCTCATGCAAATAAGCTGCAGGTCAGTACACTTGTCTGAGTCCTGTCCATGATCATGGCACAGTCCATCCTCACTTCTTGGTAAGTTCCTGCTTCTATCCATAGAGAGAACTGCATGAGTGTTCATTTTATTTTTTGTGTGTGTAACATGCCAGCAAACTCAAGTCAGACCATCTGGCAAGTAGTCTGGCTGGCAGGTCCTGGAGCTGGATATTGGAAGGACCAAGTCTGGGTCAGCCTGGAGAAGGTCAGGACATTTGTGTCATTTATATGAGTACTGTTTGTGTGTATCATCTGGTGCATCTAAAGGCACTGATCTTCTGCTTATGTTTATCTGCTGCTGGACAATCATGTCTACTCGCACGTGTGAGTTGGGGAAATATGCTCAGCCTTATTACTGACTGAATCTTGAACAGGGAACCACAGCAGCTTCAGACCTTCTTGGGTCCTGAGGTTCACCGGGTTCAGTTTCTTTTAGCAGGCACCATTTATGTTGCCTTGGAATGGTTCAAATATTGTTTATCTTGAGTTTGTATTTTTTTTGAGAAGTATTACACCTCCATATGCTTAGACTGAGGATTATGTTTTTTCAACAGTGATGCATTTTTACAAATACTGCAGTGTTACACATCTTACGATGCAAAAGGGTTTTTTTGGCTTGTTCTTTTTCTTTCTTCTGTGCTCCTTTTTCCAGATTTGTAAATATGGTCCATGTTTCCCTCATTACAACTTGTTGTAATTTTCCTGTTATTTTGGGACTGTGGTGTTTCTTTTAAGTATAGTCTAATTCTTTCCCTTTCCTATTAAATTATTACTGATCTAATAACTAAATAGAGCCTTAAGTGTAGGTGTTGGGAGAGCTGCTTTAATTTTTCTTGCATAAATGTGGTTTTGTACAAATGGAATAGCAGAATTCCTTTTCAGAACATAATGGATTAGGTATTTTTCAAAATGCATGTCATGTCAAAGATTTCATATAAGCTTATATATTTATATAGTCAATATTTTGCACATGTGAATAACACCAGAAAATTATGTTTGTGGTGACCTGTTTTCCTGTTCCCATTTTCCACAGGATGTTGGCCCCATTCTTCTCATTTTACCACTGATTATGAGAGTATAGAGGGATTATTTTCCGCTGGCAGTCACTCAGTGATGGAAAGGAAGTGATGGTGTGTGCAGTGTAGGAGATATCTGCCCAGGAGTCATCCCATCAGAAATTGTGTTTCTTATTTTTCTTTTATGTTCTGTGACTTACCTATTTTCATACTACTTAGCATTTCATAGAGACTAGTGATTTTCCCTTTAAGTCTGCCTTTTTTGGGGGGTCTTTGCAATTTGTTTTCACACTTGGACATGGATTGCTGTGCGTCTGTCAAAATTGATGATATATATGGAAATCTTGTCTCTGAAGGTTGTATTGTCGGGTGAGCTGTTCACATGATCCCAAGTCATAAATCTGTGAGAGTTTATCTATGTATGCGAGTCTACTTGTTTCCATTTAACTCCGGCCTTGGAGAGAAAGAGACCCAAGGCGAAAAACTGTTGGAATGCAGAAATATTGAGCAGCTCAGCTAGAATATTCCTTTCTTAAAGTGTTTTTGACTGAATATGGGTTATTTTAACCAGGAGCTAGTTTGAATTTATGGCTGGATATGCAGAAATAGAAAGCTGACAGTTCACGATGACATAGTACACTAGGATTTAGTTCCTCAGAGCCTGGTTATGTGTGTCTACAGAGATGGCTACAAATTGACCCAGCTTTCTCTACCCACATTCTGAGCTGACTAAACAGAGGCAGTTTCATGACTTCTGTGTCCATGCAAATATTCTGATGAGTGACGTATGCTGAAATACAATGCATATTGGCACGGTCATTACTCTTACCCAGCTCTGGGTAAAGGCAGATGAGTCCAGATCTAACTGCACAGGCACAGGTAGATGCCATCCTTTGGCACCCTTGACAGTAAAGCTTGTGTACATAAGTTCTGGCTTCGCAAGAGAACAGGGTCACCTGAAGCGTGATATCAAATAGGTTTTGGCATCTAAGGAAGCGACTGCTTCAGAAATTATGTTTTTCATCAGCCTGTTGACACGTGAAAGTTGACAGCACCCCAGTTTTTGGGAATCCTCTTTCCAAGAACTTAAATTTCTCCCTGCCATAGAGCAGTAGAAGCTTGTCTTCGAGAGCTAGCCAGAGATGCTGAGACCACCCACTCAAACACAAGACACCCAGGGTGGCACTCAGCTCCTCTGACTTTAGATAGGCCTATTGCAGATGTTGCGGTTACAAAATTGCGAAGATACCATTAGAGTTAGCAGAGTAAAAAGCTATTCATGCTGTCCTAAAGTAGACGTCTTTAGTTAGGGCCCCTTTAGACTTAACTGGCTGTATTGACTAGGGCCTCAGGTCGATTTCCTACACACGGGCAACC
Source organism: Phaethon aethereus (assembly GCF_964289735.1). Lineage (NCBI taxonomy): Eukaryota > Metazoa > Chordata > Aves > Phaethontiformes > Phaethontidae > Phaethon > Phaethon aethereus. Next base: position 560,291 of record NW_028114303.1, on the reverse strand, counting down.
TAATGCCATCTCAGAGGCCGTAATGAAGCGAGCTGAATCCCACCCGAGTTCTAGTTCCCTCTTCTACCAAGGAGGTTTGGATTCTGTATCCCCATAGCTGAGAATTAGTGGGCACTTTCTCCACACATTCTTTGTAGCCTGTGCAGTTAGAGAGCAAATATTGGGGCTCAAGGATGCGTTTTTTCCCCTTGTTCTAAGCATCCCCATTCGGCAAGCTTCAAGAAACGTAATGCAAAGTACTTCTGTGATGGGTTGACTTTGGCTGGATTCCAGGTGCCCACCAAAGCTGCTCTTTCACTCCCCTCCTCGGCTGGAGAGAGGAGAGAAAGTACAACAAGAAGCTTGTGGGTCGAGACAAGGACAAGGAGCGATCATTCAGCAATTGCCGTCAGAGTCAAAAGAGACTGGACTTGGGGAAATGTGTTTCATTTATTGCCAATCGAATCAGAGTAAGGTAATGAGAACTAAACCCAAATCTTAAAACACCTTCCGCCCACCCCTCCTTTCTTCCCGGGCTTGAATTTGCTCCCCATTTTCTCTGCCTCCTCCACCCGAGTGCCACAGGAGGTCGGGGAATGGGGGTTGCGGTCAGTTCATCACATGTTGTCTCTGCTGCTCCTTCCTCCTCAGGGGGAGGACTCCTCACACTCTTCCCCTGCTCCAGCCTGGGGTCCCTCCCACGCGAGACAGTCCTCCACGGACTTCTCCAACGTGAGTCCTTCCCAGAGGCTGCAGTTCTTCACCAACTGCTCCAGCCTGGGTGCCTGCCACGGGGTGCCGTCCTTCAGGAACAGGCTGCTCCACGGTGGGTCCCCCACGTGGCCACGAGTCCTGCCAGCAAACCTGTGCCAGCGTGGGCTCCTCTCTCCACGGGGCCACAGGTCCTGCCAGGAGCCTGCTCCAGTTCTGGCTTCCAGTGGGGTCACAGCCTCCTTCGTGCAGCCCCCTGCTCCAGCGTGGGGCCCTCCCCAGCCTGCAGGTGGACATCTGCTCCCCCACGGAGCTCCATGGGCTGCAGGGGCACAGCCGGCCTCGCCATGGTCTTCAGCAGGGGCTGCAGAGGGGTCTCTGCTCCGGCCCCTGGAGCCCCTCCTGCCCCTCCTTCTGCACTGACCCAGGTGTCTGCAGAGAGGTTTCTCTCATGTATTCTCGCTCCTTTCTCCCGCTGCAGTTGCTGCCTGCCAGTTCTTACCCCCCTTCTGAAATACGTTATCCCAGACGTGCGACTACTGTTGCTGACTGGCTCGGCCTTGGCCAGCGGTGGGGCTGTCTTGGAGCCGGCTGGCATCGGCTCTACTGGACATAGGGGAAGCTTCTAGCAGCTTCCCACAGAAGCCACCCCTGCAGCCCCCCTGCAATGTTTTTAATTGCTAATAAACATTTGTACCTTAAAAAAAAAAAAAAAAAGATATTTCTAAATACCACAAGACATCTGAAGTGAAGAGGCGTTCTAAAGTTAGTTATCCTACAGGAAATACACAGCCCCACCTGTTACTCCTGCTTTCCCTTGAATACCAGAGTGACCTCTAATCTCAGCCTTGCTTAAGGAGGGTGTTACCTCTGTTGGTAGATCAACCCTTATTTCAGAAGGGGGGGGGGAGAGAGAGACAGAGAGAGAGAGAGAGAGAGAAGGAAAGACAGACAGGCAGCAAGGAAGGCTTGTTTTCCCTTGAAGGAGTCAACTCAGGCAGCACCTGGAGCATCACCGGTGTCTGAGCCTGCGCCCAGAACGTTTGTGCTGTCTGTTACAAGCTCCTGAAGGCACTTGCGACAGCAAAGCAATGCCTTGTAACCCTCTGCCGCCTTCCTGTGCATCAGAAGGCCTGCCTATATCTTCCGCAGCTTTGCCCACAGAAGCCTGAATGGCTGTGCTCCGGGGTGTTGGAAGGCACAACACAAACTTCCTCCGGTCACTCTGACACCCTGAACACAGAAACCAACACAGTTTAATAGGAAGAATCTCACTTTCTCACAGAAACCACCTTTTACATTACATCTTTTCATCCCGTAAGAAAGCATGTGTCCCTACATTACGTACATAGTTACCCCCCAAAACCGCCAACGTCATACAACGTATCCCGCGATACAACGTATCCCGCGATACAACGTATCCCACGATACGCTCGGAGGGGTTTGCGCAGCCCCCGCTCTCTGTGCACCTCACAGACCTCTGCGCTTTCTGCTTCTGCCCCTGGTGCTGGCGGCTCTGTGGCCGATGCACCGGCAAGCCCAGCCACATCCTCCTCCTCCTCAGAGAGTCCCTGGCCGTGCTCAATGAGCGATTGCTATGAACGTACTGTAAAAAGCCCTTTTTATAGCCCGACACAACACTGGCCAATTTCAACTCTAGCTGAGCTTTGCCCTTTTCTGTTCTCTCCTTACACGTATGAACTACAGCTCTGTGATCTTCCTGCCAAGCCGGACCTTGGTCCCAGGGATCATAACATTCCTTTTTCCACCTGAGTTGAAAAAGGAGGTCCCTGTTCAGCCAAGCTGGTCTTCTGCCCCTCTTGTTTGACTTCAGACTCCACCAGCTTGCCTGCTCCCATGCTTGCAGAAGGTGGTGCTGAAAAACTAAGCTACTCTCTGAGCCCTGAGCCCTCCAAAGCAGCTTCGTAGGGGACACTGCAGACTAGCTCTCTGAGTAGCTTCAAGTTTGCTCTCCTGAAAAGCAAGGTAGCAACTCCTCTGAGCTGTATCTCATTACACTCAAAAGTTTAAACTCCCCTGTTTGGTGATCACTGTTATCCCATCTCCTACGAGTCCTCCTCCATACACAAACAGGAGGGACTAAGAGATCTGTTGAGTAGATAAGCAGCCATGGGGAACCACGGTGAGCAGTGGAGTGAGCTGCTGCATGGGCTACGTGCTTTGCGAGTGCGAAGCCAGCCCCTGGCTCAGTGAGTGCCTGGGAAAGGGAGTCTGCAGCCGTGAAGGACAGAGCCGGCCAGCAGGACAGCTGGCAGCCTTCACTCGGGCATTGCCCACCTTGTGACTGGCTGTACCTGTGATGATGTTAATGCTCTTTGTACACAGGTCTGTTGCGTCGTGCTGTGTTGCGAAGCAGACTTGCAGAGGCGTGCCCTGTCTGCCCATCGGGACTCAAGGCACATTTCCTCCAAGCGCAGCAGCCAGGCTTTGGGCAGCCTCGCCTCATGCTGCTTTTGACATTGCCAACCAGGATCAAGTTTCTATCCTCGGGTTTTCATGTGGGAACCAATTAGTGAACAAGTCCTGTTTTAATGGAGTGGCAACTCAAACAGTATTACGCTGGTAGAAAGCCTTCAGGAGAAGACTGGTGTCCTGTGGACCTCGCAGTAAGGCAGCCAGCAGCTCTGTTTCTGCTATAGCTACAAGCATCCACGAGTGAAACAACCGCAGCTTTTTAATACAGTTACAGAGGTTTACACTTTTCTTTGCAGACACAAAGCATGCTTTTGTCTTGAACTTTTCATTAGTCTGAAAAAAAGATCATTGGTAGTATAGGATACCATGCTGTTTATTAAATGTACATAAATTAACATCTACACAGAAAGGATGTTTTCCTCATCAGAAACAATGCTGAAAAAATGAGCAACTCTGAAAAGAAAGGTACATAAGGCTCCCGTGCACAAACCCCAAAGCTTCAAAGGAGAAAGGTGAAAGAGCGCTACATCCTTATGTCACAGGACAACCTGTGATTAACCCGAGTTATGGACACTGTCACATCATAGGTAGTGGGGGCCAGTTCAGATCCCCTGCCTTCTAGATCGGCCGCCTTGATGAGCTGGGTGTTTCAACTGTTATAAAGCTGCAGAATCAACCAGAATCGACACTGAAATGACTGTGCTGGCTACAGAATGGCTAGAATAAATATGGGGGTGTGTCCAGTTTTTTTCCGGTCCTGGAGGGTGGCTGGGATTTGGGGCACCATGTAAGCTGGCTTTTTTAACTCCTCCTTCCCATCAGTCTCTAGGCACAGGCACGTGTTGTGGCTGAAAGCAAAGCATCACCACTCCAGTTCTGATTGACAGAAAGGGGGGTGTTTGCGTCGGTCCAGAGAGCGCTGATGGGTCGGAGAAGTAAGAGCGGAGTTTTTGCTGTAGCTAACCTGGAGTTAACTCAGCTAATGGAAACTGCAAGCCAGTCATGTTTGATCAAGAATACTAAGAAAGGGTATTGTGCTGTGTGCTGCATACAAGGACTTGCACCGACCAAAGGGCAGCAATGGGTGCTCCCTTCTTGTATGCAGCAAGGTGGTGCAGCGTCTCTCTGCCAAGAATGAGTAGCGGCAAAGAAAACCTGGAGGGTTTTATAGTCTGGAACATGCTGTCCAGCGTGTCCCTCGTGTCCCTCTCAGATGACATACACCTCCACGCCCAGCACGCCCCATGGAATCTGTAGGTGACATGCCAGCTCCCCACGGGGGCAGCTGTGCCGGCTGGTGGGCTTTTGCTGACGGAGCCGAGGAGTGAGCCAGCAAGGCCTCCCGCCAGGGCTGGGCTGGGTCTGAGGGCGGTGCGGGGCCGCTCCGGCGTCGCGGTGCCCGAGTGAAATGTGCCGGCCGGAGCAGAAGGGCGCGGTGCCTCCCTCCTCGCCTCCGCCGAGGTGGTGCTGGGGCTGCATCGCGCCCCTCAAAGCCCAGGCAGCAGAGCTCATGCGGGCAATCCAGGCAGCAGAAAAAAATCGGCACCTGCAAGAAGAGAGTCCAAAGTGCTGATGAAACCATGAAGGCAGGAAGAGGCACGACTTTGTGCCCTGTTCTTTGGGCAGTGTGCTGTCCAAGGGGCAGTTCCTGGCACACGAGAGGGAACCGTCCCTGGCAGTGGCTACGGCACGGCTTTGTCCCCTTCTCCACACGTGTGACACCCTCAGAGCTCTGCAAGTTGACAGAGATGTGCAGCACTGCTTTGCTAGGCAGCAGGGCTGGGCAGGGCAGCTGTGCTGTGGTCCTTTCCAAAAGCCGAGCAGCAGCACGCCTCACTGTCCCTTGCTAGAAAGCCAGGCTGGAAGGCAAAACACGCTGCTTTGGTATTGTTTGGTTGTTTTCTTCTTCCCTCAATTGTCTCAGGTGCAACGTGAGCTTTTTACGAAGTGCCAGTACCTCAGGGTCTACAGCTACGTGACACAGCTCCTTGCTGCGTCTTTGGGATTCAGACACCAGCAGCCAGTGCTGGGCTTGCCAGCTGACATGAACAGCAAAGGGAGACTTTGCCTCTTTCTGTAGGCAGCGGGTCAAAGAGCTCCAAAAATTGCTATGAGCCTTGTGACTCTGCTGGGGTGTTGCTCAGCCTTGCACAAACAGAGCTGCCACAAGTGCCGAAGGAGAGCTGCCAACGCTGGAGTGATATGTTCCTCCTGACAGACACGCTCTCCCACGGGCAGCTGCGGGCTTCCTGCCCGGTGCCATCTCTGCGCACCTCAGAAATATTGCCCATAGTCGGAGCAGTGTTCGGAGCTTTGAAAGATGGGCAGCAGAGCCTGCTACACACCTGGGCTCCTCGTTCTTCTTGCCTGCCTGGATGTCCTCAGTTGCCCATCCCGCAGAGCTCTGCTCCCAACTTGCTCCTCTCGCTGTCCAGTAGCCCGTTGCTCCCCTCTTCACAGGTTGCTCTTCTCGAGCCTGGCAAACTTTCCATTCAATGTATTGTTAGACAGGTCAAGCCATGATAAACGTGAACCAATTCTGCTCTTAACCACACCTAGCTCATTTTACCTTGTCTCCCCAGAGGAGCTCTCCAGGTGTTCACTTTCTGGAGGGACTGGAGGCACCTGCAATGGAAATGTGCAAGTTAACGGGTGGCAAGGACCTTCCTGCCCAATTGCTACCTTAGCTCGGAAAGGCACAGCCCTTGGATGGGTTTGCTCAGCCCAGCTGAGCCAGTTCTGGTGGCATCACCGCACAAACCGCCATGGCCATCCTGCACCACCCTTCCTCTGCACCTTTGCAGAGCTGCCGGCTAGTGGGTGACCTTGCTTGTCCCTGCGGCAGCACTCTCAACTTCTGACAGTGCTGTCACCCTCTTTGTGGCCCTGACATACCGCTGCTGCTTCTGCTTCCGCCTCTGGTGCTGGCAACTCCTTGGCCGACGTGCCGGCAAGCCCAGCCACATCGTCCTCCTCCTCAAAGAGCTGCGGGGGACAGAGGAGGACAGTTGCTTGGCTGGGGACAGGCCCCGGGGCCAGTGAGCCTTCCTCCGGGCCAGGAGCGAGCGTGGGCGGCTCTGCTTTCACTAGGGCAGGACGCAGGGGTGGCTGGAGGTGGGGGAGGTGGGGCGGAGCCGGCTTGGTCCCCGAGCCCCAGCCGGGGTCCCTCTGCTGGGGACAGCGCCTCTGCGCAGAAGCCAGCGCCACGGGCACCCCCCGGCCAGGCTGGCTTACCTGGAGGGGCTGGGGCAGCGTGCCGTCCTGGCTGCGGAGAGCTGCCAGGGGCCGGCCGAAGAGACCCGCCCTGCCGGCACAGCCCGACTGCCCGGGCGCCTCCGCAGCGGCCAAGGTCCCTCGCCGCGCAAAGGGCCAGGGCAGCCCCCTCGTCCTGCTGCGGGTCCCGCCTGCCGCCAGGGAAAACAGAGCAGAGAGCCATGGAGGGCAAGCGCCAGGTGAATGCTGCCCGAGCCTCCGTGCGCTGTGCCCCCGCCAACAGCGAGGGAGAGGCGTGGCTGGGGAACGAGGCGCCCCGGGGGCTCAGCTCTCTGCGGCCGTGCCCTGCGGGAAGGGCAGCAGCAGCCCCTGAGCAGCGCGGCTGCCGCCTGCCAGCGCAGGAGAGAGGGGCCGTCCTGCCCCCGTCTCCTCCAAACTCACCGTCCGAGTGGCCACGTCCACCTTGGCTGCCGGAGGGGACGGGAGGTGGCCGCTGCTGGGCACCAGCCTGCAAGAAATGCGCTGCGCTCAGCGAGCAGCCCCGCAGCACGAAGGGCCCCTGGCCAGCTGCATCGGCCGCGGGCCATGAGTGAGATGTGGGGACGGCCGAGATGGCGGCCCGGGGGCTCCTCACCTCTGCCAGGCCCTCGACCAGCCTCTCCAGGCTGCTGGCGTTGAGTGTTTTGGCCTGGGCAAGGGGAGAAGAGCAGCAGGTGAGAAGCCATGGGGCTGGTGCGGGGTTGGAGCAGCCCCTGGGGCAGAGCGGGGCCAGGAGGGACACTCACGGCATTGCGGCCGCGCAGCTCCTTCAGCAGGAGCTTGATGGAGGGCAGCTGGGTGACGCGGGCTCCCTCCACTCCTTCTGCTGGCCTGTGCACGGGGCAGGGGCAGAGAAAGAGCTGTGTGAGACCCAAGCTGCCTCTTCCCTCGCCTGCCAGCCCGGGGAGCCCTTCCAAGCTGCCCTGAAGCAGCTGGGCACCGCCCGGCCGTTGAGCGGAGAGGAGCGGCAGCGGGGAGGACGGCGCTGGGCGAAGCAGCTCCGCCAGCTCTGCCCGCTCCAGAGCCGCCCGCAGCCGTGGGGGCAGCTCTCCCCAGCTCAGGAGCGGTGTTTCCGCATCGTACGGCTACGGCTAGAGCATCCCCCCGTGCTGTGAGCACGGGCCCCCCAAGCTGCTCTGCCAGGCAGGGCTTACCCACGGAGCGCGCTGAGCCAGAGCTCCTTCAGCGAGCGGGAGCTGCAGGAAAGAGAGGAGAAAGAGCCTGAGCGCCCGCTGCTGCCCAGCCCGCGGGCAGAGGCGGGCGCCGGCACAGCCCTGCCCCGTGGGGACGGCTGCAGAGGCAGGAGGAAGCGGCGTGGGGCCGGACAGAAGCGCTGCCCCGTCCTGCCGGGGGACGTGGCACCGAGACCCACCAGAAGGTGACGACGCAGAAGCCGTAGGGCCAGGCGAGGACGAGGGACGTGGTGGCCTTGTCTTCCTCCTCCTGGGCGGCATCCCCGGCCGCCCCCTTGCCGCCGCTCAGCACCCACAGCCGGCGCAGGGCCAGGCAGAGCTGCGGGCGCGGGGCGCTGCCACGTCTGCAGAGAGGAGCGGCAGGGAGTGACCTGGAGGTGGCCGAGCCCGGCGGCTGCCCTCTGGCCTCCGCCTGCCCCGCGCACGGCCACGGGTGCAGCCAGCAGCAGGGTGCCGGGGCCTGGGGCTGCTCCTTGGGCGTCCCTGCCCCGGTGCCGGGGCCAGGCCTTAGGAGGAAAGGCAGCCGGGGTCTGCGCCTCTTACTTGGCCTTGGCGATGATCAAGGCATCGCTGAAGAGGAGGAGGTGCCTCTTCCCCGTCCCGCGGCCCTGCGTCACCCGCACGCGCTGGTGGAGCAGCGGCTCGGCTGATGCCGGGCCGGGCGCGCACTGCTGCTCGGGGCCAGGGTAGACCCTGCAGAGCAGGCGGCAAAGGGCGTGAGAAAGGCGGCTGCTGCGGGGCCCGGCTGCGCCGGCGTGTCCCCGAGCCGCGGGGGGAGCCCACCTGGCGCCGTAGCAGCAGTTCAGCTGGCCCATCGTGCCGGGGCCAGGGGAGTCCTCGCGCCGGACACGCTGCTGGGGCTCCGGAGAGCTCCCAGCCGGCTGGAGCGAGGCTGTCGAGGGGGTCCCGGTGCCGGGCAGTGCCGCTGGGTGAGAGCTGGTCTCTCCCTGGAGCTGCCGGGTGCTGGCAGAGCCGTGCCTGCAGGCACTGTGGCCGTTGCCGGGCCAGCGCCGCGACATCACAGCTGCCATTCCAAGCCCGGGGGGGGGCTGGGGGGCGGGGCTGGGGGAGGGGCTCCTGTCTCTCTCGGCCTGGGGAGCCCGGGCCTGGGCACAGCACTGCGGGCATGGCCTCAGCAGCGCTGAGCAGAGGGCAAGGCTCCCCTCCCTCCAGCTGCTGGCAAGGCTTTGCCCAGCGCAGCCCAGGGCACCGCCGCCCGCCGCCTTTGGCCAAGGGCATGGTGCTGGCTGCTGCTCAGCTCGGTGTCCAGCAGGACCCACGGGCGTGTTGCGTTAAGAGGCAGAGCAATTTGGCAGAAACTAAACCCCCTTGCTTTCCAGTCGATCCTCAGATATCAGAGGGACTGGGGGCGGCTGAGCTTAGGTTCTGAGTGATGCCCAAAGTCAGCGTTAGTAGTCCGGTCGCGCCCAACACCTTTGTTGGACTATCACGGGTCCGGATGCACTACTAACATCACACTACCTGCTCAGCCGGACACCTCCTGAACGAACACGGCCGCACTCAGAGGTACGGTCGCGTTCAGGGACCACACACGGCTGAGTCAATCAATAGTGCGATTTATTGAACACACGGCTGAGTCAATCAATAGTGCGATTTATTGAAGCAACAGATATACAGGTTCTTTGGATTGCCGGTGATAAATTCACTACCTATAAAGCACGTGCAAATGCTAAAACTACGAGGGACACTACTTGGCTATAAACGCCTTAAAAGATGTAAAGTGACTCTATATAGAGATTTCTAAGTTTCCCGGGGAGGCACTTGGTATGACCAAGGGTTCGAATCTTACCCAACGGCGTCCCGATGGGGGGGAAGAGAGGCTCAGCCCGTCGACTGATCCCAGAAGTTAGAGTGGTACACAACGATGGTATCTTCCCTAACATCCAGCTCTTAAACCATTATTTTATAGTGTTATACTTCGCAGGTGGAGCTTGAGTGACTCTAGTCATACATACCTTTATCAGGATTGGTGCAGAATTCTCTCGCTTCGCGTTTAAAGGTACAGACTAGGAAAAATTCAGTGCGCACACTCATTGAGGAGGGGTCGCACCTTGGGGGGGTGGTAGCTTTTGAGAGGGGTGTGTGTTTTAGTATTATAATGATATTATAATTAGCAAAGTTCACTCTAAGGACAGCACTTCATCAAAGTTGACAGGTCTTTGGCCCAGGACATTGTAAGCGCAGCTTATCAATGTACATCCTGTGCATCCCTAAACTCCCCGGTTCACAGAGCGTGGCCGCGAGGTCTCCACTCCGCTCCAGCCTCCATGTAATCTCTCCCAGAGTCAGCACACCAGGCGCCCCTGATGTTGCCAACATCCAAGGCCGTTCAGGGATTCTCCATGGCACAGACCCGTTGTGCATGAGTGCTACGTTCCACCTGGTTTCAAGGCTGTTCTTAGAGGGTAAATTTCCAAAGTACCCCTCAGCGATTACTCCACATCTCTGGATGAGGGATCCGGAGATTATTTTGCCTTTGAGTGGGAGGACCCCGAAACAGGACGAAAACAACCATTAAGATGGACTGTGTTACCACAAGGGTTTACAGAGTCACCAAATCTATTTGGACAAACTTTAGAGAAAATTCTACAAGATTTCACAATACCTAAGGAGGTAAAATTATTGCAATATGTGGACGATTTATTAGTAGCAGGAGAAACTGAAGAGGGGATCCGAAAAGCCACCATTAAATTGTTAAATTTTCTAGGGGAAAAGGGATTAAAGGTGTCCTGATCAAAGCTACCGTTTGTAGAACAAGAAGTAAAATACTTAGGACATTGGCTGAGTAAGGGAAGGAAGAAGTTAGATCCTGATAGGGTATCTGGGATTCCATCCTTAAGACCCCCACAAGCTAAAACGGAAATTAGGCAAATACTGGGATTATTAGGATATTGTAGACCATGGCTTGAAAATTATAGTGAAAAAGTAAAATTCCTATATGAAAAATTAACTAATAACCAACTTAAATGGCTTATTGAAGACGATCAGAGATTTGAGGAAGTAAAAAAGGCATTAATACAAGCACCTGTATTGAGCCTCCCAGATCTAGAAAAACCTTTCTCTCTCTTTGTGAATACATCAAGCCAGACAGCATACGGAGTTCTTACTCAAGACTGGGCAGGAATCAAAAAACCCGTGGGGTATTGTTCTAAGTTACTTGATCCAGTAAGCAGAGGATGGCCTGCTTGTCTCCAAGCTTTGGTTGCTACAGCATTATTAATAGAAGAAGTTAGGAAGATTACCTTCAGTGCTCCTTTAAAAGTGTATACCCCACACAATGTCAGAAATGTTTCACAACAAAAAGCGGAAAAATGGTTAATGGACAGCCGGATTCTAAAGTATGAAGCAATACTAATAGACTCCCCCGACTTAGAACTAAGCGTGACTTCTGCTCAGAGTCCAGCACAATTTTTGTTTGGAGAACCATCAGAGGAATTACAACATAACTGTTTAGAGGTAATTGAGACCCAGACTAAGGTGAGACCAGATTTAAGAGATGCTGAGTTGGAAAATGGAGAAGCGCTGTTCAGAGATGGCTCCTCCTGAGTGGTAGAAGGGAAGAGAAAATCGGGTTATGCAATAATTAATAAGGACTTAGAACTTGTGGAATCAGGACCTCTGAGTCCATCATGGTCAGCTCAGGCTTGTGAGCTGTATGCCCTATGTAGGGCCCTGGAATTACTAAAAGGAAGAAGCGGGACTATATTTACAGATTCTAAATACGCATATGGGGTGGTCCACACTTTTGGAAAAATTTGGGAAGAAAGAGGTTTGATTAATACTCAAGGGAGGAATTTAATACATCAAGAATTAATAGTAAAAATTTTAAAGGCTTTAAGAGAACCAAAGGAGATAGCAGTGGTACATGTGAGGGGACACCAAAAGGGATTAGATTACCGAACGAGAGGAAATAACTTAGCAGATAAAGAGGCCCAGGAAGCAGCCTTGAGGACTAAAGTTGCCAAAATTAATGCCATACAAACAAAGGAGGACACCAGCAAAGAAGAACGAGAGGAAAGAGAGAAGAAGTTTGCCCCACAAGAAAACAAAATTGGAGAAAATAGGAGCTAAATTAGAACAAGGAAAATGGACACTGCCTGATGGGCGAGAAATGTTGCCAAAAGCCTACACCAGGCGAATATTAGAACGTTTGCGTGTGCAAACACATTGGGGTACAAAAGCGTTAAGTGATCATTTTCTTAAACAATTTGGTGGTATTGGAATTTTTGAAATAGCAAAGCAAATTACACAAGGTTGCTTAACCTGTCAAAAGGTAAATAAGACAGTGTTTGGACAAGCAGCCACGGGAGGGAGAAAAACAGCTTACAGACCTTTTGAGAAAGTCGATTTCACTGCATTGCCTAAGGTAGGGAGGATAAAATATTTATTGGTAATAGTAGATCATTTAACACAGTGGGTAGAAGCGTACCCTGTAGCACGAGCTACGGCACAGATGGTGGTAAAAATTTTATTGGAACATTTGATACCTAGATATGGGATAATCCAGTACATTGATTCTGACCAGGGCACACATTTTACTTCTAAAATAATAAAACTATTATGTCAATCATTAGGTATTCAGTGGGAATACCACACTCCGTGGCACCCACAAAGCTCGGGGAAGGTAGAAAGAATGAATCAAACAATAAAACAACAATTGGCTAAATTAATGATTGAGACGCAAATGCCCTGGACGAAATGTTTATCACTGGCACTTCTAAACGTAAGAACTAAACCATACAGTGAGACTGGATTATCGCCATATGAAATGTTATATGGCGTGCCTTATTTTCAAGGAATACCTCTGGGGAACAATGTAATTGAGCATCATAGTATCCAACAGTATATAATTACCCTTGGAAAAAGATTAAAAGAATGAAGAGAGATTGGGATGGTGGCCCAAACACCACCTTTAGGATTTGCAATTCATCAGTTAGAACCAGGAGATAAAATTCTGACAAAAACATGGAAAGAAGGAAACCTATCTCCCCTCTGGGAAGGACCTTTCCTTGTTTTATTAACTACAGAAACAGCTGTGAGAACTGCTGAAAAAGGATGGACACATGTGTCACGAGTGAAAGGTCCAGTGAAGGAGTGGAAAGTCACATCTGACTAAATTGCTGTGGGAATTTTATTGCGGCTACTCCTGTAATAGAAACAGGAGTGAAACATGAAATTCCCACAGTTGCTAAAAATCTATTTGTAAATCTTGCTGAAAACATTGCTAAGTCATTGAATATAGCTAATTGTTACGTTTGCGGTGGAACAAATCAAGGTGAACGATGGCCATGGGAAGCTATGGAGAGCAATATAAGTAATCCCCAAGTTTGGAAAACAATGGGAAAGGGTAATAGGAAACAACAATGGGTACTCCAAACGAGTATAATCGGAAGGAATTGTTGGCAAAAGAAGAACAGGAAAAAGGAGCTGGAACTAGAATTTGTCCTTTGTGTAGAAGGTGGTGTGTATTTGTAAGATTAGTGTTGCAGGCTAACTGGCAGTTTTCTGTAGCCATAAAGCCTTGCAAATAAAGAGGATCGCCAGGCTCGGGCAACTGCTCAGGTCTGGCCAAACCACTGATCTAGCAAAGCTCTGGCCTTCACAAGCAGTGCTCAATTAATTTGGGTACTAAGAAAGCACCCCCTTAAAGGAAAGGAGAGGGCAAGACCGGAGGGGAACTGGTATTGCGGCTTAAAAAGGGTCTGCCAAGGGCTGCAACCCCTTCGGGCTGTGACCGCCGACCACTATGGCCCTGACCGGACCTCTTCTAGTTCTACTTGGGGTGAGTTCCTTGACTCTGACTACGGCAAATAACTGTAGTCAATATTGGAACAAGTCCAGCTGGAGTTTACCCCAGAAAAATGGAAAAAGTGAGGACCTTTTCTAATTGTACAGCCTGTACCTGTAATCGTATTTGCCAAGGAATTGGAACAATAAAACCTAGGTTTTTTTCCTGTTACCCATAAATCAGAGAGAGCCAGGTGTATAACGAATGGCCTCCTGAGAGACAAACTTGGAAAGGAGTCAATCTAGGAGGATTTGGGGGAGATTTTATGGGTGGTGATTGGCTTACTAAAATCGGGATAGTTGTACTGGGGATATGTGGGGGATTGTTACTAGATTAATCTACTCGGTTATACAAGGAATGCAGATATCTGCAGTACTCAATCGGAAATGAAAACACGAATCAGTACTGCAAAGAAGAAGATGGGGGATTGTGAAATATGTTCATCTGATTCGTGTGATGAAGTGTAATCTTCTGTACTTTTATGGATTTCTCCTGCACCATAAAAAGGGGTATTTTACAGAAGAAAGTTAAACTACTTTGCTGGTATATCAGCTCAAACCAGTTTGACCACTGACCGCATAGTATTGTGTAAAGAGAAACTTGTAAAGTGCATGCATAAAGTTTGGGGTCATCCTGGGGGCACGCCGAGGAAGATTTGACAAGACTCTAGAAGGAGAAGAGGGCATGCGCCGAAGAAGACACGCCTATTCATGAATACGTATTAGCAGACAGGATATAAACCAAGAACAGTAACTGTACCGCGTGCATCTTGGTGGAGCGGAGACTCCCGGAGCACCCAGCGCTGTTTGCTTGCCTCTATTCGCTTAATAAATTGTAAATTTGAATTGGAATCCTGTTTGGGACTAAATCATTTATCACATCCTTATCCAGCATCTTTTCAAAATACTGGTAAGACTCAAGCCTGCGTCGTAACTGGTTCCTCTTCCATCCGCTGTAGGAGTCCCCTGTGTTCCGGAAACACCACAGGGCACATCGAACTATAACACAAAGCGCTATGGATAGAACCACAATAATTATTCAAGTAACAAATAATCGTTTTAACCATGATAGGTTTGGTAAACCAAGAGGTTAACTTTCCCACAGCTCAGAAAACCCCCAAAAGGTGTCATCTTGAGTTACTTCACGTAGGATTTTTGCTTGTTCTCTGATCTCCCGTAAGTCAGCAGATATTCACCCACTTTGGTCTACATACATGCAACAGCTGACATTGATTACTGTGCACACCCCTGCCTGTGAGGCTAATATTAAATCTAGAGCCATACGATTTTGTGATACTATTTTCGATAAACTAGTAGTTTCTTCTTGGAGTTTCCTGATGGCATCTATAGTTTTATTCTCGATTATCTCTATTACAGCTGAGATGTTTATTATAGCTTTTTCTAACTCGCTAACCCCCAGAAATGGGATTAGCCACCGCACAAAGCTATGATAGCGTGTCAGCTTTTCTATTAAGGGCTTACTCACCCTTCAGTTTCTTCTCACGGGATTCTGTGTTGTTTTATCAATAATAGTGATGTTGGGAACCAGGGTGTCCAAAGTACATGCTCCCCACCACCCCAGAGGTAAAGTTTTCCAAGCTGCTGTACCACACAACCAGTACCACCCTGTCCCTAGCGGAACCGGGAGGCCAGTATAATTAAGTAACTGAAATGCTGGATCAATAGAGACAAAATGTGGTCCTCTGTCAGAGGATATAGTTGCTGGAACTCCAAAACGTGGTATTATCTCTTGTATCAATGCTTTAGCTGTCTCCCGAGCTTTAGCTGTTCTGGTTGGGAATGCCTCTGGCCAACCTGAAAAGGTATCAGTTAATACCAATAAATATCGATACCCCCCTTTTCTTGGAAGTTCTATAAAATCAATCTGTCATTGTTGCCCAGGCCCACTGTCTTTCCCAATCTGGCCCATTTCTGGCTTGGCGGTATTCTTGGGATTAGTTTGGAGGCAAAGATCACGTTGTTGAGTTACCTGTCTCACCATAGTATACAAATTTCTGGCCACACTTTCTCTAATTAAATGTTTATATAGAGTCTCCATCTCCCAATGCCTTTTCCTATGTTCTTCCCTTACCAAATGCCATATTAGGCAGGAGGGAATAACCACGTTTCCTTGTGGGGTATAAGCCCACCCTTCTTTGTTATATGACCCTTCCAGATCTGTGATAAGGTTTTGATCTTCCTCGGTATATTTTGGCTTACCTTCTAGGGAGATTCGCCGTCAGGGACTAAAGCTCCTTCTGTTTTTATCTCTGTTTTAGCTACCTGTTTTGCCTCTCTGTCCACCAGCTCATTTCCTCTCTCCAATTCCGAGCTCACTTTCCGGTGAGCCTTAATATGCATAATCGCCACCTTCTCAGCAAGTTGGACTGCTTTCAACAGTCTCAAAATCTCTTTTGCATGCTTAATAGTTTTCCCTTGAGAGCTCAGTAACCCTCTTTCCTCCTAGATTGTTCCATGCACGTGCACAACTCCGAAGGCATATCTGGAGTCTGTATAAATATTCACAACTTTGCCTTGAGCCACTTCCAAGGCTCGGGTCAGAGCAATTATTTCTGCGCTCTGTGCAGAGGTATTTATGGGCAAAGGTCTATTATTTCTTGACTAGTGGTAATGGCATATCCCATGTGTCTTTTACCACTCAGGACATAGCTGCTTCCACCTGTGAACCAGTTTTCTCCGCTTTCCATAGGGTTGTCTTTTAGATCCGGTCGGTTTGCGTACGTTGTTTCAATAGTCTCCAAAGAGTCATGATGCGCTGGTTCTCCCGTGTTTCCACTAAGGAAAGAAGCTGGGTTGACAATGTTAGTAACTACGACCTCCACATCATCCTGTTCTATCAGTATAGCCTGATATCTCAGGGATCTTTGTGGAGAAAGCCAGTGCCCACCCTTTGCGTCCAGCACTGCGGACACTGTGTGAGACACTAAAACAGTCATCTTCTGGCCCAGAGTAAATTTTCGGGCTTCTTGTACATTCAATATTACAGCTGTAATTGCTCTCAAGCATCCAGGCCAACCCTTCGCAGTTGCGTCTAACTGTTTGGAAAAGTAGGTAACTGCTCGTCGATAGGGGCCCAGATCTTGTGCTAATATTCCCAGAGCAATTCCCTGTTTCTCGTGGGAAAAGAGAAAAAAACGGTTTACTCACATCAGGGAGCTCTAAGGCCGGAGCCAACACCAAAGCTTTCTTTAGTAGCTCAAAGGCTCGTGTGCTCTCTTTGCCTGTCCAGATCATACAATCGTATCGTAACAGTTTCCTTTCTCCAGACGGTATTTCCCAAGATTCCAAGTCTTTTGCGAGCTCATTGCCAAAGATGGTAGACTGTTCGTAAATCCTTGTGGCAACACCGTCCAAGTGAGCTGAGTCTTGCGACCACTTTTGGGGTTTTCCCATTCAAATGCAAATCATTTTTGGCTGGCTTCATGGAGAGGGAGGCAAAAGAAGGCATCCTTCAGATCTAAAACAGTAAACCAAGTTAGTTCAGCTGTTAATACGGTCAACAGGGTATATGGATTTGCTACTACGGGGTAAAGGTCCTCAGTTATTTTATTTACGGCCCGTAGATCCTGGACCACACTATACAACCCGTCAGGTTTACGAACAGGTAATACAGGGGTGTTGAAATCAGACTCACAGTTTTTCAGTAATCCTATTTATAAAAATCTTCCAATCACTGGCCGAATTCCTTCCTTACCTTCCCTTCTGCGGGCAGACTGGTTAAGAATAGACTCAGTATCTGGATATATTGCTGATCTTTTACTTCCAGAGTAATTTCTCCTTTTTCAAATGTAATTTTTGCACCCAATTGTTCTAACAAATCTCTTCCCAAAAGTGGCTTTGGGGAGTTGGGCCTATGTAGGAATTTGTGGATACCCCATTGTTTTCCCAATTTATACTTCAAAGGTTTACAAAAATATGACTTTTCACTTTGGCCAGTCGCTCCTTTTACCATGATATAGTCGTTTCCCAGGGGCATCAAGGCTTGATTTAAAACCGAGTATGTTGCCCCTGTGTCAACCAAAAATTCTACTTCTTGTTCTTCCTTCCCCAGCCTCATTATAACCAGTGGATCTGCTAGGGTAGATTCCCCAGGTCCCTGTCAATCCTTTTTCACATGGGCTACTATTCTTCCTGTCTGGTGGCTTCGCCTCTTTGCCTTGTTTCTTGGACACCCTCCTTTCCAATGACCAAATTTCTTACACAACGCACATTGATCCTTACCTAATCAAGATGGTTCTCGTCTAGGCCTCCCTTCCTCCTCTTCCCTGACAACTGCTATCCTTCCTCTTTGCCCTTGTCTATATACTTCCTCTCTATTACTAAATACTCTCCACGCTTCACCCAGCAACACTTCCAGATTTCTACCTTCTGTAGGGCGCAGCTTCTGGAGTTTGTGCCTAATGTCCCCCGTAGACTGACCCAAGAACAGGGAGACTATTTGTTGTATTCCTACCTCTGACCCAGGATCCAGCGGTGTGCTACGGCGCATTACATCCCTCAATCGATCCAGGAACTCGGATGGGGACTCAGAAGGACCTTGTTTAACTGCATATAGAGCTGACCAGTTTGTGGTTTTGGGAATAGCCCTTTCCATTCCCTTCAAAATCCATTCTTGATATTCCTGTAGCCTCTCCATATGGGCAGATTTATTAGCGTCCCATTTTGGGTCTCGGAGGGGAAATATTCTTTGACATCCCCCCTCGTGATCTTGTAATGGTCTTCAGCTAAATTCTCTGCTGTTTTCAAAATTAATTGCTTTTCTGTTTCTGTCATATACTCTAAGAGCAACTGTATACCTTTCCAGTCTGCATTATGTTGTTTTACCATGAACTGAAAATGCTTAGTAACACTCGCCGGGTCGCTTCTATAGTCTCTTGCAACTTTTCTCCATTCTCCTAGATCAGTGGTGGAAAAGGGCACCTTAATCATCATTGTTCCTCCATCAGGTCCCACTGCCTCTCGGAGTGGGGCTTGTAAAGCTGTAGGGACAGTCCTAGAGGCAGTTTTCTTCCTTGTGCAGGAAGATATGGGACCGTCCATACAGTGCCTACTGTAATCATGAGACTGGCATAAAAATTGAGATTTTTATAATGCAGCTCATATTTGTTCTTTGCTTTCTTTGTGAGTTCAGGGTTTGGTTTAGGGCACATTGTAATTTTTAGATTTGTTTTAGAATCAAGAAGCTTGGGAGAAAATTTTTGTGATTGGGTTTTTTGGTTTGGTTTTTTTTGTCCATCCATAGTCATTTGTCATAAAGAGCTGAGCATTCAAGGAAATACCAAAACTATTATGATTTGCAAAGTGAAAACCTGTAGTACGTTCTGCACAGATTTGGTCGCCTTCTTTTATGCTTAAATTGTGGCCTGTCATGATGGACACCAAACTTCAGGCCAAACTTGACATCTCAGTATTCAGAGTATGTGCATTTGTCAAGCAATGAGCTAGCAAGTGTCTGGAATTGTTAGGTAGCAATGCCTGATTAAAACATGGTCTATATTCATAGGAAGCAATCCCAGAAAATGAAGAGGAATTTGCAGCACTTAAAAAAAGACATCATATTTATGCAGTACAATTCAGGTAAACGTAAAAGAGTTCAAAACCTTCCCTCCTTGGCTACCAGTTTTGAGAGAAGTATGGCGTTGTGCGTAGAACAAAGGGATGTCTGTAAAACTTTCCCTGTTGCATGCTCAGTCTGTAAGAACGTTTCATGTTTTGCAGAAATGCTAACAGCTTCAAAGGTTATACAAGCATGGTAGCTTCCCCCACCATCTTTTCAGAAATACGGAAAGCAGGAAAATCCCAGAGTCTGGAAAAGTTGCTGGCAGAATCGTTTGCCCGAGGTAGGTTTAAAATTGAGAGATTCTTGGCCCTCTTCATAATTCATGTAACTAATTTTCCACAAGTTTTTTAGGCTTGCCTTCTGTGGGTCCCATGATAATGCAAAGAGAACAAGTGAAGCTCTAGAAGTAAAATACTTCTCATAAGTTTAATCCCTTTTTTAGTTTAAAAGACCTCATGCACTGTGAACTTGTTTTATAGTCTTCTCCCCAAATGTAGGTGTGGAGAGTCACAGAAAGACATAAATATTGAAGTCTCCAGTAGCTGCATGTTCCCTGTTTTTATTCTAAAGAAATGTTTGGAAGGTATTTTTGAGGAGTTAATGTTGTTTATGTGTTGGGTTTGTTTGGGTTTTTGCTGTGCTGGCTTAATTCTCATTGATTATAGTCTAATCCCTTTGTGTTTCTTTTTACAAAGAAATCCAAGCAATAGTTACCAATATTAACCAAGACAATAGAGTCCTTAATGCCGGGGATCTTTTTTTGTACGTCTTGCCTTTTTTAAGCTGCTTTCCAATTTCTCAGTGGGCAGGAAACTAGATGGCACGTGTTTTTTCCCTTTTGTGTCCTTGCAGAACTCTTGCGTTGAATTTTAACTTCTGTGTTGCCTGTGAATAACGTAGAGAAGTGATACATTGCTTTGTGCAGCAATGCACCTTGATTTTGAATGCATGACGAATACCGTGGAAGGAACCAAACGCGAGGAAAGTTTTATGTGAGTGTGTTCCTATATTTCTTTTTTTTTTCTGAATTTGTAACTGCAATTGGGGAGTAAAAAAATTTCAAACCAAAACCAAACTCCTAATCACCCCCGACCTCCTCAAACACATAGTGTCTTGTCAGCTGTGGAATGACGTCGCTCAGTGAGTTAACCTTGAGGAGAGATTTTGTTTGGTCCAGACTGTGGACAAAATCCAAGAACTAGCAAAATAAGGTCCTCATTCGCTAGAGCTCTGTGTGGGGAATTGTTATAGGAGAAGAAGTGTTAACTTCTTAGGGCGAGCGGACTTGCATTTGAATCCTGAATTTGTTCTTTTGGCAACACAACATTTTTGCTCTTTCACCCTAAGGAAAACTCTTTTTTTGCCAGTTTCCCATAAAAGCAATCATGAACAACGTTAACTTCATTTGGTAAAATGACTCCTTTTGACAGAAGGGGAAAATATTAACTATGCAATGAGTGGAGTCACAGATGAATCTACCAAGCAGACCACAATGTTTACTCTCACAGGCTTTACTGTATACGAAGCTAGTGGACTCAAGTAATGGATTGATAAGTGTATAAGCATTTGCAGAATGAGGACTTTTCAGTTAATCTTCTGTAAGATTTTTGCCTACACCAGCTTGTACGCCAGGATCCTAGCTCACTTTCTGTGCTTGGGTCTTTGAGTTTGTTTCTGCATTCAACTTTGTTTCCAGGAAAACATATCAAATCTGTGATCATTACAGCATGCCATAATAGTTAATATGCCAGATTTAAGAAAAACACGGCTAAGGAGCTTCCTTCTTCACAACCCCCCAACATATAAACCCCCAAAATGAAGGAATTCCTTAAACCTAGAAAGAAAGAAATACGCTGTGAGTCACATGTTGCGGTGATGTGGTAGCAGCAGGGTCCTTAGAACCGATGATTTACAAGACCTAATGTCTTTCTGTGGACTTTGAAGGCTGAGTGTTTTGTACTCTAGAAATTTCCTGCTACTGTTATGTATTCATGTAGATCTGTAAGGCAATTGTTGTTACTTTCTTTGCATAGTGTGGTAAAATATTTGTATAATAGGAAAATTATGTTTTTGTGCTACTCTCCTTGGGAAACAGAAACTAAGCCTGCCATTAGATGCTAGGCCACAGTCGTTGACGGAGCAGGGTAGTGTATCTTACATTTTGTGCTACACTTGGTCAAGTCTCATCTCTATCGTATTCGCTGTTACTTTATTAAATTTAGTATCTGCACTTTCTATTTCCAGACAGGCCTCTCATTCAGAGCACAGAGGCATGGTTCTCTCTGCGTCTGGCTTCCCGTCCCTATCTTTTCATTCCTTCCTCTCCTCCCTGTAGCCTACTGCTATCGTTTTCTTTCACCAGCTCTCTCTCTGCCGGGCTCCGGAACCCTGTTTTTTCATTTCTCCCTGTCTGTCTTGTAGCTCCTCAGTACTTTTTCTTTCCCTGGCTCCCTGTCCCTGTTTCTTCCTTCTTGGCCCTGTAGCACGCTCCGATTCTGTTCCACTCTCTGCCTCTGCTTTCCCAGCAATCTGTCCCTCGCTTTTAATTCCTCCCTCTCCGCACTGTCGCCCGTGCGGTCTCTTGCCTTTCTCCGTCGCTGGCTGGCTGGCTGTCCCTGCTCATTCATTCCTCCCTCTCCCCCCTGCAGCGCCTGTCGCTTTTGTCCGTTCTCCCTCTCGCTGTCTCTGGCTCCCTGATGACCCTATTTTGGACTCCCACCACCCATGCACCCCCTTCTTTCCATGCTCATTGCTCTTCTTGTTGCTCTCCAGCTCTCTTTTTTCCCCAGCTCCCTGTACGGTGCAGATATGGGGGTTGTTTTGGCGGTGTTCCCTGCCCCTTACCTCCGTGTTTCACTGTCCTGGCTCCCCATTGTTTCATTCCTCCTTTCGGCTCGGTTGCCACTTTTTTGTCTCTCCCTCTCTCCTGGTCTGACTCCCTGCCCCCGGTCTCCTCTCTTGTAGCGTCCCGTGCCTCACACCTCGTTTTCGGCGGCCTCCCCCTGCCCAGCAGCCCATGGCTCCGGGAGCCGCCCGCCCGCCTGTTCCCTGCCGCACCGAGGAGCGCGGCTCCGGGAAGGACTGCCGGGGTGTCCCCGGGGCAGGCCCCGAGCCCCGGGGCAGCCCCGCTCCCGGGCCTTGTCATGCGCCGCCTCTTTTGCCCTCGCGGCTGCGTTCGCCCTCGCTTTGCCCCGGGTGAGGGGCTGTGCCGGAGCTCGGGGCAGGAGGGGATGCCCTGGGGTGGGGGTCGGGCGCTGGCCCCCTGTTCCAGCTGGGCTCCAGCTGTGGGCCGGGGCTGGAGGAGCCCCAGGTGCGGGCGGTGAGGCCGGTGGGGACGGACGCTCCCTGCACAGGGGTGGCTGCCGGGGGAGGGGCTGGTGCTGCTGCTGCCCTACTCCCGGTGGCCGTGGAGGGGCCGGGGGGAGCCAAGGGTGGAGCGGTCGCCCGGCCTGACCGGGCTGCGGCTGCAGCAAGAAAGAAGGTGAGCGGGGCCGCCCGATCGACCGGAGGCAGGGCGGCGGGGTCCGCGTCGGAGGCACGGAGCAGAGGGGTGTGCGAGCCGGCGGAGGGGTCCACCCGGAACTACGCTGCAGAGGGCGGGTGAGCGCTCGCGTCTCGGCGGGGATGGGGGATGGGGGGGGTGGAAGACGGTGTCCGCGCAGGGTGAGCCAGCAGGACAGGCTGCGTCTCGCGGCATGGCGGGAGCCGTAGTCCTGAGGCACGGGGTTTGCTCTCGGCCATGTTCGTTCCCCGCCATGCCGGGAAGCGTGGTCTTCCGGGCGGTCACGTTGTGCTTGCTAGTGCATGCCGGGAGATGTAGTTTTTGCGACGCGCGTTCCCGGGCATGCGTGGTGGCGTGCCTCCTCGCCGCTCTCAGTGCTGCCGCCCTGTGACCAAAATTAGGTACTGCAGCTCGGCAGCCGCGCATGCGCGGTACAGCACCTCGTCGCTCAGAAGCTGCGCATGCGCGATGGGCGCATTGCCGCATCTCGGGAGGCACGCATGCGCGGTGGGGAACCTCGCCGCAGCTGGGAAGCCGCGCATGCGCGGCGGCGCCTCAGTGACCCACGCTGCCGGCCGCCGGTAACCGCGATGCCGTTCTGCGGTCCCTGCGCGCTCTTTGCTACTTCCCGGTAAGGTCGCGCCGTTGCCGCCCCATGGGCGCAACGTGAGCGGGTGCTCGCCCTGCAAAATGAGGCACGGCCGCCGGGTGCTCGCTGCTACTGCAGCCCGGCGTTCGCGCACCGCCCCTCGCCCCTGCGGCGCGCTGCCGGCGTCCGGCGCATGCGCGGCGCGCGGGAGCAGCATGGCGGCGCAGCGGGGTCTCGTTCCCGGCGGGGCGTGAAGGGCCGGGACCACCGGTGAGGCGAGCGAGCCCCTGGGGCGGGTGCGGGGCGTCTCCTGCGCACCGGCCGCCCGCGGGTGGCGGGGCGAGGAACTTCGAGCCGCCCACTGCGACCGGCTGCCGGCCCGCTGGAGGCGAGTCGGGTCGGGGCAGCCCCGGGGAGTTACCGGGGCTCTGGGAGGAGGGAGGGAGGCGGACACCCCCCAGGCGCGGACGCCGGGCGCCTCCCAACTCGTCAGAGCCCCCCCGCTCGCTTCTCCTGGCCCCGCGCAGCTGCCCCCAGCTCCAGCCCCTCCCCTGAAGCCCGTCCCGTAGCCCCGGGCCGGCCCCGGGCCCTGTCGCGGAGGCGGCAAGCCGGGCCTCACGTGCGCTGGGTTCTCCGTGAAAGCGGACGCCGTTGGCAGCGGTGCAGGGGCAGAGCGGCGTCTCCGGCGGCCCCCGTGGAAGGAGAGGCTTCGGCCAGGGGGGAACTACGGTAATAAGGGTCGCTGCTGCTTCTTTCCCTCTGCCAGGGGCCGCGCTGGGGGGGGATGCCGCTGACCGCACCCGCCTCGGGCTCGCGTGGGTTGTCTCTGCCCAGCCTCGCTCTCCTCGTGGCACGGCTGCAGAAAGGGACAGGCGGAGCGCTTGCCGGCCCTGGGCGGGAGCTGCCACGGCCAGAGCTGGAGAGGCCAGAGAACGGTAAAGAGGAAGAAGAAACCGAAGGCCGGCCAGCTGGCAGCTGCCTCCTGCTGCAGGGAAGAGCGAGCCAGCCCCTCCAGGTGAGGTAGGATCCCTCTTCGTAGTCCGCAGCAGGCCACACCATCGACATGCAGGGTCTGTACGCGTCACCAAAGGCGGCCGCGTAGCGCACGAGCGAGGCTACGTGTGTAGGGAGCCCCGTCTTGTACGAGCTGTAAGACACCCCGGTATTCTCTTAGGTGGAGGACAGCCAAGCGACAGGAGTTACAGAAGGCGAAGGGAGGAGAGGAGGAGGAGGAGGAAGAAGCGTCTGAACTGGCGAACTCTCCCAGCAGTGCAGGGAGTGAAAGCTGTGGTGAGTCCCAGGCCCTCGGGGCCCTGTTGCCCCTATTCTGCATCCCGGGCCCTCACTGCCTCTCCCCTGGCCCCCTCCTCTTTCCCACGCTGATGTGGTTCCCCCCCTCCACCCCCCGCCCATACCTCCTTTCTCCATCTCACTCTGACCAGCTCCCCGTCCTCATCGTTTAGGTCCTCTCTCTCCCTGCTCTGTAGCTTGTGGCTATTTTTCCTTCCTCTGCCTCTCTCAGTCTGGCTCCCTGTCCCTGCTTTTCCATTCCTCCCTCTGCAATGTAGCGTGTTGCTACTCTTTTCTTTCACAGTCTCTCTCTGTCCGGCTCCCAGCCACCATTTTTGCCTTCCTTCCACTCTGTTCTCTAGTCTCTGGCTGATGTTCAAGGTCTTCCTTCTCGGCCCTGTAGCACAGCACAAGTCTCTTTCTTCCTCTGTCTCCCGCTATCCTGCTCCCTGTCCCTGTTTTGCAATTTTGTCCTTGTCAGCCCTGAGCCACGCTGCAGTTTCATTTCTATTGCCGTCTTGCCCTGTCCGGCTCCCTGCCAGGATCTTTTAATTCTTCTCTCTCTCCCTCTTGAAGCCCATCGCTGTTTTACTCTTTCTCCCTGTCTCCCTGTCCGTCTCCCCCTCTCCGTCTTTACTTACTCTTTTAAGTAAAATCACTGGCTGAGACCTTAAACATGTCACTTCTTGCCCGACAAGATCAAACAGACCGTGAGCAAGCTTGTTAGGCTTCCCCTGTAAACTCACGGATAACACAAAGCAAGCTCCTTAGGCTTCCCGTGGAAATCACTGCTACCAGGTTAAATTGACCTCCTTGTGCCGTCCTGAGGCCGAAAGACCGAGGAGCTAATTCGATGACTAGATATGGACAAAGGAAGCCCCAGGTTCAACTGGCAGACTGCGTGAGGAAGACTGTGGACGACCACCTGAGGGTGAAAAGACCCTAACCCTAATTTTACTGCGCATGCTTGGACTATGTCAACGAATTCCGGGGACTCCTCACCATATGACTGCCCTTCTTGGGGGATCTGATGACACGTATGACTTTTCTGCATATGAACTGATGTGCTTTACTAACCCGTCGGAGCACTCGTGGTGGAGCGATCCCCAGCGCTGCCGTAAGGAATGCCCGCCTTCTAAAGCTTCAAACTAAGTGTTAGAGGGTTTTCTGGCCGACTTTTCAGTATCCCTTTGTATTTGATTGTTTCTGGTATTCCCTTAGTGGCTTCACTTGTTAGATTTTCTACCTACGTCTCCGTTTTAGTTCGCCATCCCTGCCTCTTAATATTTTTCCTTTTGCCGTAATCACCATTGCTTTTAAAATTTTCTGCCGCCTTTTCTCTCATTCGCGGTCCTTATTTGCCTACCCTTATTTTTTAACTGACTTCTTCCCTTCCCTTAGTGCCCTCTGAAACAAGGATCTAAAACAATTAGAAGGTTGTAGCATGTGTAACTAATCAACTGTCAGTTTTACAAATTTCTGAAGAGATGTACTTTCTGGAAGGTTATTGATTTCGTGATTAGTTTAACTTTAGTATAGAGTTCTTTAGCCTAGCAACCGTGGCATTATGTTTAACGGCCTATTCTCATAGTCCTTAGGCTGTATTTGCCTCAGTGCCAACACTGTACCTATATGTAAACAGTTCATCAGGAGGAAAGCAGCCCTGATGAAAATTAAAACACAAGTAGAAACGGAGAAGACAGGTGGAGAGAACCAAGAGGAGAAGAGTTAAGAGCAAGGACTGAGAAATTGATGAGTGCAGAGGAGATACCTTCACCTTGAGCACAGAAACGTCCTAGCAGGAGTGCTCAAACACGGATGATAAGAAGGAACCGCTTGGCTGAAGAACAGAAGGGGAAAACATCCAAGGAGAAGGAACTATCCTCAGGAGACCTGTGACCATAAAAGGGAAAAAGAAGGAGGGGGCTAACTCCCCAAACGACCACCGACGACCGCCCGAGACGCCCGCGCACGCGTAGGGTAGTTTTGCAACACCAGCGTTATGTAAACGTGGCAGATAAGCGAGGAGGCGGCGATTTCTCAGGACACGTGCAAATATTCACGTCTTTCAGGTATATAAAGGATGAAGTTTTGCTTCAGCGCGTGTGCGTTGGGAGGAGATATCCCCCAGGCGTCCGGCGTGGCAATAAAGGCGTCTGCTTAATGACACTTTGGTGTTACTGAGTTTAAATTTCTGTAACTTTTGTGAATCATTTGGTGACCCAGGTGGGAGGGACATCCTCTGTTCGGCTGCGGGACCCGATGAGTCTGGGACTCTCTTGGGTTTGCCCCCGGAGATCTTTTCCGGAGAGACCCCCGTTCTCAGTCGGATCACCGCGGGGACAGACAAAGACCCTCTGGCAAGAAGACATCCTTAAATCCTGAATTGGTAACGATCGATCAATTTGGGACCGTCTTTAAGACGTGCAGACGTGCACACGGGTCGGCGTATACCGGCTCGCTAGCACCTTACGGGTGTACCTCTGGGGGACTTGTGTCCCATATGGTAGGGGATTAACTTCCCCGTTTGGAGGGGCTGCGTCCCCATTTGGAGGTCCGGTTAACTGTTACCTGACTTTTGGCTAATGCATTTCGGGTATTGGTTATTGGTTTGTCATTTATTGGATTTTGGTTATTAACGGTAAAATTTGCATCAGATATGGGAGAGTCACAGAGTGGGGGAATTCTAAAGAAAAGCCCACTGGGATGTGTTTTGCAGCACTGGAGAGATCCGGGGGGAGTGCCGGGAGGCAGTGTCGATAGGAAAACTTTAATTAAGCATTGTAATCAGTGGTGGCCTCTCTAGAAGCCAGACGGTGGAGAAAAATGGCCCTTTAACAGGACATTAAAATAGAATACATTATTACATTAAGGTACATATAATTGTAATATAATACTACACACGTTATAATAGGTATTATACATTTAGTGTAGTAATACAATTTAATGCTCTTCCTTCAGGGAGAAGGAAAATGGGATGAAGTGCTTTATGCAGATACGTATGTTTTTCACTCTACGAAACCACCCTGAATGGCAGAAAGAACGTGGAATCAATTCAGCACCCCAGGACCCTATGGTCCTGGCGATAGAAAAAGACAAACAATAAGCAAAATAGGAAGCAAAAAAGATGTTGCTCGCCTTGTGGCATTGGACAAAGATGTTTAAAGGTTGACAGAATGGGAGATTAAAGGATTGTTTGACCCCGATTGCGAGGATGTGCGTGCAATGTCGGATGCGGTGTTCAGCGAGGCAGAAAAGCAGAGTGTTGTGAGGGTGGCCAGACCCTCAAGTCCAGGCTCTGGTTTTGGCTGGAACTCTGCCGGGAACAGTGGATAACCATGTTCCCATTACCAGTCCCGGTCGGGGCCCTAACCAGCCAGGAGCCCGGGACTTAGTACCGCGGTACAGGGAACGAATGGCTTCTGGAATAAGAAGTGCTGTCCCAAAATCAGTAAATTGGTCTAAATTGTATGAAATTAAACTAGATAGATAGAAAAGAATCCCCTACTGATTTTTTGAACCGATTAAAAGAAGGGATGCAGAAATACACTCCTTTAAACCGTACCTCTCGGGAGGGAAAGGGTCAGTTGTTATTCCTGGTTCTGGGACAGCTGATGGATGATGTCAAGAAAAAGTTACAGCAAGTGCAAGGAACAGATGTGAGAGATTTAGAGAAATTGCTGGAGACTGCTTGGCAAGTGTGTCGGAATAGGGACAGGCGGGGGGGGGGGAATGGGCAAAACAATTGCCAGCGCTACAGCGGCTGCTTTGCGCACCGCAGGGGCCAGGTAACCTCTGGGAACCCACCGGGAAACACCACTAATGGGAGGCGAGGAGCCATGAGAAGTAGCCCAAGTGCCCCGTCTCGGGGAAGTCAACCCCTCCCGAAAGATCAGTGTGCCTACTGTCAGCCAAGGATGGAGCTCGAATGGCGGGGTATGGCGGGGTATGGCGTGACCACCGCAGAGCGAGTGCTGGAAGCAAAGTCACTCCCTGAGGGTACATCCGCACAACGAGCCGAATGAATTGCTTTAGTGAGAGCTTGTTGAAGGACTGCGAGCGAACACCCGGACAAATTCAAAATACGCCTTGGGTGTAGTTCATGCCCGTGGGGCTATCCGGAAGGAACGGGGACTTCTGACCGCCCAAGGAAAACATTAAGCTTGCTGACGTGATCCTAAGACTTTTGGATGCGGTACAGTCGCCTTCGGCGGTTGCGCTTATGCACCGCAAGGGGCACCAAGAGGGTGACGCTGCTCAGGAAGTGGGGAATAAATCGGCAGATTATGAGGCAAAAAGAGCTGCGGAACAAGGTGAGGTGTTAAGTTTGATTCCTGAAAAAGCTTTGCCGCTACCGGACTCGGTCGACTGTGATGAGAAGGATCTTAGATTAATTAAGGATTTGGAAGCAGAAGTTGAATCATCAGGTTGGGCAAAATTAAAAGGTAACAGAGTAATAGTTCCCTTTAGAATAGTACGGAAACCGGTAAAAGCAGAACACGACCAGACTCATTGGGCAACTGAAGCCTCGTATGATTCCCTTATGAAGCAAAGAGTAGCCAGGAATTTGTTTCAAACTGTAAAAGCCATGGTTAATAACTGTGAAGTATGCAAAGGTGGGAAATCGTGTAAAATTTGGAAGTCTCGGTAAAGGGAAAGTTCCAGGTCAAAATTGACAAACAGACTTTTCCGAACTCCCACGGAAAGGGGAGGGTTTGGGATTTGTTCGTATTAACAGATACCTTTTCGGGCTGGCCAGCAGCTTTCCCTTGTAGGGCTAATAAGGCTAGGGAAGTGACAGGAGTACTCTTAAACGAAAATTATTCCCAGATTTGGAGTACCAGCAGTAATATCTTCTGATAGGGGTGCTCATTTTTGTGCGCAAATAGTGCAACGAGTTAGTAAAATTTTAGGAACAAACTGGCAACCGACCTCAGGCAAGTGGGCCAGTGGAGCAAATGAATCACTTAATTAAACAACAGCTAGCTAAACTTAGTCAAGAAGCAAATCTACATTGGTACCAAGCGCTCCCACTGTAGCCCTACTACGAATCAGGGTAAAACCGGGAACTAAAGAGAATTTAAGTCCATTTGGAATTTTGTTGGGGCGGCCGTAACCGATCCCAATACCGAGGGGAAGATCTCACCCAGTTAGGCGAAAATAATCTATAGAAATACATAATAATATTAGGAAATTCTAAACGAGAGCGATTGCAAGTGCCTAGAGAGTCTAGCCAGACGTTCCCTCTAACAGGAGTTCCGGTTCCGGTTAACACCTCTCTATTTAATAACCCCTGCTATGGAGTAGGTCATGATAAGAACAGCTTTAGATTTACATCACCTCTTGGGGTTGTGAAGAAGTTCGGAGCAAATTAGCCTCTCGGTTACCAAATTTTAAATGGATCAAAGAGCTGCTTGTACTCGTATTAGTTGATAGCTTATTTGTTTTATGTACGTGTTGTGTAATTCGAGGTTGGCTATGGCGTTGTCAGAAGAATGGGGATGACTGTGTTACCTGGAAAAAGAGTAAGGTCAAACCTGAAGTCGCAACAGGGAGGTATTTTAATCGACGGACAGAGGAGAATGGTACGTTGTAAGGGACTGCGAAAGAATTCGCAAGGGTAATAGAAAAGGGGGGAAGTGAAACAGAAGATGTCTGCTTACTGACACTGTGATGTTACTGAGTTTAAATTTCTTTCACTTCTCTGCATCACCTTGCTTTTTCATTTTTCTTTCTCCAACTCTTTTAAAAGTTTGCCGTTTCTTTCATGTTTTATTCCCTTCTTTCCCTAACGCCTATTGCTTTTTAAATGTTCTTGCCAGGCTTACTTTTGTTCCCTTTGTCTGTATTTTTAATTAGCTCTTGTCTTTCCTTAGCGCCCTCACTATTAAAACTTTTTTTCTACATCTCTGTTTACTGTCCCTATTTCACAATTTTTTCCTTATTTCTTTAATCCCTGTTGCTTTTAACATTTTCTACTTTTATCCCATCTTCTGTCTCTCTCTTCTGGTTTTTCTTTATTGTCATCGCATTTAAAATTGTCTCTCTATAGCTGTTTTACTCCACTGTCCCTATTTCTGTTTTTTCCTTTATTTCCCTAATGCCTATCACTTCTAACATGTACTTTCTGTGCCCTTCCATGTCTGTATCTTCAGTTATTTCTTGTCTTTCCTTAGTGCCACCCCTTCTTCAGTTTCCCTTCTACATCTCCATTTTAGTTCACCATCGCTGTCTTTAATTAAAGTCCTTGATCCCCATTGCTTTTCAAATTTTCTACTTTTATCTCGTCCGCTGTAGTTACTTATTAGTTATTTTCTCTTATTTTTTCCT
Organism: Phaethon aethereus; assembly: GCF_964289735.1. Classification (NCBI taxonomy): domain Eukaryota; kingdom Metazoa; phylum Chordata; class Aves; order Phaethontiformes; family Phaethontidae; genus Phaethon; species Phaethon aethereus. The sequence continues at coordinate 529,620 of NW_028114303.1, read as the reverse complement.
AAGGGCACCGCTTTTTGTATTTCCTTTCTGCGTCTACTTTTATGTGGTTCGCTGTCCCCATTTTTCAATTTTTTTAGTCATCGTTCTTTTTGGTTTGAAATTTTGTTTCTCGGTGTACTTTTATCTCATTTTCTATCCCTACATTTTTTTTTCCCGTTTCCTGTAACTTGCCGCTTCTAACATGTTCGTTCTAAATCTACTTTTATTAGGATGTAGCTCCCTTTTTTTCAGTTGGTTCCTGTCTCTCCTGTACCCCCTCACGTTTAGATTTTCTTTCCTCGTCTGTTTTTATCCACTTCAGCAGCTTCATTTTTTTAGCTCATTCTAGTGTGTCCCATACCTTGTTGCTTGTGAAATTTTCTTGCTATGTCTTTGCCTATTCAGGTTTTTTCCCTATTTTAACTTTTTTTCCCCGTCTTAACGTCTTCATTTTCGAATAACAGAATCATTTAGGATGGAAAAGACACTTAAGATCATCGGGCCCAGCCGTAAACCTAACACGGCCAAGTCCACCACTAAACCGTGGCCTTAAGTGCCACATCCACGCGCCTTTTAAATACCTCCAGGAACGGTGAGGAACTTATGTTTTTATGCTTACTTTAACCTGGTTTTCTGTCCCGATTATTTACTCTTTTCCTGTCTGTCCTCTACCTCATCGTTTTTTAAATTTTCTGTGTCTGCTTTTATGGAGACGGCTAACCCTACGTTTTTATTACTTCCTGGCTATCCTGTGTGAAATCACTTCTGATTTTTTTTTCCCTATCTGTTTTCATCCAGTTCACTGTCTTTATTTCATTCCCACCTCTGCTATACCCTGTCACTATTTAAATTTGCTTTCTGCCTTTGTTGATTTCTTCTGCTGCCCCATTGCCAAGTTTCTCCTTCTTTAACACCTTCGCTTTTGATAATTTTTTGTCTACTTTTATCTGGTCTTCTCTCCCTATTTGTTAGTTTTTTCCTCCCCTGCCTCATACCCTTTTTTTCTTTTTAAATTCTCTTTCTATATTTGCTTTTATCAAGATGTCTGTTCTTTTCCAATTCTTTCTGTTTGTCACACACCCTGTCGCTTTTTAGATTTCCCTGGCACGTCTCCCTTACCCCCTCCTCCCCCCCCCCTCCCCCATTCCGGGGTTTTACGGGGTCTCCTTGGCGTGCTGTTATCTCTGGAGCGTGATTTGTACCCCTCTCGGTTTGTCAGAACATCTCCTCGGGCCATCCCTCTTCCTCAGAGCGGTCTTTCTGTCCTCTCCTCCATCTTGCTCACCTCCCGTCGGCCAGCGTCTCCCCGACGCCGCCTGTGCTCCGTTCAGATCCCCTCCCGAGTACCTCTGTGCCCTCCAGCCTTCTGCCGTCTCTCCGGCCGCCTCGGCACCCCTCTGATTTCCGCCACGACGCTTCCTGCGAGCGACCCCGCGTTCCGTAACCGGACTGTGAAACAGGACCTGAATTAACCGTAACTGCAGAGCGTAATGGCACATTTTCTCGTATTTTACCCTTACCGCCTTTCAGGCCGTGGCTGGAAACCTGCTACGCGTGGCGCGCAGGATGCGGCAGCAGCTTTGGCGGCGGATGGCGAGAGGCGAAGGCCGAAGCAGAGGCTGCGCGGATCCCGTGCGCTGGGTTTATTGTTTTACTTAGGAGCGTGGCCGTTCGTCTTAAACTGTTTATGGTGTTCTCGCCCAGTGCAGCAGTTTGCAATCAGCTGGTTTAAGGAAAACACGATGTCATCTCTGTCAAAGTTCTACATATTTTGGACGTGAAATATGAAACTGAGAACTTTAATCCTGGGTTTCCTGGGCTTAGCTCTTGGAACTGCTTTAGAATCCCTTGTTTGTTGGCTCCCCGAAACTTACTGCTCATCTGCCGACTCTGCCCTGTACCATTTCACCTATTAATTTTTTCCCACGTTTCCCTCTCTGCGGCTCCCTCTCCCCGTTTTTTAATGCTTACTTGTGTTTCTTGTACCCTGCTGCATTTTAATTTCTCGCGCTACAGTTCCCTCCCTCCGGCACCCTGTCTCTGTGCTTTATTTCCTCCCTCTGTCCTGCACCCCGTCGCTGAAAAAACTTTCGTCCTATGTTTCCTTCTGTGCATCTCCCCGTCCCTATTTTTTCATTATTTCCTGTGGTTCTTGTACCCTTTAACACCCTTTTAACATTTTCTCATTGCGGTTCCTTCTAGCCATCTCCCTGTTTGTTTAATATTCCCGTGTTTCTCGTACCTGACCGCCACTTCTTTTTCCTTTCTGCCTTGTCCTCTGTCCGTCTCCCCGTCCCTGCGTTTTAATTCCTGTCCGTGTCTCTCGTACCCGGTTGCTTTTTAAAAGTTCTTCTACGTCTCCCTCTACCTGGCTCCCTTTCTCCGTTTTTTTGTTTGGGGTTTTTTTTTTTGGTTCCCCGCCCCTCCCCTTGTATTTCTTGCACCCCACCGCTACCTAATTTCTCCTTCAACGATTCCCTTTATCCACCTTCCCTTTCCCGTACTTTTAACTCCTCCCTTTTTTCCGTATACCCTGTCCCTTTTTAAATTTTGTTTCAGTATTTCCTTCTATCCTCATTCCTGTTCCTATTTTTTAATTCTTTCCTGCTTTTCTCGTAGCCTGCCGCTTCTTAAAACGTCCTTCCGTCCCTCTACCCGATTCCTTGCCCCTGTTTTTTATCTCCTCCTCTGTCCCGCACCCAGTCACATTAATAACTTTCTATGTCTCCATTTATTTAGCTTCAGGGTAAATATCCTTTTAATCCTTTTCGACCCTCCATAGGTATAGGGTATTGCTTGATTCTAATTGGGCGGTGCGGATCTGTTATTTGAACGCTTATGGGGTCCATTTTTATCTTTCCAGTTTCCCCTTCCTTATACCACACTGAGGGGTTAATAGCTTCTTCATCCTCTTGTGTTAAAGTGTATAATTTAATCTGCAATTTGTCCCCTTGACTCTGAATGCTCAAGTTTAACTTCAAAATCAAATCCCTTCCTAATAAATTGTGTTCCGCTTCAGGGAGCAAAAGTAAATCATTAAGACAAATTTTCTTTTCTGTTTCTACTTCTACATCTTTCAATATATTTACTTTAAAAGGCTCTCCTTTTGCTCCTACTACTGACACGTACAAAAATTTTTGCTTTTGCTTTTTGTTTTTCTTCGTCCCTCCTAACATAGACTTTCTGGGCTTCTCTAAGTAACTCCTCTAATCTTCTTTCTTGCCAATCTTCCAATTTTTCTAATTTCCTTCTTATATGCCCCCAGGATTTAGCTACAAATTGTGTTCTAAGGAGTGCGGTCCCAGCCACTGTATTCGGATCAATTCCAGAGTACATTTGTAGGTTTTTCCTCAACCTCTCCAACCATTCTGTTGGAGATTCGTCTTTCCCTTGTTGTTCATTAAATGCTTTAGTAATGTTTTGCCCTCGGGGAACCTCTTCCCTTATTCCCTGTGTCCTGGTTTCAGCCAGGATAGAGCTGGTTTTCTTCACAGAAGTCAGTGTGACACTGTGTTTTGGATTTGGGATGAGAAACTGTTGATAATGTGCTGATGTTTTGGGTTGTTGCTGAGCAGTCAAGGACAGTCCAGCTTCTCGTGCTGGCCTGCTAGCAAGGAGGTTGGGGGTGCATGGGGAGCTGGGAGGGGACACAGCCGGGACAGCTGACCCAGACTGGCCAAAGAGATATTCCCTACCATCCGACGTCATGCCCAGTACATAAACTGGAGTTGGCCGGGGGGCGGAAATCGCTGCTCGGGGACGGGCTGTCGATCGCCGGGTGGTGAGCAATTGCTGTATTGGGCATCACTTGTTCTTGTACATTCCTGTGTTGGTATTATCATTGTTGTTTCCTTCTTTCTTTCTGTCCTATTAAACCGTGTTTATCTCAACCCACGAGGTTTTTTTCCTAATTCTCTCCCCCACCCTACTGTGGGAGGGGGAGTGAGCGAGCGGCTGTGTGGTGCTTAGTTGCCGGCTGGGGCTAAACCACGACAACATTACATCTTTTCATCCCGTAAGAAAGCATGTGTCCCTACAGTACGTACATAGTTACCCCCCAAAACCGCCAACATCATACAACGTATCCCGCGATACAACGTATCCCGCCATACGCTCGGAGGGGTTTGCGCAGCCCCCGCTCTCTGTGCACCTCACAGACCTCTGCGCTTTCTGCTTCTGCCCCTGGTGCTGGCGGCTCTGTGGCCGATGCACCGGCAAGCCCAGCCGCATCCTGCTCCTCCTCAGAGAGTCCCTGGCCGTGCTCAATGAGCGATTGCTATGAACGTACTGTAAAAAGCCCTTTTTATAGCCCGACACAACACTGGCCAATTTCAACTCTAGCTGAGCTTTGCCCTTTTCTGTTCTCTCCTTACACGTATGAACTACAGCTCTGTGATCTTCCTGCCAAGCCGGACCTTGGTCCCAGGGATCATAACATTCCTTTTTCCACCTGAGTTGAAAAAGGAGGTCCCTGTTCAGCCAAGCTGGTCTTCTGCCCCTCTTGTTTGACTTCAGACTCCACCAGATTGCCTGCTCCCGTGCTTGCAGAAGGTGGTGCTGAAAAACTAAGCTGCTCTCTGAGCCCTGAGCCCTCCAAAGCAGCTTCGTAGGGGACACTGCAGACTAGCTCTCTGAGTAGCTTCAAGTTTGCTCTCCTGAAAAGCAAGGTAGCAACTCCTCTGAGCTGTATCTCATTACACTCAAAAGTTTCAACTCCCCTGTTTGGTGATCACTGTTATCCCATCTCCTGCGAGTCCTTCTCCATACACAAACAGGAGGGACTAAGAGATCTGTTGGGTAGATAAGCAGCCATGGGGAACCACGGTGAGCAGTGGAGTGAGCTGCTGCATGGGCTACGTGCTTTGCGAGTGCGAAGCCAGCCCCTGGCTCAGTGAGTGCCTGGGAAAGGGAGTCTGCAGCCGTGAAGGACAGAGCCGGCCAGCAGGACAGCTGGCAGCCTTCACTCGGGCATTGCCCACCTTGTGACTGGCTGTACCTGTGATGATGTTAATGCTCTTTGTACACAGGTCTGTTGCGTCGTGCTGTGTTGCGAAGCAGACTTGCAGAGGCGTGCCCTGTCTGCCCATCGGGACTCAAGGCACATTTCCTCCAAGCGCAGCAGCCAGGCTTTGGGCAGCCTCGCCTCATGCTGCTTTTGACATTGCCAACCAGGATCGAGTTTCTATCCTCGGGTTTTCATGTAGGAACCAATTAGTGAACAAGTCCTGTTTTAATGGAGTGGCAACTCAAAGAGTATTACGCTGGTAGAAAGCCTTCAGGAGAAGACTGGTGTCCTCTGGACCTCGCAGTAAGGCAGCCAGCAGCTCTGTTTCTGGTATAGCTACAAACATCCGCGAGTGAAACAACCGCAGCTTTTTAATACAGTTACAGAGGTTTACACTTTTCTTTGCAGACACAAAGCATGCTTTTGTCTTGAACTTTTCATTAGTCTGAAAAAAAGATCATTGGTAGTATAGGATACCATGCTGTTTATTAAATGTACATAAATTAACATCTACACAGAAAGGATGTTTTCCTCATCAGAAACAATGCTGAAACGATGAGCAACTCTGAAAAGAAAGGTACATAAGGCTCCCGTGCACAAACCCCAAAGCTTCAAAGGAGAAAGGTGAAAGAGCGCTACATCCTTATGTCACAGGACAACCTGTGATTAACCCGAGTTATGGACACTGTCACATCATAGGTAGTTGGGGCCAGTTCAGATCCCCTGCCTTCTAGATCAGCCGCCTTGATGAGCTGGGTGTTTCAACTGTTATAAAGCTGCAGAATCAACCAGAATCGACACTGAAATGACTGTGCTGGCTACAGAATGGCTAGAATAAATATGGGGCTGTGTCCAGTTTTTTTCCGGTCCTGGAGGGTGGCTGGGATTTGGGGCACCATGTAAGCTGGCTTTTTTAACTCCTCCTTCCCATCAGTCCCTAGGCACAGGCACGTGTTGTGGCTGAAAGCAAAGCATCACCACTCCAGTTCTGATTGACAGAAAGGGGGGTGTTTGCGTCGGTCCAGAGAGCGCTGATGGGTCGGAGAAGTAAGAGCGGAGTTTTTGCTGTAGCTAACCTGGAGTTAACTCAGCTAATGGAAACTGCAAGCCAGTCATGTTTGATCAAGAATACTAAGAAAGGGTATTGTGCTGTGTGCTGCATACAAGGACTTGCACCGACCAAAGGGCAGCAATGGGTGCTCCCTTCTTGTATGCAGCAAGGTGGTGCAGCGTCTCTCTGCCAAGAATGAGTAGCGGCAAAGAAAACCTGGAGGGTTTTATAGTCTGGAACATGCTGTCCAGCGTGTCCCTCATGTCCCTCTCAGATGACATACACCTCCACGCCCAGCACGCCCCATGGAATCTGCAGGTGACATGCCAGCTCCCCACGGGGGCAGCTGTGCCGGCTGGTGGGCTTTTGCTGACGGAGCCGAGGAGTGAGCCAGCAAGGCCTCCCGCCAGGGCTGGGCTGGGTCTGAGGGCGGTGCGGGGCCGCTCCGGCGTCGCGGTGCCCGAGTGAAATGTGCCGGCCGGAGCAGAAGGGCGCGGTGCCTCCCTCCTCGCCTCCGCCGAGGTGGTGCTGGGGCTGCATCGCGCCCCTCAAAGCCCAGGCAGCAGAGCTCATGCGGGCAATCCAGGCAGCAGAAAAAAATCGGCACCTGCAAGAAGAGAGTCCAAAGTGCTGATGAAACCATGAAGGCAGGAAGAGGCACGACTTTGTGCCCCGTTCTTTGGGCAGTGTGCTGTCCAAGGGGCAGTTCCTGGCACACGAGAGGGAACCCTCCCTGGCAGTGGCTACGGCACGGCTTTGTCCCCTTCTCCACACGTGTGACACCCTCAGAGCTCTGCAAGTTGACAGAGATGTGCAGCACTGCTTTGCTAGGCAGCAGGGCTGGGCAGGGCAGCTGTGCTGTGGTCCTTTCCAAAAGCCGAGCAGCAGCACGCCTCACTGTCCCTTGCTAGAAAGCCAGGCTTGAAGGCAAAACACGCTGCTTTGGTATTGTTTGGTTGTTTTCTTCTTCCCTCGATTGTCTCAGGTGCAACGTGAGCTTTTTACGAAGTGCCAGTACCTCAGGGTCTACAGCTACGTGACACAGCTCCTTGCTGCGTCTTTGGGATTCAGACACCAGCAGCCAGTGCTGGGCTTGCCAGCTGACATGAACAGAAAAGGCCTCTTTCTGTAGGCAGCGGGTCAAAGAGCTCAAAAAATTGCTATGAGCCTTGTGACTCTGCTGGGGTGTTGCTCAGCCTTGCACAAACAGAGCTGCCACAAGTGCCGAAGGAGAGCTGCCAACGCTGGAGTGATATGTTCCTCCTGACAGACACGCTCTCCCACGGGCAGCTGCGGGCTTCCTGCCCGGTGCCATCTCTGCGCACCTCAGAAATATTGCCCATAGTCGGAGCAGTGTTCGGAGCTTTGAAAGATGGGCAGCAGAGCCTGCTACACACCTGGGCTCCTCGTTCTTCTTGCCTGCCTGGATGTCCTCAGTTGCCCATCCCGCAGAGCTCTGCTCCCAACTTGCTCCTCTCGCTGTCCAGTAGCCCGTTGCTCCCCTCTTCACAGGTTGCTCTTCTCGAGCCTGGCAAACTTTCCATTCAATGTATTGTTAGACAGGTCAAGCCATGATAAACGTGAACCAATTCTGCTCTTAACCACACCTAGCTCATTTTACCTTGTCTCCCCAGAGGAGCTCTCCAGGTGTTCACTTTCTGGAGGGACTGGAGGCACCTGCAATGGAAATGTGCAAGTTAACGGGTGGCAAGGACCTTCCTGCCCAATTGCTACCTTAGCTCGGAAAGGCACAGCCCTTGGATGGGTTTGCTCAGCCCAGCTGAGCCAGTTCTGGTGGCATCACCGCACAAACCGCCATGGCCATCCTGCACCACCCTTCCTCTGCACCTTTGCAGAGCTGCCGGCTAGTGGGTGACCTTGCTTGTCCCTGCGGCAGCACTCTCAACTTCTGACAGTGCTGTCACCCTCTTTGTGGCCCTGACATACCGCTGCTGCTTCTGCTTCCGCCTCTGGTGCTGGCAACTCCTTGGCCGACGTGCCGGCAAGGCCAGCCACATCCTCCTCCTCCTCAAAGAGCTGCGGGGGACAGAGGAGGACAGTTGCTTGGCTGGGGACAGGCCCCGGGGCCGGTGAGCCTTCCTCCGGGCCAGGAGCGAGCGTGGGCGGCTCTGCTTTCACTAGGGCAGGACGCAGGGGTGGCTGGAGGTGGGGGAGGTGGGGCGGAGCCGGCTTGGTCCCCGAGCCCCAGCCGGGGTCCCTCTGCTGGGGACAGCGCCTCTGCGCAGGAACCAGCGCCACGGGCAACCCCTGGCCAGGCTGGCTTACCTGGAGGGGCTGGGGCAGCGTGCCGTCCTGGCTGCGGAGAGCTGCCAGGGGCCGGCCGAAGAGACCCGCCCTGCCGGCACATCCCGACTGCCCGGGCTCCTCCGCAGCGGCCAAGGTCCCTCGCCGCGCAAAGGGCCAGGGCAGCCCCCTCGTCCTGCTGCGGGTCCCGCCTGCCGCCAGGGAAAACAGAGCAGAGAGCCATGGAGGGCAAGCGCCAGGTGAATGCTGCCCGAGCCTCCGTGCGCTGTGCCCCCGCCAACAGCGAGGGAGAGGCGTGGCTGGGGAACGAGGCGCCCCGGGGGCTCAGCTCTCTGCGGCCGTGCCCTGCGGGAAGGGCAGCAGCAGCCCCTGAGCAGCACGGGTGCCGCCTGCCAGCGCAGGAGAGAGGGGCCGTCCTGCCCCTGTCTCCTCCAAACTCACCGTCCGAGTGGCCACGTCCACCTTGGCTGCCGGAGGGGACGGGAGGTGGCCGCTGCTGGGCACCAGCCTGCAAGAAATGCGCTGCGCTCAGCGAGCAGCCCCGCAGCACGAAGGGCCCCTGGCCAGCTGCATCGGCCGCGGGCCATGAGTGAGATGTGGGGACGGCCGAGATGGCGGCCCGGGGGCTCCTCACCTCTGCCAGGCCCTCGACCAGCCTCTCCAGGCTGCTGGCGTTGAGTGTTTTGGCCTGGGCAAGGGGAGAAGAGCAGCAGGTGAGAAGCCATGGGGCTGGTGCGGGGTTGGAGCAGCCCCTGGGGCAGAGCGGGGCCGGGAGGGACACTCACGGCATTGCGGCCGCGCAGCTCCTTCAGCAGGAGCTTGATGGAGGGCAGCTGGGTGACGCGGGCTCCCTCCACTCCTTCTGCTGGTCTGTGCACGGGGCAGGGGCAGAGAAAGAGCTGTGTGAGACCCAAGCTGCCTCTTCCCTCGCCTGCCAGCCCAGGGAGCCCTTCCAAGCTGCCCCGAAGCAGCTGGGCACCGCCCGGCCATCGAGCGGAGAGCAGTGGCAAGGGGGGAGGACGGGGCTGGGTGAAGCAGCTCCACCAGCTCTGCCCGCTCCAGAGCCGCCCGCAGCCGTGGGGGCAGCTCTCCCCAGCTCAGGAGCGGCGTTTCCGCATCGTACGGCTACGGCTAGAGCATCCCCCCGTGCTGTGAGCACGGGCCCCCCAAGCTGCTCTGCCAGGCAGGGCTTACCCACGGAGCGCGCTGAGCCAGAGCTCCTTCAGCGAGCGGGAGCTGCAGGAAAGAGAGGAGAAAGAGCCTGAGCGCCCGCTGCTGCCCAGCCCGCGGGCAGAGGCGGGCGCCGGCACAGCCCTGCCCCGTGGGGACGGCTGCAGAGGCAGGAGGAAGTGGCGTGGGGCCGGACAGAAGCGCTGCCCGGCCCTGCCGGGGGACGTGGCACCGAGACCCACCAGAAGGTGACGACGCAGAAGCCGTAGGGCCAGGCGAGGACGAGGGACGTGGTGGCCTTGTCTTCCTCCTCCTGGGCGGCATCCCCGGCCGCCCCCTTGCCGCCGCTCAGCACCCACAGCCGGCGCAGGGCCAGGCAGAGCTGCGGGCGCGGGGCGCTGCCACGTCTGCAGAGAGGAGCGGCAGGGAGTGACCTGGAGGTGGCCGAGCCCGGCGGCTGCCCTCTGGCCTCCGCCTGCCCCGCGCACGGCCACGGGTGCAGCCAGCAGCAGGGTGCCGGGGCCTGGGGCTGCTCCTTGGGCGTCCCTGCCCCGGTGCCGGGGCCAGGCCTTAGGAGGAAAGGCAGCCGGGGTCTGCGCCTCTTACTTGGCCTTGGCGATGATCAAGGCATCGCTGAAGAGGAGGAGGTGCCTCTTCCCCGTCCCGCGGCCCTGCGTCACCCGCACGCGCTGGTGGAGCAGCGGCTCGGCTGATGCCGGGCCGGGCGCGCACTGCTGCTCGGGGCCAGGGTAGACCCTGCAGAGCAGGCGGCAAAGGGCATGAGAAAGGCGGCTGCTGCGGGGCCCGGCTGCGCCGGCGTGTCCCCGAGCCGCGGGGGGAGCCCACCTGGAGCCGTAGCAGCAGTTCAGCTGGCCCATCGTGCCGGGGCCAGGGGAGTCCTCGCGCCGGACACGCTGCTGGGGCTCCGGAGAGCTCCCAGCCGGCTGGAGCGAGGCTGTCGAGGGGGTCCCGGTGCCGGGCAGTGCCGCTGGGTGAGAGCTGGTCTCTCCCTGGAGCTGCCGGGTGCTGGCAGAGCCGTGCCTGCAGGCACTGTGGCCGTTGCCGGGCCAGCGCCGCGACATCACAGCTGCCATTCCAAGCCCGGGGGGGGGGCTGGGGGGCGGGGCTGGGGGAGGGGCTCCTGTCTCTCTCGGCCTGGGGAGCCCGGGCCTGGGCACAGCACTGCGGGCATGGCCTCAGCAGCGCTGAGCAGAGGGCAAGGCTCCCCTCCCTCCAGCTGCTGTCAAGGCTTTGCCCAGCGCAGCCCAGGGCACTGCCGCCCGCCGCCTTTGGCCAAGGGCACGGTGCTGGCTGCTGCTCAGCTTGGTGTCCAGCAGGACCCACGGGCGTGTTGCGTTGAGGCAGAGCAATTTGGCAGAAACTAAACCCCCTTGCTTTCCAGTCGATCCTCAGATATCAGAGGGACTGGGGGCGGCTGAGCTTAGGTTCTGAGTGATGCCCAAAGTCAGCGTTAGTAGTCCGGTTGCGCCCAACACCTTTGTTGGACTATCACGGGTCCGGATGCACTACTAACATCACACTACCTGCTCAGCCGGACACCTCCTGAACGAACACGGCCGCACTCAGAGGTACGGTCGCGTTCAGGGACCACAGACGGCTGAGTCAATCAATAGTGCAATTTATTGAACACACGGCTGAGTCAATCAATAGTGCGATTTATTGAAGCAACAGATATACAGGTTCTTTGGATTGCCGGTGATAAATTCACTACCTATAAAGCACGTGCAAATGCTAAAACTACGAGGGACACTACTTGGCTATAAACGCCTTGAAAGATGTAAAGTGACTCTATATAGAGATTTCTAAGTTTCCCGGGGAGGCACTTGGTATGACCAAGGGTTCGAATCTTACCCAACGGCGTCCCGATGGGGGGGAAGAGAGGCTCAGCCCGTCGACTGATCCCAGAAGTTAGAGTGGTACACAACGATGGTATCTTCCCTAACATCCAGCTCTTAAACCATTATTTTATAGTGTTATACTTCGCAGGTGGAGCTTGAGTGACTCTAGTCATACATACCTTTATCAGGATTGGTGCAGAATTCTCTCGCTTTGCGTTTAAAGGTACAGACTAGGAAAAATTCAGTGCGCACACTCATTGAGGAGGGGTCGCACCTTGGGGGGGTGGTAGCTTTTGAGAGGGGTGTGCGTTTTAGTATTATAATGATATTATAATTAGCAAAGTTCACTCTAAGGACAGCACTTCATCAAAGTTGACAGGTCTTTGGCCCAGGACATTGTAAGCGCAGCTTATCAATGTACATCCTGTGCATCCCTAAACTCCCTGGTTCACAGAGCGTGGCCGCGAGGTCTCCACGCCGCTCCAGCCTCCATGTAATCTCTCCCAGAGTCAGCACACCAGGCGCCCCTGATGTTGCCAACATCCAAGGCCGTTCAGGGATTCTCCATGGCACAGACCCGTTGTGCATGAGTGCTACGTTTCACCTGGTTTCAAGGCTGTTCTTAGAGGGTAAATTTCCAAAGTACCCCTCAGCGATTACTCCACATCTCTGGATGAGGGATCCGGAGATTATTTTGCCTTTGAGTGGGAGGACCCCGAAACAGGACGAAAACAACCATTAAGATGGACTGTGTTACCACAAGGGTTTACAGAGTCACCAAATCTATTTGGACAAACTTTAGAGAAAATTCTACAAGATTTCACAATACCTAAGGAGGTAAAATTATTGCAATATGTGGACGATTTATTAGTAGCAGGAGAAACTGAAGAGGGGATCCGAAAAGCCACCATTAAATTGTTAAATTTTCTAGGGGAAAAGGGATTAAAGGTGTCCTGATCAAAGCTACCGTTTGTAGAACAAGAAGTAAAATACTTAGGACATTGGCTGAGTAAGGGAAGGAAGAAGTTAGATCCTGATAGGGTATCTGGGATTCCATCCTTAAGACCCCCACAAGCTAAAACGGAAATTAGGCAAATACTGGGATTATTAGGATATTGTAGACCATGGCTTGAAAATTATAGTGAAAAAGTAAAATTCCTATATGAAAAATTAACTAATAACCAACTTAAATGGCTTATTGAAGACGATCAGAGATTTGAGGAAGTAAAAAAGGCATTAATACAAGCACCTGTATTGAGCCTCCCAGATCTAGAAAAACCTTTCTCTCTCTTTGTGAATACATCAAGCCAGACAGCATACGGAGTTCTTACTCAAGACTGGGCAGGAATCAAAAAACCCGTGGGGTATTGTTCTAAGTTACTTGATCCAGTAAGCAGAAGATGGCCTGCTTGTCTCCAAGCTTTGGTTGCTACAGCATTATTAATAGAAGAAGTTAGGAAGATTACCTTCAGTGCTCCTTTAAAAGTGTATACCCCACACAATGTCAGAAATGTTTCACAACAAAAAGCGGAAAAATGGTTAATGGACAGCCGGATTCTAAAGTATGAAGCAATACTAATAGACTCCCCCGACTTAGAACTAAGCGTGACTTCTGCTCAGAGTCCAGCACAATTTTTGTTTGGAGAACCATCAGAGGAATTACAACATAACTGTTTAGAGGTAATTGAGACCCAGACTAAGGTGAGACCAGATTTAAGAGATGCTGAGTTGGAAAATGGAGAAGCGCTGTTCAGAGATGGCTCCTCCTGAGTGGTAGAAGGGAAGAGAAAATCGGGTTATGCAATAATTAATAAGGACTTAGAACTTGTGGAATCAGGACCTCTGAGTCCATCATGGTCAGCTCAGGCTTGTGAGCTGTATGCCCTATGTAGGGCCCTGGAATTACTAAAAGGAAGAAGCGGGACTATATTTACAGATTCTAAATACGCATATGGGGTGGTCCACTCTTTTGGAAAAATTTGGGAAGAAAGAGGTTTGATTAATACTCAAGGGAGGAATTTAATACATCAAGAATTAATAGTAAAAATTTTAAAGGCTTTAAGAGAACCAAAGGAGATAGCAGTGGTACATGTGAGGGGACACCAAAAGGGATTAGATTACCGAACTAGAGGAAATAACTTAGCAGATAAAGAGGCCCAGGAAGCAGCCTTGAGGACTAAAGTTGCCAAAATTAATGCCATACAAACAAAGGAGGACACCAGCAAAGAAGAACGAGAGGAAAGAGAGAAGAAGTTTGCCCCACAAGAAAACAAAATTGGAGAAAATAGGAGCTAAATTAGAACAAGGAAAATGGACACTGCCTGATGGGCGAGAAATGTTGCCAAAAGCCTACACCAGGCGAATATTAGAACGTTTGCGTGTGCAAACACATTGGGGTACAAAAGCGTTAAGTGATCATTTTCTTAAACAATTTGGTGGTATTGGAATTTTTGAAATAGCAAAGCAAATTACACAAGGTTGCTTAACCTGTCAAAAGGTAAATAAGACAGTGTTTGGACAAGCAGCCACGGGAGGGAGAAAAACAGCTTACAGACCTTTTGAGAAAGTCGATTTCACTGCATTGCCTAAGGTAGGGAGGATAAAATATTTATTGGTAATAGTAGATCATTTAACACAGTGGGTAGAAGCGTACCCTGTAGCACGAGCTACGGCACAGATGGTGGTAAAAATTTTATTGGAACATTTGATACCTAGATATGGGATAATCCAGTACATTGATTCTGACCAGGGCACACATTTTACTTCTAAAATAATAAAACTATTATGTCAATCATTAGGTATTCAGTGGGAATACCACACTCCGTGGCACCCACAAAGCTCGGGGAAGGTAGAAAGAATGAATCAAACAATAAAACAACAATTGGCTAAATTAATGATTGAGACGCAAATGCCCTGGACGAAATGTTTACCACTGGCACTTCTAAACGTAAGAACTAAACCATACAGTGAGACTGGATTATCGCCATATGAAATGTTATATGGCGTGCCTTATTTTCAAGGAATACCTCTGGGGAACAATGTAATTGAGCATCATAGTATCCAACAGTATATAATTACCCTTGGAAAAAGATTAAAACAATTAAGAGAGATTGGGATGGTGGCCCAAACACCACCTTTAGGATTTGCAATTCATCAGTTAGAACCAGGAGATAAAATTCTGACAAAAACATGGAAAGAAGGAAACCTATCTCCCCTCTGGGAAGGACCTTTCCTTGTTTTATTAACTACAGAAACAGCTGTGAGAACTGCTGAAAAAGGATGGACACATGTGTCGCGAGTGAAAGGTCCAGTGAAGGAGTGGAAAGTCACATCTGACTAAATTGCTGTGGGAATTTTATTGCGGCTACTCCTGTAATAGAAACAGGAGTGAAACATGAAATTCCCACAGTTGCTAAAAATCTATTTGTAAATCTTGCTGAAAACATTGCTAAGTCATTGAATATAGCTAATTGTTACGTTTGCGGTGGAACAAATCAAGGTGAACGATGGCCATGGGAAGCTATGGAGAGCAATATAAGTAATCCCCAAGTTTGGAAAACAATGGGAAAGGGTAATAGGAAACAACAATGGGGACTCCAAACGAGTATAATCGGAAGGAGTTGTTGGCAAAAGAAGAACAGGAAAAAGGAGCTGGAACTAGAATTTGTCCTTTGTGTAGAAGGTGGTGTGTATTTGTAAGATTAGTGTTGCAGGCTAACTGGCAGTTTTCTGTAGCCATAAAGCCTTGCAAATAAAGAGGATCGCCAGGCTCGGGCAACTGCTCAGGTCTGGCCAAACCACTGATCTAGCAAAGCTCTGGCCTTCACAAGCAGTGCTCAATTAATTTGGGTACTAAGAAAGCACCCCCTTAAAGGAAAGGAGAGGGCAAGACCGGAGGGGAACTGGTATTGCGGCTTAAAAAGGGTCTGCCAAGGGCTGCAACCCCTTCGGGCTGTGACCGCCGACCACTATGGCCCTGACCGGACCTCTTCTAGTTCTACTTGGGGTGAGTTCCTTGACTCTGACTACGGCAAATAACTGTAGTCAATATTGGAACAAGTCCAGCTGGAGTTTACCCCAGAAAAATGGAAAAAGTGAGGACCTTTTCTAATTGTACAGCCTGTACCTGTAATCGTATTTGCCAAGGAATTGGAACAATAAAACCTAGGTTTTTTTCCTGTTACCCATAAATCAGAGAGAGCCAGGTGTATAACGAATGGCCTCCTGAGAGACAAACTTGGAAAGGAGTCAATCTAGGAGGATTTGGGGGAGATTTTATGGGTGGTGATTGGCTTACTAAAATCGGGATAGTTGTACTGGGGATATGTGGGGGATTGTTACTAGATTAATCTACTCGGTTATACAAGGAATGCAGATATCTGCAGTACTCAATTGGAAATGAAAACACGAATCAATACTGCAAAGAAGAAGATGGGGGATTGTGAAATATGTTCATCTGATTCGTGTGATGAAGTGTAATCTTCTGTACTTTTATGGATTTCTCCTGCACCATAAAAAGGGGTATTTTACAGAAGAAAGTTAAACTACTTTGCTGGTATATCAGCTCAAACCAGTTTGACCACTGACCGCATAGTATTGTGTAAAGAGAAACTTGTAAAGTGCATGCATAAAGTTTGGGGTCATCCTGGGGGCACGCCGAGGAAGATTTGACAAGACTCTAGAAGGAGAAGAGGGCATGCGCCGAAGAAGACACGCCTATTCATGAATACGTATTAGCAGACAGGATATAAACCAAGAACAGTAACTGTACCGCGTGCATCTTGGTGGAGCGGAGACTCCCGGAGCACCCAGCGCTGTTTGCTTGCCTCTATTCGCTTAATAAATTGTAAATTTGAATTGGAATCCTGTTTGGGACTAAATCATTTATCACATCCTTATCCAGCATCTTTTCAAAATACTGGTAAGACTCAAGCCTGCGTCGTAACTGGTTCCTCTTCCATCCGCTGTAGGAGTCCCCTGTGTTCCGGAAACACCACAGGGCACATCGAACTATAACACAAAGCGCTATGGATAGAACCACAATAATTATTCAAGTAACAAATAATCGTTTTAACCATGATAGGTTTGGTAAACCAAGAGGTTAACTTTCCCACAGCTCAGAAAACCCACAAAAGGTGTCATCTTGAGTTACTTCACGTAGGATTTTTGCTTGTTCTCTGATCTCCCGTAAGTCAGCAGATATTCACCCACTTTGGTCTACATACATGCAACAGCTGACATTGATTACTGTGCACACCCCTGCCTGTGAGGCTAATATTCAATCTAGAGCCATACGATTTTGTGATACTATTTTCGATAAACTAGTAGTTTCTTCTTGGAGTTTCCTGATGGCACCTATAGTTTTATTCTCGATTATCTCTATTACAGCCGAGATGTTTATTATAGCTTTTTCTAACTCGCTAACCCCCAGAAATGGGATTAGCCACCGCACAAAGCTATGATAGCGTGTCAGCTTTTCTATTAAGGGCTTACTCACCCTTCAGTTTCTTCTCACGGGATTCTGTGTTGTTTTATCAATAATAGTGATGTTGGGAACCAGGGTGTCCAAAGTACATGCTCCCCACCACCCCAGAGGTAAAGTTTTCCGAGCTGCTGTACCACACAACCAGTACCACCCTGTCCCTAGCGGAACCGGGAGGCCAGTATAATTAAGTAACTGAAATGCTGGATCAATAGAGACAAAATGTGGTCCTCTGTCAGAGGATATAGTTGCTGGAACTCCAAAACGTGGTATTATCTCTTGTATCAATGCTTTAGCTGTCTCCCGAGCTTTAGCTGTTCTGGTTGGGAATGCCTCTGGCCAACCTGAAAAGGTATCAGTTAATACCAATAAATATCGATACCCCCCTTTTCTTGGAAGTTCTATAAAATCAATCTGTCATTGTTGCCCAGGCCCACTGTCTTTCCCAATCTGGCCCATTTCTGGCTTGGCGGTATTCTTGGGATTAGTTTGGAGGCAAAGATCACGTTGTTGAGTTACCTGTCTCACCATAGTATACAAATTTCTGGCCACACTTTCTCTAATTAAATGTTTATATAGAGTCTCCATCTCCCAATGCCTTTTCCTATATTCTTCCCTTACCAAATGCCATATTAGGCAGGAGGGAATAACCACGTTTCCTTGTGGGGTATAAGCCCACCCTTCTTTGTTATATGACCCTTCCAGATCTGTGATAAGGTTTTGATCTTCCTCGGTATATTTTGGCTTACCTTCTAGGGAGATTCGCCGTCAGGGACTAAAGCTCCTTCTGTTTTTATCTCTGTTTTAGCTACCTGTTTTGCCTCTCTGTCCACCAGCTCATTTCCTCTCTCCAATTCCGAGCTCACTTTCCGGTGAGCCTTAATATGCATAATCGCCACCTTCTCAGCAAGTTGGACTGCTTTCAACAGTCTCAAAATCTCTTTTGCATGCTTAATAGTTTTCCCTTGAGAGCTCAGTAACCCTCTTTCCTCCTAGATTGTTCCATGCACGTGCACAACTCCGAAGGCATATCTGGAGTCTGTATAAATATTCACAACTTTGCCTTGAGCCACTTCCAAGGCTCGGGTCAGAGCAATTATTTCTGCGCTCTCTGCAGAGGTATTTATGGGCAAAGGTCTATTATTTCTTGACTAGTGGTAATGGCATATCCCATGTGTCTTTTACCACTCAGGACATAGCTGCTTCCACCTGTGAACCAGTTTTCTCCGCTTTCCATAGGGTTGTCTTTTAGATCCGGTCGGTTTGCGTACGTTGTTTCAATAGTCTCCAAACAGTCATGATGCGCTGGTTCTCCCGTGTTTCCACTAAGGAAAGAAGCTGGGTTGACAATGTTAGTAACTACGACCTCCACATCATCCTGTTCTATCAGTATAGCCTGATATCTCAGGGATCTTTGTGGAGAAAGCCAGTGCCCACCCTTTGCGTCCAGCACTGCGGACACTGTGTGAGACACTAAAACAGTCATCTTCTGGCCCAGAGTAAATTTTCGGGCTTCTTGTACATTCAATATTACAGCTGTAATTGCTCTCAAGCATCCAGGCCAACCCTTCGCAGTTGCGTCTAACTGTTTGGAAAAGTAGGTAACTGCTCGTCGATAGGGGCCCAGATCTTGTGCTAATATTCCCAGAGCAATTCCCTGTTTCTCGTGGGAAAAGAGAAAAAAACGGTTTACTCACATCGGGGAGCTCTAAGGCCGGAGCCGACACCAAAGCTTTCTTTAGTAGCTCAAAGGCTCGTGTGCTCTCTTTGCCCGTCCAGATCATACAATCGTATCGTAACAGTTTCCTTTCTCCAGACGGTATTTCCCAAGATTCCAAGTCTTTTGCGAGCTCATTGCCAAAGATGGTAGACTGTTCGTAAATCCTTGTGGCAACACCGTCCAAGTGAGCTGAGTCTTGCGACCACTTTTGGGGTTTTCCCATTCAAATGCAAATCATTTTTGGCTGGCTTCATGGAGAGGGAGGCAAAAGAAGGCATCCTTCAGATCTAAAACAGTAAACCAAGTTAGTTCAGCTGTTAATACGGTCAACAGGGTATATGGATTTGCTACTACGGGGTAAAGGTCCTCAGTTATTTTATTTACGGCCCGTAGATCCTGGACCACACTATACAACCCGTCAGGTTTACGAACAGGTAATACAGGGGTGTTGAAATCAGACTCACAGTTTTTCAGTAATCCTATTTATAAAAATCTTCCAATCACTGGCCGAATTCCTTCCTTACCTTCCCTTCTGCGGGCAGACTGGTTAAGAATAGACTCAGTATCTGGATATATTGCTGATCTTTTACTTCCAGAGTAATTTCTCCTTTTTCAAATGTAATTTTTGCACCCAATTGTTCTAACAAATCTCTTCCCAAAAGTGGCTTTGGGGAGTTGGGCCTATGTAGGAATTTGTGGATACCCCATTGTTTTCCCAATTTATACTTCAAAGGTTTACAAAAATATGCCTTTTCACTTTGGCCAGTCGCTCCTTTTACCATGATATAGTCGTTTCCCAGGGGCATCAAGGCTTGATTTAAAACCGAGTATGTTGCCCCTGTGTCAACCAAAAATTCTACTTCTTGTTCTTCCTTCCCCAGCCTCATTATAACCAGTGGATCTGCTAGGGTACATTCCCCAGGTCCCTGTCAATCCTTTTTCACATGGGCTACTAGTCTTCCTGTCTGGTGGCTTCGCCTCTTTGCCTTGTTTCTTGGACACCCTCCTTTCCAATGACCAAATTTCTTACACAACGCACATTGATCCTTACCTAATCAAGATGGTTCTCGTCTAGGCCTCCCTTCCTCCTCTTCCCTGACAACTGCTATCCTTCCTCTCTATTACTAAATACTCTCCACGCTTCACCCAGCAACACTTCCAGATTTCTACCTTCTGTAGGGCGCAGCTTCTGGAGTTTGTGCCTAATGTCCCCCGTAGACTGACCCAAGAACAGGGAGACTATTTGTTGTATTCCTACCTCTGACCCAGGATCCAGCGGTGTGCTACGGCGCATTACATCCCTCAATCGATCCAGGAACTCGGATGGGGACTCAGAAGGACCTTGTTTAACTGCATATAGAGCTGACCAGTTTGTGGTTTTGGGAATAGCCCTTTCCATTCCCTTCAAAATCCAGTCTTGATATTCCTGTAGCCTCTCCATATGGGCAGATTTATTAGCATCCCATTTTGGGTCTCGGAGGGGAAATATTCTTTGACATCCCCCCCGTGATCTTGTAATGGTCTTCAGCTAAATTCTCTGCTGTTTTCAAAATTAATTGCTTTTCTGTTTCTGCCATATACTCTAAGAGCAACTGTATACCTTTCCAGTCTGGATTATGTTGTTTTACGATGAACTGAAAATGCTTACTAACTGTCCTGGTTTCAGCCAGGATAGAGCTGGTTTTCCTCACAGAAGCTAGTGTGAGACTGTGTTTTGGATTTGGGATGAGGAACTGTTGATAATGTGCTGATGTTTTGGGTTGTTGCTGAGCCGTCGAGGACAGTCCAGCTTCTCGTGCTGGCCTGCCAGCGAGCAGGCTGGGGGTGCACGGGGAGCTGGGAGGGGACACAGCCGGGACAGCTGACCCAGACTGGCCAAAGAGATATTCCCTACCATACGACGTCATGCCCAGTACATAAACTGGAGTTGGCCGGGGGGGCGGAAATCGCTGCTCGGGGACGGGCTGTCGATCACGGGGTGGTGAGCAATTTGTGTATTGGGCATCACTTGTTCTTATACATTCCTTTGTTGGTATTATCATTATTGTTCCCTTCTTTCTTTCTGTCCTATTAAACCGTGTTTATCTCAACCCACGAGGTTTTTCCTAATTCTCTCCCCCGTCCCGCTGTGGGAGGGAGAGTGAGCGAGCGGCTGCGTGGTGCTTAGTTGCCGGCTGGGGCTAAACCACGACAGTCCTTTTTGGCGCCCAACGTGGGGCTCGAGGCTTGAGATAATAACGGTTGCAGGTCACAATATCAGTTTGATTTGCATCATGCTCTCGTCTTTGCTGTACACTAACACTCACCGGGTCGCTTCTATAGTCTCTTGCAACTTTTCTCCATTCTCCTAGATCAGTGGTGGAAAAGGGCACCTTAATCATCATTGTTCCTCCATCAGGTCCCACTGCCTCTCGGAGTGGGGCTTGTAAAGCTGTAGGGACAGTCCTAGAGGCAGTTTTCTTCCTTGTGCGGGAAGATATGGGACCGTCCATACAGTGCCTACTGTAATCATGAGACTGGCATAAAATTTGAGATTTTTATAATGCAGCTCATATTTGTTCTTTACTTTCTTTGTGAGTTCAGGGTTTGTTTTAGGGCACATTGTAATTTTTAGATTTGTTTTAGAATCGAGAAGCTTGGGAGAAAATTTTTGTGATTGGGTTTTTTGGTTTGGTTTTTTTTGTCCATCCATAGTCATTTGTCATAAAGAGCTGAGCATTCAAGGAAATACCAAAACTATTATGATTTGCAAAGTGAAAACCTGTAGTATGTTCTGCACAGATTTGGTTGCCTTCTATTATGCTTAAATTGTGGCCTGTCATGATGGACACCAAACTTCAGGCCAAACTTGACATCTGCAGTATTCAGAGTACATGCATTTGTCAAGCAATGAGCTAGCAAGTGTCTGGAATTGTTAGGTAGCAACGCCTGATTAAAACATGGTCTATATTCATAGGAAGCAATCCCAGAAAATGAAGAGGAATTTGCAGCACTTAAAAAAAGACATCATATTTATGCAGTACAATTCAGGTAAACGTAAAAGAGTTCAAAACCTTCCCTCCTTGGCTACCAGTTTTGAGAGAAGTATGGCGTTGTGCGTAGAACAAAGGGATGTCTGTAAAACTTTCCCTGTTGCATGCTCAGTCTGTAAGAACGTTTCATGTTTTGCAGAAATGCTAACAGCTTCCAAGGTTATACAAGCATGGTAGCTTCCCCCACCATCTTTTCAGAAATACGGAAAGCAGGAAAATCCCAGAGTCTGGAAAAGTTGCTGGCAGAATCGTTTGCCCGAGGTAGGTTTAAAATTGAGAGATTCTTGGCCCTCTTCGTAATTCATGTAACTAATTTTCCACAAGTTTTCTAGGCTTGCTTCTGTGGGTCCTATGATAATGCAAAGAGAACAAGTGAAGCTCTAGAAGTAAAATACTTCTCATAAGTTTAATCCCTTTTTTAGTTTAAAAGACCTCATGCACTGTGAACTTGTTTTATAGTCTTCTCCCCAAATGTAGGTGTGGAGAGTCACAGAAAGACATAAATATTGAAGTCTCCAGTAGCTGCATGTTCCCTGTTTTTATTCTAAAGAAATGTTTGGAAGGTATTTTTGAGGAGTTAATGTTGTTTATGTGTTGGGTTTGTTTGGGTTTTTGCTGTGCTGGCTTAATTCTCATTGATTATAGTCTAATCCCTTTGTGTTTCTTTTTACAAAGAAATCCAAGCAATAGTTACCAATATTAACCAAGACAATAGAGTCCTTAATGCCGGGGATCTTTTTTTGTACGTCTTGCCTTTTTTAAGCTGCTTTCCAATTTCTCAGTGGGCAGGAAACTAGATGGCACGTGTTTTTTCCCTTTTGTGTCCTTGCAGAACTCTTGCGTTGAATTTTAACTTCTGTGTTGCCTGTGAATAACGTAGAGAAGTGATACATTGCTTTGTACAGCAATGCACCTTGATTTTGAATGCATGATGAATACCGTGGAAGGAACCAAACGCGAGGAAAGTTTTATGTGAGTGTGTTCCTATATTTCTTTTTTTTTTTCTGAATTTGTAACTGCAATTGGGGAGTAAAAAAATTTCAAACCAAAACCAAACTCCTAATCACCCCCGACCTCCTCAAACACATAGTGTCTTGTCAGCTGTGGAATGACATCGCTCAGTGAGTTAACCTTGAGGAGAGATTTTGTTTGGTCCAGACTGTGGACAAAATCCAAGAACTAGCAAAATAAGGTCCTCATTCGCTAGAGCTCTGTGTGGGGAATTGTTATAGGAGAAGAAGTGTTAACTTCTTAGGGCGAGCGGACTTGCATTTGAATCCTGAATTTGTTCTTTTGGCAACACAACATTTTCGCTCTTTCACCCTAAGGAAAACTCTTTTTTTGCCAGTTTCCCATAAAAGCGATCATGAACAACGTTAACTTCATTTGGTAAAACGACTCCTTCTGACAGAAGGGGAAAATATTAAGTATGCAATGAGTGGAGTCACAGATGAATCTACCAAGCAGACCACAATGTTTACTCTCACAGGCTTTACTGTATACGAAGCTAGTGGACTCAAGTAATGGATTGATAAGTGTATAAGCATTTGCAGAATGAGGACTTTCAGTTAATCTTCTGTAAGATTTTTGTCTACACCAGCTTGTACGCCAGGATCCTAGCTCACTTTCTGTGCTTGGGTCTTTGAGTTTGTTTCTGCATTCAACTTTGTTTCCAGGAAAACATATCAAATCTGTGATCATTACAGCATGCCATAATAGTTAATATGCCAGATTTAAGAAAAACACAGCTAAGGAGCTTCCTTCTTCACAACCCCCCAACATATAAACCCCCAAAATGAAGGAATTCCTTAAACCTAGAAAGAAAGAAATACGCTGTGAGTCACATGTTGCGGTGATGTGGTAGCAGCAGGGTCCTTAGAACCGATGATTTACAAGACCTAATGTCTTTCTGTGGACTTTGAAGGCTGAGTGTTTTGTACTCTAGAAATTTCCTGCTACTGTTATGTATTCATGTAGATCTGTAAGGCAATTGTTGTTACTTTCTTTGCATAGTCTGGTAAAATATTTGTATAATAGGAAAATTATGTTTTTGTGCTACTCTCCTTGGGAAACAGAAACTAAGCCTGCCATTAGATGCTAGGCCACAGTCGTTGACGGAGCAGGGTAGTGTATCTTACATTTTGTGCTACACTTGGTCAAGTCTCATCTCTATCGTATTCGCTGTTACTTTATTGAATTTAGTATCTGCACTTTCTATTTCCAGACAGGCCTCTCATTCAGAGCACAGAGGCATGGTTCTCTCTGCGCCTGGCTTCCCATCCCTATCTTTTCATTCCTTCCTCTCCTCCCTGTAGCCTACTGCTATCGTTTTCTTTCACCAGCTCTCTCTCTGCCGGGCTCCGGAACCCTGTTTTTTCATTTCTCCCTGTCTGTCTTGTAGCTCCTCAGTACTTTTTCTTTCCCTGGCTCCCTGTCCCTGTTTCTTCCTTCTTGGCCCTGTAGCACGCTCCGATTCTGTTCCATTCTCTGCCTCTGCTTTCCCAGCAATCTGTCCCTCGCTTTTAATTCCTCCCTCTCCGCGCTGTCGCCCGTGCGGTCTCTTGCCTTTCTCCGTCGCTGGCTGGCTGGCTGTCCCTGCTCATTCATTCCTCCCTCTCCCCCCTGCAGCGCCTGTCGCTTTTGTCCGTTCTCCCTCTCGCTGTCTCTGGCTCCCTGATGACCCTATTTTGGACTCCCACCACCCATGCACCCCCTTCTTTCCATGCTCATTGCTCTTCTTGTTGCTCTCCAGCTCTCTTTTTTCCCCAGCTCCCTGTACGGTGCAGATATGGGGGTTGTTTTGGTGGTGTTCCCCGCCCCTTACCTCCGTGTTTCACTGTCCTGGCTCCCCATTGTTTCATTCCTCCTTTCGGCTCGGTTGCCATTTTTGTCTCTCCCTCTCTCCTGGTCTGACTCCCTGCCCCCGGTCTCCTCTCTTGTAGCGTCCCGTGCCTCACACCTCGTTTTCGGCGGCCTCCCCCTGCCCAGCAGCCCATGGCTCCGGGAGCCGCCCGCCCGCCTGTTCCCTGCCGCACCGAGGAGCGCGGCTCCGGGAAGGACTGCCGGGGTGTCCCCAGGGCAGGCCCCGAGCCCCGGGGCAGCCCCGCTCCCGGGCCTTGTCATGCGCCGCCTCCTTTGCCCTCGCGGCTGCGTTCGCCCTCGCTTTGCCCCGGGTGAGGGGCTGTGCCGGAGCTCGGGGCAGGAGGGGATGCCCTGGGGTGGGGGTCGGGCGCTGGCCCCCTGTTCCAGCTGGGCTCCAGCTGTGGGCCGGGGCTGGAGGAGCCCCAGGTGCGGGCGGTGAGGCCGGTGGGGACGGACGCTCCCTGCACAGGGGTGGCTGCCGGCGGAGGGGCTGGTGCTGCTGCTGCCCTACTCCCGGTGGCCGTGGACGGGCCGGGGGGAGCCAAGGGTGGAGCGGTCGCCCGGCCTGACCGGGCTGCGGCTGCAGCGAGAAAGAAGGTGAGTGGGGCCGCCCGATCGACCGGAGGCAGGGCGGCGGGGTCCACGTCGGAGGCACGGAGCAGAGGGGTGTGCGAGCCGGCGGAGGGGTCCACCCGGAACTACGCTGCAGAGGGCGGGTGAGCGCTCGCGTCTCGGCGGGGATGGGGGATGGGGGGGGTGGAAGACGGTGTCCTCGCAGGGTGAGCCAGCAGGACAGGCTGCGTCTCGCGGCATGGCGAGAGCCGTAGTCCTGAGGCACGGGGTTTGCTCTCGGCCATGTTCGTTCCCCGCCATGCCGGGAAGCGTGGTCTTCCGGGCGGTCACGTTGTGCTTGCTAGTGCATGCCGGGAAATGTAGTTTTTGCGACGCGCGTTCCCGGGCATGCGTGGTGGCGTACCTCCTCGCCGCTCTCAGTGCTGCCGCCCTGTGACCAAAATTAGGTACTGCAGCTCGGCAGCCGCGCATGCGCGGTACAGCACCTCGTCGCTCAGAAGCTGCGCATGCGCGATGGGCGCATTGCCGCATCTCGGGAGGCACGCATGCGCGGTGGGGAACCTCGCCGCAGCTGGGAAGCCGCGCATGCGCGGCGGCGCCTCAGTGACCCACGCTGCCGGCCGCCGGTAACCGCGATGCCGTTCTGCGGTCCCTGCGCGCTCCTTGCTACTTCCCGGTAAGGTCGCGTCGTTGCCGCCCCATGGGCGCAACGTGAGCGGGTGCTCGCCCTGCAAAATGAGGCACGGCCGCCGGGTGCTCGCTGCTACTGCAGCCCGGCGTTCGCGCACCGCCCCTCGCCCCTGCGGCGCGCAACCGGCGTCCGGCGCATGCGCGGTGCGCGGGAGCAGCATGGCGGCGCAGCGGGGTCCCGTTCCCGGCGGGGCGTGAAGGGCCGGGACCACCGGTGAGGCGAGCGAGCCCCTGGGGCGGGTGCGGGGCGTCTCCTGCGCACCGGCCGCCCGCGGGTGGCGGGGCGAGGAACTTCGAGCCGCCCACTGCGACCGGCTGCCGGCCCGCTGGAGGCGAGTCGGGTCGGGGCAGCCCCGGGGAGTTACCGGGGCTCTGGGAGGAGGGAGGGAGGCGGACACCCCCCAGGCGCGGACGCCGGGCGCCTCCCAACTCGTCAGAGCCCCCCCGCTCGCTTCTCCTGGCCCCGCGCAGCTGCCCCCAGCTCCAGCCCCTCCCCTGAAGCCCGTCCCGTAGCCCCGGGCCGGCCCCGGGCCCTGTCGCGGAGGCGGCAAGCCGGGCCTCGCGTGCACTGGGTTCTCCGTGAAAGCGGACGCCGTTGGCAGCGGTGCAGGGGCAGAGCGGCATCTCCGGCGGCCCCTGCGGAAGGAGAGGCTTCGGCCAGGGGGGAACTACGGTAATAAGGGTCGCTGCTGCTTCTTTCCCTCTGCCAGGGGCCGCGCTGGGGGGGGATGCCGCTGACCGCACCCGCCTCGGGCTCGCGTGGGTTGTCTCTGCCCAGCCTCGCTCTCCTCGTGGCACGGCTGCAGAAAGGGACAGGCGGAGCGCTTGCCGGCCCTGGGCGGGAGCTGCCACGGCCAGAGCTGGAGAGGCCAGAGAACGGTAAAGAGGAAGAAGAAACCGAAGGCCGGCCAGCCGGCAGCTGCCTCCTGCTGCAGGGAAGAGCGAGCCAGCCCCTCCAGGTGAGGTAGGATCCCTCTTCGTAGTCAGCAGCAGGCCACACCATCGACATGCAGGGTCTGTACGCGTCACCAAAGGCGGCCGCGTAGCGCACGAGCGAGGCTACGTGTGTAGGGAGCCCCGTCTTGTACGAGCTGTAAGACACCCCGGTATTCTCTTAGGTGGAGGACAGCCAAGCGACAGGAGTTACAGAAGGCGAAGGGAGGAGAGGAGGAGGAGGAGGAGGAAGAAGCGTCTGAACTGGCAAACTCTCCCAGCAGTGCAGGGAGTGAAAGCTGTGGTGAGTCCCAGGCCCTCGGGGCCCTGTTGCCCCTATTCTGCATCCCGGGCCCTCACTGCCTCTCCCCTGGCCCCCTCCTCTTTCCCATGCTGATGTGGTTCCCCCCCTCCACCCCCCGCCCATACCTCCTTTCTCCATCTCACTCTGACCAGCTCCCCGTCCTCATCTTTTAGGTCCTCTCTCTCCCTGCTCTGTAGCTTGTGGCTATTTTTCCTTCCTCTGCCTCTCTCAGTCTGGCTCCCTGTCCCTGCTTTTCCATTCCTCCCTCTGCAATGTAGCGTGTTGCTACTCTTTTCTTTCACAGTCTCTCTCTGTCCGGCTCCCAGCCACCGTTTTTGCCTTCCTTCCACTCTGTTCTCTAGTCTCTGGCTGATGTTCAAGGTCTTCCTTCTCGGCCCTGTAGCACAGCACAAGTCTCTTTCTTCCTCTGTCTCCCGCTATCCTGCTCCCTGTCCCTGTTTTGCAATTTTGTCCTTGTCAGCCCTGAGCCACGCTGCAGTTTCATTTCTTTTGCCGTCTTGCCCTGTCCGGCTCCCTGCCAGGATCTTTTAATTCTTCTCTCTCTCCCTCTTGAAGCCCATCGCTGTTTTACTCTTTCTCCCTGTCTCCCTGTCCGTCTCCCCCTCTCCGTCTTTACTTACTCTTTTAAGTAAAATCACTGGCTGAGACCTTAAACATGTCACTTCTTGCCCGACAAGATCAAACAGACCGTGAGCAAGCTTGTTAGGCTTCCCCTGTAAACTCACGGATAACACAAAGCAAGCTCCTTAGGCTTCCCGTGGAAATCACTGCTACCAGGTTAAATTGACCTCCTTGTGCCGTCCTGAGGCCGAAAGACCGAGGAGCTAATTCGATGACTAGATATGGACAAAGGAAGCCCCAGGTTCAACTGGCAGACTGCGTGAGGAAGACTGTGGACGACCACCTGAGGGTGAAAAGACCCTAACCCTAATTTTACTGCGCATGCTTGGACTATGTCAACGAATTCCGGGGACTCCTCACCATATGACTGCCCTTCTTGGGGGATCTGATGACACGTATGACTTTTCTGCATATGAACTGATGTGCTTTACTAACCCGTCGGAGCACTCGTGGTGGAGCGATCCCCAGCGCTGCCGTAAGGAATGCCCGCCTTCTAAAGCTTCAAACTAAGTGTTAGAGGGTTTTCTGGCCGACTTTTCAGTATCCCTTTGTATTTGATTGTTTCTGGTATTCCCTTAGTGGCTTCACTTGTTAGATTTTCTACCTACGTCTCCGTTTTAGTTCGCCATCCCTGCCTCTTAATATTTTTCCTTTTGCCGTAATCACCATTGCTTTTAAAATTTTCTGCCGCCTTTTCTCTCATTCGCGGTCCTTATTTGCCTACCCTTATTTTTTAACTGACTTCTTCCCTTCCCTTAGTGCCCTCTGAAACAAGGATCTAAAACAATTAGAAGGTTGTAGCATGTGTAACTAATCAACTGTCAGTTTTACAAATTTCTGAAGAGATGTACTTTCTGGAAGGTTATTGATTTCGTGATTAGTTTAACTTTAGTATAGAGTTCTTTAGCCTAGCAACCGTGGCATTATGTTTAACGGCCTATTCTCATAGTCCTTAGGCTGTATTTGCCTCAGTGCCAACACTGTACCTATATGTAAACAGTTCATCAGGAGGAAAGCAGCCCTGATGAAAATTAAAACACAAGTAGAAACGGAGAAGACAGGTGGAGAGAACCAAGAGGAGAAGAGTTAAGAGCAAGGACTGAGAAATTGATGAGTGCAGAGGAGATACCTTCACCTTGAGCACAGAAACGTCCTAGCAGGAGTGCTCAAACACGGATGGTAAGACGGAACCGCTTGGCTGAAGAACAGAAGGGGAAAACATCCAAGGAGAAGGAACTATCCTCAGGAGACCTGTGACCATAAAAGGGAAAAAGAAGGAGGGGGCTAACTCCCCAAACGACCACCGACGACCGCCCGAGACGCCCGCGCACGCGTAGGGTAGTTTTGCAACACCAGCGTTATGTAAACGTGGCAGATAAGCGAGGAGGCGGAGATTTCTCAGGACACGTGCAAATATTCACGTCTTTCAGGTATATAAAGGATGAAGTTTTGCTTCCGCGTGCGCGCGTTGGGAGGAGATATCCCCCAGGCGTCCGGCGTGGCAATAAAGGCGTCTGCTTAATGACACTTTGGTGTTACTGAGTTTAAATTTCTGTAACTTTTGTGAATCATTTGGTGACCCAGGTGGGAGGGACATCCTCTGTTCGGCTGCGGGACCCGATGAGTCTGGGACTCTCTTGGGTTTGCCCCCGGAGATCTTTTCCGGAGA
The DNA here is from genome assembly GCF_964289735.1 of Phaethon aethereus. NCBI lineage: Eukaryota > Metazoa > Chordata > Aves > Phaethontiformes > Phaethontidae > Phaethon > Phaethon aethereus. The sequence continues at coordinate 500,384 of NW_028114303.1, read as the reverse complement.
GACCCCCGTTCGCAGTCGGATCACCGCGGGGACAGACAAAGACCCTCTGGCAAGAAGACATCCTTAAATCCTGAATTGGTAACGATCGATCAATTTGGGACCGTCTTTAAGACGTGCAGACGTGCACACGGGTCGGCGTATACCGGCTCGCTAGCACCTTACGGGTGTACCTCTGGGGGACTTGTGTCCCATATGGTAGGGGATTAACTTCCCCGTTTGGAGGGGCTGCGTCCCCATTTGGAGGTCCGGTTAACTGTTACCTGACTTTTGGCTAATGCATTTCGGGTATTGGTTATTGGTTTGTCATTTATTGGATTTTGGTTATTAACGGTAAAATTTGCATCAGATATGGGAGAGTCACAGAGTGGCGGAATTCTAAAGAAAAGCCCACTGGGATGTGTTTTGCAGCACTGGAGAGATCCGGGGGGAGTGCCGGGAGGCAGTGTCGATAGGAAAACTTTAATTAAGCATTGTAATCAGTGGTGGCCTCTCTAGAAGTTAGACGGTGGAGAAAAATGGCCCTTTAACAGGACATTAAAATAGAATACATTATTACATTAAGGTACATATAATTGTAATATAATACTACACACGTTATAATAGGTATTATACATTTAGTGTAGTAATACAATTTAATGCTCTTCCTTCAGGGAGAAGGAAAATGGGATGAAGTGCTTTATGCAGATACGTATGTTTTTCACTCTACGAAACCACCCTGAATGGCAGAAAGAACGTGGAATCAATTCAGCACCCCAGGACCCTATGGTCCTGGCGATAGAAAAAGACAAACAATAAGCAAAATAGGAAGCAAAAAAGATGTTGCTCGCCTTGTGGCATTGGACAAAGATGTTTAAAGGTTGACAGAATGGGAGATTAAAGGATTGTTTGACCCCGATTGCGAGGATGTGCGTGCAATGTCGGATGCGGTGTTCAGCGAGGCAGAAAAGCAGAGTGTTGTGAGGGTGGCCAGACCCTCAAGTCCAGGCTCTGGTTTTGGCTGGAACTCTGCCGGGAACAGTGGATAACCATGTTCCCATTACCAGTCCCGGTCGGGGCCCTAACCAGCCAGGAGCCCGGGACTTAGTACCGCGGTACAGGGAACGAATGGCTTCTGGAATAAGAAGTGCTGTCCCAAAATCAGTAAATTGGTCTAAATTGTATGAAATTAAACTAGATAGATAGAAAAGAATCCCCTACTGATTTTTTGAACCGATTAAAAGAAGGGATGCAGAAATATACTCCTTTAAACCGTACCTCTCGGGAGGGAAAGGGTCAGTTGTTATTCCTGGTTCTGGGACAGCTGACGGATGATGTCAAGAAAAAGTTACAGCAAGTGCAAGGAACAGATGTGAGAGATTTAGAGAAATTGCTGGCGACTGCTTGGCAAGTGTGTCGGAATAGGGACAGGCGGGGGGGGGGGGAATGGGCAAAACAATTGCCAGCGCTACAGCGGCTGCTTTGCGCACCGCAGGGGCCAGGTAACCTCTGGGAACCCACCGGGAAGCACCACTAATGGGAGGCGAGGAGCCATGAGAAGTAGCCCAAGTGCCCCGTCTCGGGGAAGTCAACCCCTCCCGAAAGATCAGTGTGCCTACTGTCAGCCAAGGATGGAGCTCGAATGGCGGGGTATGGCGGGGTATGGCGTGACCACCGCAGAGCGAGTGCTGGAAGCAAAGTCACTCCCTGAGGGTACATCCGCACAACGAGCCGAATGAATTGCTTTAGTGAGAGCTTGTTGAAGGACTGCGAGCGAACACCCGGACAAATTCAAAATACGCCTTGGGTGTAGTTCATGCCCGTGGGGCTATCCGGAAGGAACGGGGACTTCTGACCGCCCAAGGAAAACATTAAGCTTGCTGACGTGATCCTAAGACTTTTGGATGCGGTACAGTCGCCTTCGGCGGTTGCGCTTATGCACCGCAAGGGGCACCAAGAGGGTGACGCTGCTCAGGAAGTGGGGAGTAAATCGGCAGATTATGAGGCAAAAAGAGCTGCGGAACAAGGTGAGGTGTTAAGTTTGATTCCTGAAAAAGCTTTGCCGCTACCGGACTCGGTCGACTGTGATGAGAAGGATCTTAGATTAATTAAAGATTTGGAAGCAGAAGTTGAATCATCAGGTTGGGCAAAATTAAAAGGTAGCAGAGTAATAGTTCCCTTTAGAATAGTACGGAAACCGGTAAAAGCAGAACACGACCAGACTCATTGGGCAACTGAAGCCTCGTATGATTCCCTTATGAAGCAAAGAGTAGCCAGGAATTTGTTTCAAACTGTAAAAGCCATGGTTAATAACTGTGAAGTATGCAAAGGTGGGAAATCGTGTAAAATTTGGAAGTCTCGGTAAAGGGAAAGTTCCAGGTCAAAATTGACAAACAGACTTTTCCGAACTCCCACGGAAAGGGGAGGGTTTGGGATTTGTTCGTATTAACAGATACCTTTTCGGGCTGGCCAGCAGCTTTCCCTTGTAGGGCTAATAAGGCTAGGGAAGTGACAGGAGTACTCTTAAACGAAAATTATTCCCAGATTTGGAGTACCAGCAGTAATATCTTCTGATAGGGGTGCTCATTTTTGTGCGCAAATAGTGCAACGAGTTAGTAAAATTTTAGGAACAAACTGGCAACCGACCTCAGGCAAGTGGGCCAGTGGAGCAAATGAATCACTTAATTAAACAACAGCTAGCTAAACTTAGTCAAGAAGCAAATCTACATTGGTACCAAGCGCTCCCACTGTAGCCCTACTACGAATCAGGGTAAAACCGGGAACTAAAGAGAATTTAAGTCCATTTGGAATTTTGTTGGGGCGGCCGTAACCGATCCCAATACCGAGGGGAAGATCTCACCCAGTTAGGCGAAAATAATCTATAGAAATACATAATAATATTAGGAAATTCTAAACGAGAGCGATTGCAAGTGCCTAGAGAGTCTAGCCAGACGTTCCCTCTAACAGGAGTTCCGGTTCCGGTTAACACCTCTCTATTTAATAACCCCTGCTATGGAGTAGGTCATGATAAGAACAGCTTTAGATTTACATCACCTCTTGGGGTTGTGAAGAAGTTCGGAGCAAATTAGCCTCTCGGTTACCAAATTTTAAATGGATCAAAGAGCTGCTTGTACTCGTATTAGTTGATAGCTTATTTGTTTTATGTACGTGTTGTGTAATTCGAGGTTGGCTATGGCGTTGTCAGAAGAATGGGGATGACTGTGTTACCTGGAAAAAGAGTAAGGTCAAACCTGAAGTCGCAACAGGGAGGTATTTTAATCGACGGACAGAGGAGAATGGTACGTTGTAAGGGACTGCGAAAGAATTCGCAAGGGTAATAGAAAAGGGGGGAAGTGAAACAGAAGATGTCTGCTTACTGACACTGTGATGTTACTGAGTTTAAATTTCTTTCACTTCTCTGCATCACCTTGCTTTTTCATTTTTCTTTCTCCAACTCTTTTAAAAGTTTGCCGTTTCTTTCATGTTTTATTCCCTTCTTTCCCTAACGCCTATTGCTTTTTAAATGTTCTTGCCAGGCTTACTTTTGTTCCCTTTGTCTGTATTTTTAATTAGCTCTTGTCTTTCCTTAGCGCCCTCACTATTAAAACTTTTTTTCTACATCTCTGTTTACTGTCCCTATTTCACAATTTTTTCCTTATTTCTTTAATCCCTGTTGCTTTTAACATTTTCTACTTTTATCCCATCTTCTGTCTCTCTCTTCTGGTTTTTCTTTATTGTCATCGCATTTAAAATTGTCTCTCTATAGCTGTTTTACTCCACTGTCCCTATTTCTGTTTTTTCCTTTATTTCCCTAATGCCTATCACTTCTAACATGTACTTTCTGTGCCCTTCCATGTCTGTATCTTCAGTTATTTCTTGTCTTTCCTTAGTGCCACCCCTTCTTCAGTTTCCCTTCTACATCTCCATTTTAGTTCACCATCGCTGTCTTTAATTAAAGTCCTTGATCCCCATTGCTTTTCAAATTTTCTACTTTTATCTCGTCCGCTGTAGTTACTTATTAGTTATTTTCTCTTATTTTTTCCTAAGGGCACCGCTTTTTGTATTTCCTTTCTGCGTCTACTTTTATGTGGTTCGCTGTCCCCATTTTTCAATTTTTTTAGTCATCGTTCTTTTTGGTTTGAAATTTTGTTTCTCGGTGTACTTTTATCTCATTTTCTATCCCTACATTTTTTTTTCCCGTTTCCTGTAACTTGCCGCTTCTAACATGTTCGTTCTAAATCTACTTTTATTAGGATGTAGCTCCCTTTTTTTCAGTTGGTTCCTGTCTCTCCTGTACCCCCTCACGTTTAGATTTTCTTTCCTCGTCTGTTTTTATCCACTTCAGCAGCTTCATTTTTTTAGCTCATTCTAGTGTGTCCCATACCTTGTTGCTTGTGAAATTTTCTTGCTATGTCTTTGCCTATTCAGGTTTTTTCCCTATTTTAACTTTTTTTCCCCGTCTTAACGTCTTCATTTTCGAATAACAGAATAATTTAGGATGGAAAAGACACTTAAGATCATCGGGCCCAGCCGTAAACCTAACACGGCCAAGTCCACCACTAAACCGTGGCCTTAAGTGCCACATCCACGCGCCTTTTAAATACCTCCAGGAACGGTGAGGAACTTATGTTTTTATGCTTACTTTAACCTGGTTTTCTGTCCCGATTATTTACTCTTTTCCTGTCTGTCCTCTACCTCATCGTTTTTTAAATTTTCTGTGTCTGCTTTTATGGAGACGGCTAACCCTACGTTTTTATTACTTCCTGGCTATCCTGTGTGAAATCACTTCTGATTTTTTTTTCCCTATCTGTTTTCATCCAGTTCACTGTCTTTATTTCATTCCCACCTCTGCTATACCCTGTCACTATTTAAATTTGCTTTCTGCCTTTGTTGATTTCTTCTGCTGCCCCATTGCCAAGTTTCTCCTTCTTTAACACCTTCGCTTTTGATAATTTTTTGTCTACTTTTATCTGGTCTTCTCTCCCTATTTGTTAGTTTTTTCCTCCCCTGCCTCATACCCTTTTTTTCTTTTTAAATTCTCTTTCTATATTTGCTTTTATCAAGATGTCTGTTCTTTTCCAATTCTTTCTGTTTGTCACACACCCTGTCGCTTTTTAGATTTCCCTGGCACGTCTCCCTTACCCCCTCCTCCCCCCCCCCTCCCCCATTCCGGGGTTTTACGGGGTCTCCTTGGCGTGCTGTTATCTCTGGAGCGTGATTTGTACCCCTCTCGGTTTGTCAGAACATCTCCTCGGGCCATCCCTCTTCCTCAGAGCGGTCTTTCTGTCCTCTCCTCCATCTTGCTCACCTCCCGTCGGCCAGCGTCTCCCCGACGCCGCCTGTGCTCCGTTCAGATCCCCTCCCGAGTACCTCTGTGCCCTCCAGCCTTCTGCCGTCTCTCCGGCCGCCTCGGCACCCCTCTGATTTCCGCCACGACGCTTCCTGCGAGCGACCCCGCGTTCCGTAACCGGACTGTGAAACAGGACCTGAATTAACCGTAACTGCAGAGCGTAATGGCACATTTTCTCGTATTTTACCCTTACCGCCTTTCAGGCCGTGGCTGGAAACCTGCTACGCGTGGCGCGCAGGATGCGGCAGCAGCTTTGGCGGCGGATGGCGAGAGGCGAAGGCCGAAGCAGAGGCTGCGCGGATCCCGTGCGCTGGGTTTATTGTTTTACTTAGGAGCGTGGCCGTTCGTCTTAAACTGTTTATGGTGTTCTCGCCCAGTGCAGCAGTTTGCAATCAGCTGGTTTAAGGAAAACACGATGTCATCTCTGTCAAAGTTCTACATATTTTGGACGTGAAATATGAAACTGAGAACTTTAATCCTGGGTTTCCTGGGCTTAGCTCTTGGAACTGCTTTAGAATCCCTTGTTTGTTGGCTCCCCGAAACTTACTGCTCATCTGCCGACTCTGCCCTGTACCATTTCACCTATTAATTTTTTCCCACGTTTCCCTCTCTGCGGCTCCCTCTCCCCGTTTTTTAATGCTTACTTGTGTTTCTTGTACCCTGCTGCATTTTAATTTCTCGCGCTACAGTTCCCTCCCTCCGGCACCCTGTCTCTGTGCTTTATTTCCTCCCTCTGTCCTGCACCCCGTCGCTGAAAAAACTTTCGTCCTATGTTTCCTTCTGTGCATCTCCCCGTCCCTATTTTTTCATTATTTCCTGTGGTTCTTGTACCCTTTAACACCCTTTTAACATTTTCTCATTGCGGTTCCTTCTAGCCATCTCCCTGTTTGTTTAATATTCCCGTGTTTCTCGTACCTGACCGCCACTTCTTTTTCCTTTCTGCCTTGTCCTCTGTCCGTCTCCCCGTCCCTGCGTTTTAATTCCTGTCCGTGTCTCTCGTACCCGGTTGCTTTTTAAAAGTTCTTCTACGTCTCCCTCTACCTGGCTCCCTTTCTCCGTTTTTTTGTTTGGGGTTTTTTTTTTTGGTTCCCCGCCCCTCCCCTTGTATTTCTTGCACCCCACCGCTACCTAATTTCTCCTTCAACGATTCCCTTTATCCACCTTCCCTTTCCCGTACTTTTAACTCCTCCCTTTTTTCCGTATACCCTGTCCCTTTTTAAATTTTGTTTCAGTATTTCCTTCTATCCTCATTCCTGTTCCTATTTTTTAATTCTTTCCTGCTTTTCTCGTAGCCTGCCGCTTCTTAAAACGTCCTTCCGTCCCTCTACCCGATTCCTTGCCCCTGTTTTTTATCTCCTCCTCTGTCCCGCACCCAGTCACATTAATAACTTTCTATGTCTCCATTTATTTAGCTTCAGGGTAAATATCCTTTTAATCCTTTTCGACCCTCCATAGGTATAGGGTATTGCTTGATTCTAATTGGGCGGTGCGGATCTGTTATTTGAACGCTTATGGGGTCCATTTTTATCTTTCCAGTTTCCCCTTCCTTATACCACACTGAGGGGTTAATAGCTTCTTCATCCTCTTGTGTTAAAGTGTATAATTTAATCTGCAATTTGTCCCCTTGACTCTGAATGCTCAAGTTTAACTTCAAAATCAAATCCCTTCCTAATAAATTGTGTTCCGCTTCAGGGAGCAAAAGTAAATCATTAAGACAAATTTTCTTTTCTGTTTCTACTTCTACATCTTTCAATATATTTACTTTAAAAGGCTCTCCTTTTGCTCCTACTACTGACACGTACAAAAATTTTTGCTTTTGCTTTTTGTTTTTCTTCGTCCCTCCTAACATAGACTTTCTGGGCTTCTCTAAGTAACTCCTCTAATCTTCTTTCTTGCCAATCTTCCAATTTTTCTAATTTCCTTCTTATATGCCCCCAGGATTTAGCTACAAATTGTGTTCTAAGGAGTGCGGTCCCAGCCACTGTATTCGGATCAATTCCAGAGTACATTTGTAGGTTTTTCCTCAACCTCTCCAACCATTCTGTTGGAGATTCGTCTTTCCCTTGTTGTTCATTAAATGCTTTAGTAATGTTTTGCCCTCGGGGAACCTCTTCCCTTATTCCCTGTGTCCTGGTTTCAGCCAGGATAGAGCTGGTTTTCTTCACAGAAGTCAGTGTGACACTGTGTTTTGGATTTGGGATGAGAAACTGTTGATAATGTGCTGATGTTTTGGGTTGTTGCTGAGCAGTCAAGGACAGTCCAGCTTCTCGTGCTGGCCTGCTAGCAAGGAGGTTGGGGGTGCATGGGGAGCTGGGAGGGGACACAGCCGGGACAGCTGACCCAGACTGGCCAAAGAGATATTCCCTACCATCCGACGTCATGCCCAGTACATAAACTGGAGTTGGCCGGGGGGCGGAAATCGCTGCTCGGGGACGGGCTGTCGATCGCCGGGTGGTGAGCAATTGCTGTATTGGGCATCACTTGTTCTTGTACATTCCTGTGTTGGTATTATCATTGTTGTTTCCTTCTTTCTTTCTGTCCTATTAAACCGTGTTTATCTCAACCCACGAGGTTTTTTTCCTAATTCTCTCCCCCACCCTACTGTGGGAGGGGGAGTGAGCGAGCGGCTGTGTGGTGCTTAGTTGCCGGCTGGGGCTAAACCACGACAACATTACATCTTTTCATCCCGTAAGAAAGCATGTGTCCCTACAGTACGTACATAGTTACCCCCCAAAACCGCCAACATCATACAACGTATCCCGCGATACAACGTATCCCGCCATACGCTCGGAGGGGTTTGCGCAGCCCCCGCTCTCTGTGCACCTCACAGACCTCTGCGCTTTCTGCTTCTGCCCCTGGTGCTGGCGGCTCTGTGGCCGATGCACCGGCAAGCCCAGCCGCATCCTGCTCCTCCTCAGAGAGTCCCTGGCCGTGCTCAATGAGCGATTGCTATGAACGTACTGTAAAAAGCCCTTTTTATAGCCCGACACAACACTGGCCAATTTCAACTCTAGCTGAGCTTTGCCCTTTTCTGTTCTCTCCTTACACGTATGAACTACAGCTCTGTGATCTTCCTGCCAAGCCGGACCTTGGTCCCAGGGATCATAACATTCCTTTTTCCACCTGAGTTGAAAAAGGAGGTCCCTGTTCAGCCAAGCTGGTCTTCTGCCCCTCTTGTTTGACTTCAGACTCCACCAGATTGCCTGCTCCCGTGCTTGCAGAAGGTGGTGCTGAAAAACTAAGCTGCTCTCTGAGCCCTAAGGCCTCCAAAGCAGCTTCGTAGGGGACACTGCAGACTAGCTCTCTGAGTAGCTTCAAGTTTGCTCTCCTGAAAAGCAAGGTAGCAACTCCTCTGAGCTGTATCTCATTACACTCAAAAGTTTCAACTCCCCTGTTTGGTGATCACTGTTATCCCATCTCCTGCGAGTCCTTCTCCATACACAAACAGGAGGGACTAAGAGATCTGTTGGGTAGATAAGCAGCCATGGGGAACCACGGTGAGCAGTGGAGTGAGCTGCTGCATGGGCTACGTGCTTTGCGAGTGCGAAGCCAGCCCTGGCTCAGTGAGTGCCTGGGAAAGGGAGTCTGCAGCCGTGAAGGACAGAGCCGGCCAGCAGGACAGCTGGCAGCCTTCACTCGGGCATTGCCCACCTTGTGACTGGCTGTACCTGTGATGATGTTAATGCTCTTTGTACACAGGTCTGTTGCGTCGTGCTGTGTTGCGAAGCAGACTTGCAGAGGCGTGCCCTGTCTGCCCATCGGGACTCAAGGCACATTTCCTCCAAGCGCAGCAGCCAGGCTTTGGGCAGCCTCGCCTCATGCTGCTTTTGACATTGCCAACCAGGATCGAGTTTCTATCCTCGGGTTTTCATGTAGGAACCAATTAGTGAACAAGTCCTGTTTTAATGGAGTGGCAACTCAAAGAGTATTACGCTGGTAGAAAGCCTTCAGGAGAAGACTGGTGTCCTCTGGACCTCGCAGTAAGGCAGCCAGCAGCTCTGTTTCTGGTATAGCTACAAACATCCGCGAGTGAAACAACCGCAGCTTTTTAATACAGTTACAGAGGTTTACACTTTTCTTTGCAGACACAAAGCATGCTTTTGTCTTGAACTTTTCATTAGTCTGAAAAAAAGATCATTGGTAGTATAGGATACCATGCTGTTTATTAAATGTACATAAATTAACATCTACACAGAAAGGATGTTTTCCTCATCAGAAACAATGCTGAAACGATGAGCAACTCTGAAAAGAAAGGTACATAAGGCTCCCGTGCACAAACCCCAAAGCTTCAAAGGAGAAAGGTGAAAGAGCGCTACATCCTTATGTCACAGGACAACCTGTGATTAACCCGAGTTATGGACACTGTCACATCATAGGTAGTTGGGGCCAGTTCAGATCCCCTGCCTTCTAGATCAGCCGCCTTGATGAGCTGGGTGTTTCAACTGTTATAAAGCTGCAGAATCAACCAGAATCGACACTGAAATGACTGTGCTGGCTACAGAATGGCTAGAATAAATATGGGGGTGTGTCCAGTTTTTTTCCGGTCCTGGAGGGTGGCTGGGATTTGGGGCACCATGTAAGCTGGCTTTTTTAACTCCTCCTTCCCATCAGTCCCTAGGCACAGGCACGTGTTGTGGCTGAAAGCAAAGCATCACCACTCCAGTTCTGATTGACAGAAAGGGGGGTGTTTGCGTCGGTCCAGAGAGCGCTGATGGGTCGGAGAAGTAAGAGCGGAGTTTTTGCTGTAGCTAACCTGGAGTTAACTCAGCTAATGGAAACTGCAAGCCAGTCATGTTTGATCAAGAATACTAAGAAAGGGTATTGTGCTGTGTGCTGCATACAAGGACTTGCACCGACCAAAGGGCAGCAATGGGTGCTCCCTTCTTGTATGCAGCAAGGTGGTGCAGCGTCTCTCTGCCAAGAATGAGTAGCGGCAAAGAAAACCTGGAGGGTTTTATAGTCTGGAACATGCTGTCCAGCGTGTCCCTCATGTCCCTCTCAGATGACATACACCTCCACGCCCAGCACGCCCCATGGAATCTGCAGGTGACATGCCAGCTCCCCACGGGGGCAGCTGTGCCGGCTGGTGGGCTTTTGCTGACGGAGCCGAGGAGTGAGCCAGCAAGGCCTCCCGCCAGGGCTGGGCTGGGTCTGAGGGCGGTGCGGGGCCGCTCCGGCGTCGCGGTGCCCGAGTGAAATGTGCCGGCCGGAGCAGAAGGGCGCGGTGCCTCCCTCCTCGCCTCCGCCGAGGTGGTGCTGGGGCTGCATCGCGCCCCTCAAAGCCCAGGCAGCAGAGCTCATGCGGGCAATCCAGGCAGCAGAAAAAAATCGGCACCTGCAAGAAGAGAGTCCAAAGTGCTGATGAAACCATGAAGGCAGGAAGAGGCACGACTTTGTGCCCCGTTCTTTGGGCAGTGTGCTGTCCAAGGGGCAGTTCCTGGCACACGAGAGGGAACCCTCCCTGGCAGTGGCTACGGCACGGCTTTGTCCCCTTCTCCACACGTGTGACACCCTCAGAGCTCTGCAAGTTGACAGAGATGTGCAGCACTGCTTTGCTAGGCAGCAGGGCTGGGCAGGGCAGCTGTGCTGTGGTCCTTTCCAAAAGCCGAGCAGCAGCACGCCTCACTGTCCCTTGCTAGAAAGCCAGGCTTGAAGGCAAAACACGCTGCTTTGGTATTGTTTGGTTGTTTTCTTCTTCCCTCGATTGTCTCAGGTGCAACGTGAGCTTTTTACGAAGTGCCAGTACCTCAGGGTCTACAGCTACGTGACACAGCTCCTTGCTGCGTCTTTGGGATTCAGACACCAGCAGCCAGTGCTGGGCTTGCCAGCTGACATGAACAGAAAAGGCCTCTTTCTGTAGGCAGCGGGTCAAAGAGCTCAAAAAATTGCTATGAGCCTTGTGACTCTGCTGGGGTGTTGCTCAGCCTTGCACAAACAGAGCTGCCACAAGTGCCGAAGGAGAGCTGCCAACGCTGGAGTGATATGTTCCTCCTGACAGACACGCTCTCCCACGGGCAGCTGCGGGCTTCCTGCCCGGTGCCATCTCTGCGCACCTCAGAAATATTGCCCATAGTCGGAGCAGTGTTCGGAGCTTTGAAAGATGGGCAGCAGAGCCTGCTACACACCTGGGCTCCTCGTTCTTCTTGCCTGCCTGGATGTCCTCAGTTGCCCATCCCGCAGAGCTCTGCTCCCAACTTGCTCCTCTCGCTGTCCAGTAGCCCGTTGCTCCCCTCTTCACAGGTTGCTCTTCTCGAGCCTGGCAAACTTTCCATTCAATGTATTGTTAGACAGGTCAAGCCATGATAAACGTGAACCAATTCTGCTCTTAAGCACACCTAGCTCATTTTACCTTGTCTCCCCAGAGGAGCTCTCCAGGTGTTCACTTTCTGGAGGGACTGGAGGCACCTGCAATGGAAATGTGCAAGTTAACGGGTGGCAAGGACCTTCCTGCCCAATTGCTACCTTAGCTCGGAAAGGCACAGCCCTTGGATGGGTTTGCTCAGCCCAGCTGAGCCAGTTCTGGTGGCATCACCGCACAAACCGCCATGGCCATCCTGCACCACCCTTCCTCTGCACCTTTGCAGAGCTGCCGGCTAGTGGGTGACCTTGCTTGTCCCTGCGGCAGCACTCTCAACTTCTGACAGTGCTGTCACCCTCTTTGTGGCCCTGACATACCGCTGCTGCTTCTGCTTCCGCCTCTGGTGCTGGCAACTCCTTGGCCGACGTGCCGGCAAGGCCAGCCACATCCTCCTCCTCCTCAAAGAGCTGCGGGGGACAGAGGAGGACAGTTGCTTGGCTGGGGACAGGCCCCGGGGCCGGTGAGCCTTCCTCCGGGCCAGGAGCGAGCGTGGGCGGCTCTGCTTTCACTAGGGCAGGACGCAGGGGTGGCTGGAGGTGGGGGAGGTGGGGCGGAGCCGGCTTGGTCCCCGAGCCCCAGCCGGGGTCCCTCTGCTGGGGACAGCGCCTCTGCGCAGGAACCAGCGCCACGGGCAACCCCTGGCCAGGCTGGCTTACCTGGAGGGGCTGGGGCAGCGTGCCGTCCTGGCTGCGGAGAGCTGCCAGGGGCCGGCCGAAGAGACCCGCCCTGCCGGCACATCCCGACTGCCCGGGCTCCTCCGCAGCGGCCAAGGTCCCTCGCCGCGCAAAGGGCCAGGGCAGCCCCCTCGTCCTGCTGCGGGTCCCGCCTGCCGCCAGGGAAAACAGAGCAGAGAGCCATGGAGGGCAAGCGCCAGGTGAATGCTGCCCGAGCCTCCGTGCGCTGTGCCCCCGCCAACAGCGAGGGAGAGGCGTGGCTGGGGAACGAGGCGCCCCGGGGGCTCAGCTCTCTGCGGCCGTGCCCTGCGGGAAGGGCAGCAGCAGCCCCTGAGCAGCACGGGTGCCGCCTGCCAGCGCAGGAGAGAGGGGCCGTCCTGCCCCTGTCTCCTCCAAACTCACCGTCCGAGTGGCCACGTCCACCTTGGCTGCCGGAGGGGACGGGAGGTGGCCGCTGCTGGGCACCAGCCTGCAAGAAATGCGCTGCGCTCAGCGAGCAGCCCCGCAGCACGAAGGGCCCCTGGCCAGCTGCATCGGCCGCGGGCCATGAGTGAGATGTGGGGACGGCCGAGATGGCGGCCCGGGGGCTCCTCACCTCTGCCAGGCCCTCGACCAGCCTCTCCAGGCTGCTGGCGTTGAGTGTTTTGGCCTGGGCAAGGGGAGAAGAGCAGCAGGTGAGAAGCCATGGGGCTGGTGCGGGGTTGGAGCAGCCCCTGGGGCAGAGCGGGGCCGGGAGGGACACTCACGGCATTGCGGCCGCGCAGCTCCTTCAGCAGGAGCTTGATGGAGGGCAGCTGGGTGACGCGGGCTCCCTCCACTCCTTCTGCTGGCCTGTGCACGGGGCAGGGGCAGAGAAAGAGCTGTGTGAGACCCAAGCTGCCTCTTCCCTCGCCTGCCAGCCCAGGGAGCCCTTCCAAGCTGCCCCGAAGCAGCTGGGCACCGCCCGGCCATCGAGCGGAGAGCAGTGGCAAGGGGGGAGGACGGGGCTGGGTGAAGCAGCTCCACCAGCTCTGCCCGCTCCAGAGCCGCCCGCAGCCGTGGGGGCAGCTCTCCCCAGCTCAGGAGCGGCGTTTCCGCATCGTACGGCTACGGCTAGAGCATCCCCCCGTGCTGTGAGCACGGGCCCCCCAAGCTGCTCTGCCAGGCAGGGCTTACCCACGGAGCGCGCTGAGCCAGAGCTCCTTCAGCGAGCGGGAGCTGCAGGAAAGAGAGGAGAAAGAGCCTGAGCGCCCGCTGCTGCCCAGCCCGCGGGCAGAGGCGGGCGCCGGCACAGCCCTGCCCCGTGGGGACGGCTGCAGAGGCAGGAGGAAGTGGCGTGGGGCCGGACAGAAGCGCTGCCCGGCCCTGCCGGGGGACGTGGCACCGAGACCCACCAGAAGGTGACGACGCAGAAGCCGTAGGGCCAGGCGAGGACGAGGGACGTGGTGGCCTTGTCTTCCTCCTCCTGGGTGGCATCCCCGGCCGCCCCCTTGCCGCCGCTCAGCACCCACAGCCGGCGCAGGGCCAGGCAGAGCTGCGGGCGCGGGGCGCTGCCACGTCTGCAGAGAGGAGCGGCAGGGAGTGACCTGGAGGTGGCCGAGCCCGGCGGCTGCCCTCTGGCCTCCGCCTGCCCCGCGCACGGCCACGGGTGCAGCCAGCAGCAGGGTGCCGGGGCCTGGGGCTGCTCCTTGGGCGTCCCTGCCCCGGTGCCGGGGCCAGGCCTTAGGAGGAAAGGCAGCCGGGGTCTGCGCCTCTTACTTGGCCTTGGCGATGATCAAGGCATCGCTGAAGAGGAGGAGGTGCCTCTTCCCCGTCCCGCGGCCCTGCGTCACCCGCACGCGCTGGTGGAGCAGCGGCTCGGCTGATGCCGGGCCGGGCGCGCACTGCTGCTCGGGGCCAGGGTAGACCCTGCAGAGCAGGCGGCAAAGGGCATGAGAAAGGCGGCTGCTGCGGGGCCCGGCTGCGCCGGCGTGTCCCCGAGCCGCGGGGGGAGCCCACCTGGAGCCGTAGCAGCAGTTCAGCTGGCCCATCGTGCCGGGGCCAGGGGAGTCCTCGCGCCGGACACGCTGCTGGGGCTCCGGAGAGCTCCCAGCCGGCTGGAGCGAGGCTGTCGAGGGGGTCCCGGTGCCGGGCAGTGCCGCTGGGTGAGAGCTGGTCTCTCCCTGGAGCTGCCGGGTGCTGGCAGAGCCGTGCCTGCAGGCACTGTGGCCGTTGCCGGGCCAGCGCCGCGACATCACAGCTGCCATTCCAAGCCCGGGGGGGGGGCTGGGGGGCGGGGCTGGGGGAGGGGCTCCTGTCTCTCTCGGCCTGGGGAGCCCGGGCCTGGGCACAGCACTGCGGGCATGGCCTCAGCAGCGCTGAGCAGAGGGCAAGGCTCCCCTCCCTCCAGCTGCTGGCAAGGCTTTGCCCAGCGCAGCCCAGGGCACTGCCGCCCGCCGCCTTTGGCCAAGGGCACGGTGCTGGCTGCTGCTCAGCTTGGTGTCCAGCAGGACCCACGGGCCTGTTGCGTTAAGAGGCAGAGCAATTTGGCAGAAACTAAACCCCCTTGCCTTCCAGTCGATCCTCAGATATCAGAGGGACTGGGGGCGGCTGAGCTTAGGTTCTGAGTGATGCCCAAAGTCAGCGTTAGTAGTCCGGTCGCGCCCAACACCTTTGTTGGACTATCACGGGTCCGGATGCACTACTAACATCACACTACCTGCTCAGCCGGACACCTCCTGAACGAACACGGCCGCACTCAGAGGTACGGTCGCGTTCAGGGACTACAGACGGCTGAGTCAATCAATAGTGCGATTTATTGAACACACGGCTGAGTCAATCAATAGTGCGATTTATTGAAGCAACAGATATACAGGTTCTTTGGATTGCCGGTGATAAATTCACTACCTATAAAGCACGTGCAAATGCTAAAACTACGAGGGACACTACTTGGCTATAAACGCCTTAAAAGATGTAAAGTGACTCTATATAGAGATTTCTAAGTTTCCCGGGGAGGCACTTGGTATGACCAAGGGTTCGAATCTTACCCAACGGCGTCCCGATGGGGGGGAAGAGAGGCTCAGCCCGTCGACTGATCCCAGAAGTTAGAGTGGTACACAACGATGGTATCTTCCCTAACATCCAGCTCTTAAAACATTATTTTATAGTGTTTTACTTTGCAGGTGGAGCTTGAGTGACTCTAGTCATACATACCTTTATCAGGATTGGTGCAGAATTCTCTCGCTTTGCGTTTAAAGGTACAGACTAGGAAAAATTCAGTGCGCACACTCATTGAGGAGGGGTCGCACCTTGGGGGGGTGGTAGCTTTTGAGAGGGGTGTGCGTTTTAGTATTATAATGATATTATAATTAGCAAAGTTCACTCTAAGGACAGCACTTCATCAAAGTTGACAGGTCTTTGGCCCAGGACATTGTAAGCGCAGCTTATCAATGTACATCCTGTGCATCCCTAAACTCCCCGGTTCACAGAGCGTGGCCGCAAGGTCTCCACTCCGCTCCACCCTCCATGTAATCTCTCCCAGAGTCAGCACACCAGGCGCCCCTGATGTTGCCAACATCCAAGGCCGTTCAGGGAGTCTCCATGTCACAGACCCGTTGTACATGAGTGCTACGTTCCACCTGGTTTCAAGGCTGTTCTTAGAGGGTAAATTTCCAAAGTACCCCTCAGCGATTACTCCACATTATCCACCCCGTGACTATAGTCACTCAAGCTTCATGATTCTTTTCTTTTAGAATACATGGGAAGTGTCACATACACTCTTGCTATGAGGATCATCGAGTGCACAGATATTTTCTGGGCATATGGACAAACGTTTCAACAGAATCCAAAGTCTAAAATGGAAAGCAATTGTTAAAATAAAACATGATGCGGTGAGCATTAATAAGACAACAACAGTGAAGCATCTCGTTGAAGATTCCTGTTGTGGTAGGTGACCATCCAAACAAAGTGTCCCACCAGTGGTGTCCTCCATCCCTTCTTACTCTTTCCACCACTTGATGTATTCTCTCTACATCATGATGGACAGTATTCAGAGTCTTTTGTCCATTTTCCCAAACTTGTCTCAACAACCGCTTCAGGTCTTCATGTTGTAATAGTTTTCTCACCAGGGTAAGATTCATTCCTACAGGGACAGGTAGCAGATCTCGAAATAGAATATAATTTGATTGTACTAGTTGGTAAGATGTAACAGGAGCTGTATAGATAAAGTCACATCCTACAATTTTAGTAAAGTTACAAACACAAATATTTGAGCGATTGTTAGTATTCACAGTAACATTATCTACAAACACAAAATCACAAGGGGTTCTCATACAAGCACACTCTTTTCCAATATATACAAGCACAGTTTCAAGGGTTTCATTGGGATGTATTTCAAAATGACAAATGTTTCGTTCAGTGTGAAGACAAATGTCTTGGCCTTTGATGATGTCACTTTCACAAATGAATCCCTGCTGTTCCCGTACCACACATGCAGCAACGTCAATAGTTTGCCATCTGTTTTCATTTCGTTGGGCCCATACTCTATGCTCTATAGGATAGAGTACAGTTCCGTTGTGATTTAATCCTAATGCAATGATTGGGTATATGGTATATACCGAAGCATTGCATATTGTTAAGACAAAAGCAGTGGCTTTGCCATCAGTAGGGTTGCAGGTAAAATTGACCAAATACCACCATGATTGGAATTTTCTCTCAAAGGTAGTTGCATTATCCCAAACTACCTTTCGAATTTCAGAGGGTAAGATGCCCTCTTCACCTTCTCTTATAATTGCTGCCACCACAGATTGCATCCATAGTTGAGCTTGGATGCAACTGAGAGCTAGAGAAATATTATTTTGGGCTGCACCAAGTGCATCCACAATCAATTGGTGATCCTTTTCGTTTGTTTCTCCCCACTGAGGTAACAAATCTGACACAAGCCATTGGTTAGTTCCCAGTGCTACTAGAGAAGACCGCAATGGGTGTCCTAATTTGCTTAAATCACTTGTTGTCGTGCTCAGTTTGTTTATGAGTACTTCAGCATCTATACTGTTTAAGACTCCCAATCCTGTCCCTATAATACCGGTTGCGTCTCTCCTTGTCCGTCTTGAAGAGACGAGGGTTCGCCCATGTAACCAGGCTAACCATCCTGCATGGGATATATTTAGGAATGGTGAACAGGTTGGTTTAATTGTAGAAATGTTAATTTGCATCAACATCTCCACCTGTTTGAGGGAGTATGACGGATTAAACAGCACTTGTTGCTGACCTGTATATGTGATTATGTAAGGGCCTGTGTTGAAGATGAAGGGAGTTAGACCAATGGGAGGCCGAGTTGGTACATTTTTAGATGTTTGCGGGGGTAAAGGTTTCTTATCCTTTGATGTTGCTGTATCAATCATAAATTCAAATATTAATTCCGTGCCTTCGGAACCCCAAAGGCAGTATACAATTATGGGTTTGGTCAGAGTAAAATTGTACCAACAATCCAAATTTGGTTCGGTTATTTTGTAACACTCAGCGTTGTAGTTCTTTGGTCTGGTAGAGTCGGTATGATATGCTTTGATTTCGGTTGGCCTATGGTAATTAGGTCCGTTAGTTACTCGGCAGCTCATTTGTATTGCCTGTCCTGAAATGGCTTGAAGTTCAGCCATCTGAAGAGAGTCATTCCAACTCCATTCATCCTTCGAAAACACTTCATCTCCATGTATAACTAGAGTAGAGAGATTTAAGTTCCTTTTGTTTTGTAGTGTTCCAACACTTCCACTATATCGTGACAATGCATGGTCCCAAGGGTCATTACGAGATGTCATAGTGACAATGGGTATGTTCCTAGCTCCGTATTTCAGGGTGTCAAATAGGATGTATGGAGTTAGGCCTGATGGTGTATCTGGGTTAGGTTCAATTATGTCTATTTTGAACCGAAACAACAACCGTGTACAATGTGGTTGTGATGGCCCTAAACCCGTACAGTGTTGTTGCCACTTACAAGTCACAATAGTGGGTTCCACCAGGGTAAAGTTATACCAACAATCCCATTTGTCAGCGACACAACACTTTGAGGCTACTGGGTTTCCGTATATTGCCATTAATGTGGCTTTCTCATGGGTTGATCCGTTAATCGTCCTACACCCTATCTGGATTCCTTCTCCTGCTTTTCCCTTCAGGATTGGAAGCCATCCGTTATCCCAGCTCCACTCATGTCTTGAAAACACCTCGGCCCCATGCATAACCACAGTAGCTAAGTTTAATTTTTCTTTGACGGCACGTGTTCCTATGACTCCAGTGTGTCCGATATCGGCTTGGGACCATGGCCAACCTGGATCTTTCCAGCTATACATCAAAGGGAGTTGTATTAAAGTCAGAACTAAGCACCACATTTTTCACCAAAGTGGTTCACTTTGCAACCACAGACATCTGCCTCAATTCAGAGCCTTCTTTTCCTGGATTCCTGTGAACACAAGAAGAAATAAACGTGCTCGGTTGTATTCAACCGGCAAGGTTAGAAAGAGGGTGAGATCCACCGGGTACTAATCCGGTGTACTTTTCCTGAGCAATCTTTGGCTTCCCATGCGTAGGGATTTTTGGGGGTAGTCAGTACCATGGCTACTGTTCCAATCTGGGGCATTTTCACTAGCACAGGTTGTCCGGTGTAAAATCCTGTGGGATAGTCTCCTGGTTTAGTATGAACCTTTGGGGTGATTGTATCGGCAGATACACAGAAGGCTTTCATTTTGGGGCAGCCATCTCCGCTCCATCGATTATTCAGTTGGTAGATGGCATCATACAATCGTAAATGCCATCCAGATTCACGAGTTTTTGCGAAACGCTTGACCAATGCATTGGTGCGCTCGACAGTGCCATTAGCCTGAGGATAGTAGGGAGTGTGGAATACCCACCGAATCCCTTCCTCTTTGGCCCAACTTTGTACCACGGCAGCTGTAAAGTGTGAGCCGTTATCACTTCGAATTTCTTCTGGCAGGGGAAGTGGCCTGAACCATCCCTTAAGGCCCTTCACCGTGTTTTCTCCGGTGGCTGACGTGAAGTCAGCAGCCATGGTGAGACCAGATATAACCTCTACTCCCACCAGAACGTATTTTTTCCCACATGACGGTCGCTATGGGCCGATGTAATCAATCTGCCAGGAGAGCCATAATGTCTTCCTGTCACGAATGTGTAGGGGGGGCGCCTTACTCGGATGGTCTTTATTAAGCCGTAAACGACATTGTGAACAGGCCGTCACTACTTGTTCACATAGTTTAACTGATATGGGCCATCCTCGGGCTATACCTTCCCGGTATAAATCAGCTCATCCGGTGTGGCCACGCTTAACATGCAACCATTCAAGTAAACGTTCCCACTCTTGGTTATTATCTGCAACATCAATTTGTTGCAACCGCGTAAGGCTGTCTACCCGTTGGTTGAATTGAGCAGTAATAGAGTTTGATTGATCATGTCCTTTTACCCAGCCCACACATAGTGTCCGCTGTTTTCCTGTTTCTAACAGTTGTTTCCAACTATCCGTTTGCCAGACTGGAACCCTGTTCACTTGCCAATCATTGACCGCCCAGTGGCCAATCCATTCAGTGGCTCCTTTAAAAACAGCATATGAATCAGTGTAGATATGGCTAGCACCGTGTTGCGCAGCTAATAGAACTGCTCTAAGTTCCCCTACTTGTGCACTGCCTTCACCGGTTTCAATCAATTTTTCTCCTGTTACCACTTCCAGTGCTACAGCCGTGTACTTCCACTTGTTGTTCTCCCTATGGGATGATGCATCAGTAAACCATAGTCCTGTTAGATCACTGTCTTCCTTTAGAGGAGGTGCTTCCTGAATTGGGGATGGTTTGTTTGGCGGAGCCTGGAACAACAGGGTACTACCTATGTCTTTTTGTAGTTTAGATATTTTAATATTACCTTCAGTAATTGGCATAATTTCATTAATGCCCTCTAGGTATGCATACCATTTACAAACTGTGGGTTTCTGAGCCATACCAGCAGGTGGTATTGTCCCTTTACGTACTATGTCCAGGAGGCGGAAGGGTCCTCGAATAATCACGCTTTGTTCTCTCCTTATTTGTTCTGTTTGTTTCACTGCTCGCACTAGCGACAGTAAACCCTTCTCAAGATCTGAATATCTCCTTTCAGTATCGCTGAAAGAGTGAGATGTAAATTCTAGTGGCCTTTCCGGTCCTTCTGGCCCCTTTTGCCATAGGTTACAATGAGAGCCATGTTCACTGAACCCCCATTCCACATAAATAGGGTCAGTTGGATGTGTGGGACCAAGTTGTTGGAATAACCTCAGCTCCTTAATTAGAATGTGTTTGCGCCAATAACTTAGGGTTCCCAAAACTTGTTGTAATTCCTTTACACTAGATGGCCTTTGTCCAGACTCTATTTTTCCCAGGGTATCCTGAGGAATAGAAGCAGCTCCATTAACCCACCAGACTCCCAGGAATTTAACTTCCTGTGCTGGTCCCTGACACTTTGCGCCTGGAATTTCTAATCCTAAATCGAGCAGTGTTTTCCGAATGATTTCCATGGTGTCTCTTACACTCTCTTGGCTTTTTCCCCCTATCAGAATGTCATCGATGTACTGATATACTGTGCTATCAGATGAAACAGGAATTTCTGCTAAGATTTTAGCCAAAGCATTGTGGGCAATTGTGGGGGAATGTTTATATCCTTGTGGAAGCCTGTTAAAAGTGTATTGGATCCCTTTCCATGTGAAAGCAAACTGTGCTTTGTCCTGTTCAAGGAGAGGGATCATGAAAAACATATCTTTGACATCCAAGGCAGCCATCCAAGGATGGGCAGCGCCTTGTATCAATGTCACTATTTCTGCCATGTTTGGAACTGCAGCAGTCAAAGGTGCCGTATGAGCATTTAACTGGCGGTAATCTACCATAAAACGCCACTGCCCGGTCGGTTTCTTTACTGGCCACACCGGTGAATTGTATGGCGAATGAGTTTGTTTAATAATGCCTCTTTCTTCTAATTCTGTCACCACCCTGTCAATTCCCATAAGTGCTGCTGCTGGCAAAGGATATTGCCGAACATTAGTGATTTTAGAGGGGGGTAAGGGTATAGATGTTTGTAACAGGCTCAGTTTCACAGTGCCTGATTCCTTTTTATTTCTTGCAAAACTCCACACAGTCCCATCTGGGAGTTTCCACATCCGCCCACGCAATATGTCAAATCCTAAAATATTAGTGTATGCAGCACCAGCTAGTACTTCTGCCCGAGTTAATTTACGTTCCTCTGGCAGCCAGAGTGAAATTCTCGCAGTGGGGCCCTCCTTTTCCACACCATCGATTCCGGTGAATTGAACCCTGCGTCGTCCAGCTTTTATGCCCAGGGTTTGTGCTGTTTCATGGGTGATTACTGCCATTTGGGCCCCGGTGTCGATGAGAAAGTTTACCAATATTTTCCGGGGTCCAACGGGAATGGCAATTATAGGGTCAGAGTGTTCATTAGAGAGCCGTTGAATTGCTAAGACCCGCCGAGCAGGGTGGCTCACTGCCCTCCCCGGGGATAGAAGTTTTTTTGCTGCACTTCTGCCCTGTCAGTTAGATTACATACTGGTGCAGAAGGTACACTCTCTTTATGGTTTGGGGGTTTCCCAGCGAGGCATTTCTCCCCTGTTGGGTTATTCCTCTTACCCAGGGATTGGACTAGTGTACGGAGATCCTCTATAGAGGCGCCCCGCAAGATTTGTCGGGGTACACCCAAATCTATGGCTTTACGCCACAATTCACCCCATTCTTTACTAGATTTAAATCTCTCATTGAATTTAGGGTATTTGGGGTTTTGAACGTGGACTTGGCGAACTCGCCGGGCATGATCTGAGGACTTTGTACTGGACGAACCGACCCAGCCCATTCGGCGTCCGTACCTGTCTATGTCTTGTACAAATTCACTCCAGGTGGGTATGGGGGTGTGCCCATTTCGTCCACGACCGCGATTAGCCTTTATACTAGCAGCTTGTATGCGATCCTGGGTATTTGCTACAAACATCTTGAGACCATCAGGGAGGCCACGAATAAGAGAGGTTAATCGGGCTGGATCAATAGGGGCTAGCATCGGGGATTTCCTTAATTCATCTCTCTCATACATTGCCTGAATGCAGGCTGCTTTCTGTACTGCTGTGGCCAGATCGCAATAGCTGGTGGTTTTAATTTCCAGTCGTTCTCCTCTCTCCTGGGGATCTATGCCACCTGCCCAGTATGCAGCTCGTGCAGTTCAGGAGTAACTATGGTCTCCTGGCCTAACAGTTAAAAATACTCCTGGTCCCCAAAAGCCTCCTGCTTCTTCCTCACTTAACATAATTCGGTCTCCTCCTTCAAGAGAAACTCGCCACACATACTCGACTTCTGATTCTCCTGACCGCCTCGAGAATTTCTCTTGTATTTTTATCAGCTCTGCTGGTGACCACGGGATCGTTCGCACAGTAGTGCGGACTTCGTCATTGTCATCAACAACAGCCTCAGTTTTAACCAAAGGTCTCAAAGAAATCAATTGAGATTCAGAATCGGAGGTCTCTTCCTCCTCGTCATCATCACTATCAAACCTAATATCGCCATCCCAATTTTCAGGGTTTGTACTACACATTAATCTACGAACCTGCCTAACTGGAGCAGAAGGTTGCATTTTATCTAACAGACGATTAACCCTTTCCAGCAATTGTTCTTTAATTTCTAGCATTTGTTTTAGATGATTGTTCTCGCTTACAAGTTTATCAACTCTGATTCCCACTTTTTTTCCTGTCTCCCTCTCAAAGGCTAATGATGACTTTAACACCTCATTTTCCGATTTTAAGGCAGTATATTCTGCATCGGAAACTAGTTTGGGAGCAGGAGTTTCTTTAGCTTCTTGCTGAGCACAAGACAAACAGGCTCCCAACACCGCACAAATTACATCTTTACCCTTTTTTTCCCCAGTCTTTTGCGCGGCCTGACACTGCTCAATACGTTCTACCACTTTCTTTTCATCTTTCCAAAACTTTTGAGCCCACTCCTTCCCAGCCTGGGAAGGGGCACATTTGTGGTTTTGCAGCAATTTATCCATGGCAATCCTGTCCGTGACGCCAATTTTTTCTGTTGCGTTAAGAGGCAGAGCAATTTGGCAGAAACTAAACCCCCTTGCTTTCCAGTCGATCCTCAGATATCAGAGGGACTGGGGGCGGCTGAGCTTAGGTTCTGAGTGATGCCCAAAGTCAGCGTTAGTAGTCCGGTCGCGCCCAACACCTTTGTTGGACTATCACGGGTCCGGATGCACTACTAACATCACACTACCTGCTCAGCCGGACACCTCCTGAACGAACACGGCCGCACTCAGAGGTACGGTCGCGTTCAGGGACCACAGACGGCTGAGTCAATCAATAGTGCGATTTATTGAACACACGGCTGAGTCAATCAATAGTGCGATTTATTGAAGCAACAGATATACAGGTTCTTTGGATTGCCGGTGATAAATTCACTACCTATAAAGCACGTGCAAATGCTAAAACTACGAGGGACACTACTTGGCTATAAACGCCTTAAAAGATGTAAAGTGACTCTATATAGCGATTTCTAAGTTTCCCGAGGAGGCACTTGGTATGACCAAGGGTTCGAATCTTACCCAACGGCGTCCCGATGGGGGGGAAGAGAGGCTCAGCCCGTCGACTGATCCCAGAAGTTAGAGTGGTACACAACGATGGTATCTTCCCTAACATCCAGCTCTTAAACCATTATTTTATAGTGTTATACTTCGCAGGTGGAGCTTGAGTGACTCTAGTCATACACACCTTTATCAGGATTGGTGCAGAATTCTCTCGCTTCGCGTTTAAAGGTACAGACTAGGAAAAATTCAGTGCGCACACTCATTGAGGAGGGGTCGCACCTTGGGGGGGTGGTAGCTTTTGAGAGGGGTGTGCGTTTTAGTATTATAATGATATTATAATTAGCAAAGTTCACTCTAAGGACAGCACTTCATCAAAGTTGACAGGTCTTTGGCCCACAACATTGTAAGCGCAGCTTATCAATGTGCATCCTGTGCATCCCTAAACTCCCCGGTTCACAGAGCGTGGCCGCGAAGTCTCCACTCCGCTCCAGCCTCCATGTAATCTCTCCCAGAGTCAGCACACCAGGCGCCCCTGATGTTGCCAACATCCAAGGCCGTTCAGGGATTCTCCATGGCACAGACCCGTTGTGCATGAGTGCTACGTTCCACCTGGTTTCAAGGCTGTTCTTAGAGGGTAAATTTCCAAAGTACCCCTCAGCGATTACTCCACATCTCTGGATGAGGGATCCGGAGATTATTTTGCCTTTGAGTGGGAGGACCCCAAAACAGGACGAAAACAACCATTAAGATGGACTGTGTTACCACAAGGGTTTACAGAGTCACCAAATCTATCTGGACAAACTTTAGAGAAAATTCTACAAGATTTCACAATACCTAAGGAGGTAAAATTATTGCAATATGTGGACGATTTATTAGTAGCAGGAGAAACTGAAGAGGGGATCCGAAAAGCCACCATTAAATTGTTAAATTTTCTAGGGGAAAAGGGATTAAAGGTGTCCTGATCAAAGCTACCGTTTGTAGAACAAGAAGTAAAATACTTAGGACATTGGCTGAGTAAGGGAAGGAAGAAGTTAGATCCTGATAGGGTATCTGGGATTCCATCCTTAAGACCCCCACAAGCTAAAACGGAAATTAGGCAAATACTGGGATTATTAGGATATTGTAGACCATGGCTTGAAAATTATAGTGAAAAAGTAAAATTCCTATATGAAAAATTAACTAATAACCAACTTAAATGGCTTATTGAAGACGATCAGAGATGTGAGGAAGTAAAAAAGGCATTAATACAAGCACCTGTATTGAGCCTCCCAGATCTAGAAAAACCTTTCTCTCTCTTTGTGAATACATCAAGCCAGACAGCATACGGAGTTCTTACTCAAGACTGGGCAGGAATCAAAAAACCCGTGGGGTATTGTTCTAAGTTACTTGATCCAGTAAGCAGAGGATGGCCTGCTTGTCTCCAAGCTTTGGTTGCTACAGCATTATTAATAGAAGAAGTTAGGAAGATTACCTTCAGTGCTCCTTTAAAAGTGTATACCCCACACAATGTCAGAAATGTTTCACAACAAAAAGCGGAAAAATGGTTAATGGACAGCCGGATTCTAAAGTATGAAGCAATACTAATAGACTCCCCCGACTTAGAACTAAGCGTGACTTCTGCTCAGAGTCCAGCACAATTTTTGTTTGGAGAACCATCAGAGGAATTACAACATAACTGTTTAGAGGTAATTGAGACCCAGACTAAGGTGAGACCAGATTTAAGAGATGCTGAGTTGGAAAATGGAGAAGCGCTGTTCAGAGATGGCTCCTCCTGAGTGGTAGAAGGGAAGAGAAAATCGGGTTATGCAATAATTAATAAGGACTTAGAACTTGTGGAATCAGGACCTCTGAGTCCATCATGGTCAGCTCAGGCTTGTGAGCTGTATGCACTATGTAGGGCCCTGGAATTACTAAAAGGAAGAAGCGGGACTATATTTACAAATTCTAAGTACGCATATGGGGTGGTCCACTCTTTTGGAAAAATTTGGGAAGAAAGAGGTTTGATTAATACTCAAGGGAGGAATTTAATACATCAAGAATTAATAGTAAAAATTTTAAAGGCTTTAAGAGAACCAAAGGAGATAGCAGTGGTACATGTGAGGGGACACCAAAAGGGATTAGATTACCGAACGAGAGGAAATAACTTAGCAGATAAAGAGGCCCAGGAAGCAGCCTTGAGGACTAAAGTTGCCAAAATTAATGCCATACAAACAAAGGAGGACACCAGCAAAGAAGAACGAGAGGAAAGAGAGAAGAAGTTTGCCCCACAAGAAAACAAAATTGGAGAAAATAGGAGCTAAATTAGAACAAGGAAAATGGACACTGCCTGATGGGCGAGAAATGTTGCCAAAAGCCTACACCAGGCGAATATTAGAACGTTTGCGTGTGCAAACACATTGGGGTACAAAAGCGTTAAGTGATCATTTTCTTAAACAATTTGGTGGTATTGGAATTTTTGAAATAGCAAAGCAAATTACACAAGGTTGCTTAACCTGTCAAAAGGTAAATAAGACAGTGTTTGGACAAGCAGCCACGGGAGGGAGAAAAACAGCTTACAGACCTTTTGAGAAAGTCGATTTCACTGCATTGCCTAAGGTAGGGAGGATAAAATATTTATTGGTAATAGTAGATCATTTAACACAGTGGGTAGAAGCGTACCCTGTAGCACGAGCTACGGCACAGATGGTGGTAAAAATTTTATTGGAACATTTGATACCTAGATATGGGATAATCCAGTACATTGATTCTGACCAGGGCACACATTTTACTTCTAAAATAATAAAACTATTATGTCAATCATTAGGTATTCAGTGGGAATACCACACTCCGTGGCACCCACAAAGCTCGGGGAAGGTAGAAAGAATGAATCAAACAATAAAACAACAATTGGCTAAATTAATGATTGAGACGCAAATGCCCTGGACGAAATGTTTACCACTGGCACTTCTAAACGTAAGAACTAAACCATACAGTGAGACTGGATTATCGCCATATGAAATGTTATATGGCGTGCCTTATTTTCAAGGAATACCTCTGGGGAACAATGTAATTGAGCATCATAGTATCCAACAGTATACAATTACCCTTGGAAAAAGATTAAAACAATTAAGAGAGATTGGGATGGTGGCCCAAACACCACCTTTAGGATTTGCAATTCATCAGTTAGAACCAGGAGATAAAATTCTGACAAAAACATGGAAAGAAGGAAACCTATCTCCCCTCTGGGAAGGACCTTTCCTTGTTTTATTAACTACAGAAACAGCTGTGAGAACTGCTGAAAAAGGATGGACACATGTGTCGCGAGTGAAAGGTCCAGTGAAGGAGTGGAAAGTCACATCTGACTCAATTGCTGTGGGAATTTTATTGCGCTACTCCTGTAATAGAAACAGGAGTGAAACATGAAATTCCCACAGTTGCTAAAAATCTATTTGTAATTCTTGCTGAAAACATTGCTAAGTCATTGAATATAGCTAATTGTTACGTTTGTGGTGGAACAAATCAAGGTGAACGATGGCCATGGGAAGCTATGGAGAGCAATATAAGTAATCCCCAAGTTTGGAAAACAATGGGAAAGGGTAATAGGAAACAACAATGGGTACTCCAAACGAGTATAATCGGAAGGAATTGTTGGCAAAAGAAGAACAGGAAAAAGGAGCTGGAACTAGAATTTGTCCTTTGTGTAGAAGGTGGTGTGTATTTGTAAGATTAGTGTTGCAGGCTAACTGGCAGTTTTCTGTAGCCATAAAGCCTTGCAAATAAAGAGGATCGCCAGGCTCGGGCAACTGCTCCGGTCTGGCCAAACCACTGATCTATCAAAGCTCTGGCCTTCACAAGCAGTGCTCAATTAATTTGGGTACTAAGAAAGCACCCCCTTAAAGGAAAGGAGAGGGCAAGACCGGAGGGGAACTGGTATTGCGGCTTAAAAAGGGTCTGCCAAGGGCTGCAACCCCTTCGGGCTGTGACCGCCGACCACTATGGCCCTGACCGGACCTCTTCTAGTTCTACTTGGGGTGAGTTCCTTGACTCTGACTACGGCAAATAACTGTAGTCAATATTGGAACAAGTCCAGCTGGGGTTTACCCCAGAAAAATGGAAAAACTGAGGACCTTTTCTAATTGTACAGCCTGTACCTGTAATCATATTTGCCAAGGAATTGGAACAATAAAACCTAGGTTTTTTTCCTGTTACCCATAAATCAGAGAGAGCCAGGTGTATAACGAATGGCCTCCTGAGAGACAAACTTGGAAAGGAGTCAATCTAGGAGGATTTGGGGGAGATTTTATGGGTGGTGATTGGCTTACTAAAATCGGGATAGTTGTACTGGGGATATGTGGGGGATTGTTACTAGATTAATCTACTCGGTTATACAAGGAATGCAGATATCTGCAGTACTCAATTGGAAATGAAAACACGAATCAATACTGCAAAGAAGAAGATGGGGGATTGTGAAATATGTTCATCTGATTCGTGTGATGAAGTGTAATCTTCTGTACTTTTATGGATTTCTCCTGCACCATAAAAAGGGGTATTTTACAGAAGAAAGTTAAACTACTTTGCTGGTATATCAGCTCAAACCAGTTTGACCACTGACCGCATAGTATTGTGTAAAGAGAAACTTGTAAAGTGCATGCATAAAGTTTGGGGTCATCCTGGGGGCACGCCGAGGAAGATTTGACAAGACTCTAGAAGGAGAAGAGGGCATGCGCCGAAGAAGACACGCCTATTCATGAATACGTATTAGCAGACAGGATATAAACCAAGAACAGTAACTGTACCGCGTGCATCTTGGTGGAGCGGAGACTCCCGGAGCACCCAGCGCTGTTTGCTTGCCTCTATTCGCTTAATAAATTGTAAATTTGAATTGGAATCCTGTTTGGGACTAAATCATTTATCACATCCTTATCCAGCATCTTTTCAAAATACTGGTAAGACTCAAGCCTGCGTCGTAACTGGTTCCTCTTCCATCCGCTGTAGGAGTCCCCTGTGTTCCGGAAACACCACAGGGCACATCGAACTATAACACAAAGCGCTATGGATAGAACCACAATAATTATTCAAGTAACAAATAATCGTTTTAACCATGATAGGTTTGGTAAACCAAGAGGTTAACTTTCCCACAGCTCAGAAAACCCACAAAAGGTGTCATCTTGAGTTACTTCACGTAGGATTTTTGCTTGTTCTCTGATCTCCCGTAAGTCAGCAGATATTCACCCACTTTGGTCTACATACATGCAACAGCTGACATTGATTACTGTGCACACCCCTGCCTGTGAGGCTAATATTAAATCTAGAGCCATACGATTTTGTGATACTATTTTCGATAAACTAGTAGTTTCTTCTTGGAGTTTCCTGATGGCATCTATAGTTTTATTCTCGATTATCTCTATTACAGCTGAGATGTTTATTATAGCTTTTTCTAACTCGCTAACCCCCAGAAATGGGATTAGCCACCGCACAAAGCTATGATAGCGTGTCAGCTTTTCTATTAAGGGCTTACTCACCCTTCAGTTTCTTCTCACGGGATTCTGTGTTGTTTTATCAATAATAGTGATGTTGGGAACCAGGGTGTCCAAAGTACATGCTCCCCACCACCTCAGAGGTAAAGTTTTCCGAGCTGCTGTACCACACAACCAGTACCACCCTGTCCCTAGCGGAACCGGGAGGCCAGTATAATTAAGTAACTGAAATGCTGGATCAATAGAGACAAAATGTGGTCCTCTGTCAGAGGATATAGTTGCTGGAACTCCAAAACGTGGTATTATCTCTTGTATCAATGCTTTAGCTGTCTCCCGAGCTTTAGCTGTTCTGGTTGGGAATGCCTCTGGCCAACCTGAAAAGGTATCAGTTAATACCAATAAATATCGATACCCCCCTTTTCTTGGAAGTTCTATAAAATCAATCTGTCATTGTTGCCCAGGCCCACTGTCTTTCCCAATCTGGCCCATTTCTGGCTTGGCGGTATTCTTGGGATTAGTTTGGAGGCAAAGATCACGTTGTTGAGTTACCTGTCTCACCATAGTATACAAATTTCTGGCCACACTTTCTCTAATTAAATGTTTATATAGAGTCTCCATCTCCCAATGCCTTTTCCTATGTTCTTCCCTTACCAAATGCCATATTAGGCAGGAGGGAATAACCACTTTTCCTTGTGGGGTATAAGCCCACCCTTCTTTGTTATATGACCCTTCCAGATCTGTGATAAGGTTTTGATCTTCCTCGGTATATTTTGGCTTACCTTCTAGGGAGATTCGCCGTCAGGGACTAAAGCTCCTTCTGTTTTTATCTCTGTTTTAGCTACCTGTTTTGCCTCTCTGTCCACCAGCTCATTTCCTCTCTCCAATTCCGAGCTCACTTTCCGGTGAGCCTTAATATGCATAATCGCCACCTTCTCAGCAAGTTGGACTGCTTTCAACAGTCTCAAAATCTCTTTTGCATGCTTAATAGTTTTCCCTTGAGAGCTCAGTAACCCTCTTTCCTCCTAGATTGTTCCATGCACGTGCACAACTCCGAAGGCATATCTTGAGTCTGTATAAATATTCACAACTTTGCCTTGAGCCACTTCCAAGGCTCGGGTCAGAGCAATTATTTCTGCGCTCTGTGCAGAGGTATTTATGGGCAAAGGTCTATTATTTCTTGACTAGTGGTAATGGCATATCCCACGTGTCTTTTACCACTCAGGACATAGCTGCTTCCACCTGTGAACCAGTTTTCTCCGCTTTCCATAGGGTTGTCTTTTAGATCTGGTCGGTTTGCGTACGTTGTTTCAATAGTCTCCAAACAGTCATGATGCGCTGGTTCTCCCGTGTTTCCACTAAGGAAAGAAGCTGGGTTGACAATGTTAGTAACTACGACCTCCACATCATCCTGTTCTATCAGTATAGCCTGATATCTCAGGGATCTTTGTGGAGAAAGCCAGTGCCCACCCTTTGCGTCCAGCACTGCGGACACTGTGTGAGACACTAAAACAGTCATCTTCTGGCCCAGAGTAAATTTTCGGGCTTCTTGTACATTCAATATTACAGCTGTAATTGCTCTCAAGCATCCAGGCCAACCCTTCGCAGTTGCGTCTAACTGTTTGGAAAAGTAGGTAACTGCTCGTCGATAGGGGCCCAGATCTTGTGCTAATATTCCCAGAGCAATTCCCTGTTTCTCGTGGGAAAAGAGAAAAAAACGGTTTACTCACATCAGGGAGCTCTAAGGCCGGAGCCAACACCAAAGCTTTCTTTAGTAGCTCAAAGGCTCGTGTGGTCTCTTTGCCCGTCCAGATCATACAATCGTATCGTAACAGTTTCCTTTCTCCAGACGGTATTTCCCAAGATTCCAAGTCTTTTGCGAGCTCATTGCCAAAGATGGTAGACTGTTCGTAAATCCTTGTGGCAACACCGTCCAAGTGAGCTGAGTCTTGCGACCACTTTTGGGGTTTTCCCATTCAAATGCAAATCATTTTTGGCTGGCTTCATGGAGAGGGAGGCAAAAGAAGGCATCCTTCAGATCTAAAACAGTAAACCAAGTTAGTTCAGCTGCTAATACGGTCAACAGGGTATATGGATTTGCTACTACGGGGTAAAGGTCCTCAGTTATTTTATTTACGGCCCGTAGATCCTGGACCACACTATACAACCCGTCAGGTTTACGAACAGGTAATACAGGGGTGTTGAAATCAGACTCACAGTTTTTCAGTAATCCTATTTATAAAAATCTTCCAATCACTGGCCGAATTCCTTCCTTACCTTCCCTTCTGCGGGCAGACTGGTTAAGAATAGACTCAGTATCTGGATATATTGCTGATCTTTTACTTCCAGAGTAATTTCTCCTTTTTCAAATGTAATTTTTGCACCCAATTGTTCTAACAAATCTCTTCCCAAAAGTGGCTTTGGGGAGTTGGGCCTATGTAGGAATTTGTGGATACCCCATTGTTTTCCCAATTTATACTTCAAAGGTTTACAAAAATATGCCTTTTCACTTTGGCCAGTCGCTCCTTTTACCATGATATAGTCGTTTCCCAGGGGCATCAAGGCTTGATTTAAAACCGAGTATGTTGCCCCTGTGTCAACCAAAAATTCTACTTCTTGTTCTTCCTTCCCCAGCCTCAGTATAACCAGTGGATCTGCTAGGGTAGATTCCCCAGGTCCCTGTCAATCCTTTTTCACATGGGCTACTATTCTTCCTGTCTGGTGGCTTCGCCTCTTTGCCTTGTTTCTTGGACACCCTCCTTTCCAATGAACAAATTTCTTACACAACGCACATTGATCCTTACCTAATCAAGATGGTTCTCGTCTAGGCCTCCCTTCCTCCTCTTCCCTGACAACTGCTATCCTTCCTCTTTGCCCTTGTCTATATTCTTCCTCTCTATTACTAAATACTCTCCACGCTTCACCCAGCAACACTTCCAGATTTCTACCTTCTGTAGGGCGCAGCTTCTGGAGTTTGTGCCTAATGTCCCCCGTAGACTGACCCAAGAACAGGGAGACTATTTGTTGTATTCCTACCTCTGACCCAGGATCCAGCGGTGTGCTACGGCGCATTACATCCCTCAATCGATCCAGGAACTCGGATGGGGACTCAGAAGGACCTTGTTTAACTGCATATAGAGCTGACCAGTTTGTGGTTTTGGGAATAGCCCTTTCCATTCCCTTCAAAATCCAGTCTTGATATTCCTGTAGCCTCTCCATATGGGCAGATTTATTAGCGTCCCATTTTGGGTCTCGGAGGGGAAATATTCTTTGACATCCCCCCTCGTGATCTTGTAATGGTCTTCAGCTAAATTCTCTGCTGTTTTCAAAATTAATTGCTTTTCTGTTTCTGTCATATACTCTAAGAGCAACTGTATACCTTTCCAGTCTGCATTATGTTGTTTTACCATGAACTGAAAATGCTTAGTAACACTCGCCGGGTCGCTTCTCTAGTCTCTTGCAACTTTTCTCCATTCTCCTAGATCAGTGGTGGAAAAGGGCACCTTAATCATCATTGTTCCTCCATCAGGTCCCACTGCCTCTCAGAGTGGGGCTTGTAAAGCTGTAGGGACAGTCCTAGAGGCAGTTTTCTTCCTTGTGCGGGAAGATATGGGACCGTCCATACAGTGCCTACTGTAATCATGAGACTGGCATAAAAATTGAGATTTTTATAATGCAGCTCATATTTGTTCTTTGCTTTCTTTGTGAGTTCAGGGTTTGGTTTAGGGCACATTGTAATTTTTAGATTTGTTTTAGAATCAAGAAGTTTGGGAGAAAATTTTTGTGATTGGGTTTTTTGGTTTGGTTTTTTTTGTCCATCCATAGTCATTTGTCATAAAGAGCTGAGCATTCAAGGAAATACCAAAACTATTATGATTTGCAAAGTGAAAACCTGTAGTACTTTCTGCACAGATTTGGTCGCCTTCTATTATGCTTAAATTGTGGCCTGTCATGATGGACACCAAACTTCAGGCCAAACTTGACATCTCAGTATTCAGAGTATATGCATTTGTCAAGCAATGAGCTAGCAAGTGTCTGGAATTGTTAGGTAGCAATGCCTGATTAAAACATGGTCTATATTCATATGAAGCAATCCCAGAAAATGAAGAGGAATTTGCAGCACTTAAAAAAAGACATCATATTTATGCAGTACAATTCAGGTAAACATAAAAGAGTTCAAAACCTTCCCTCCTTGGCTACCAGTTTTGAGAGAAGTATGGCGTTGTGCGTAGAACAAAGGGATGTCTGTAAAACTTTCCCTGTTGCATGCTCAGTCTGTAAGAACGTTTCATGTTTTGCAGAAATGCTAACAGCTTCAAAGGTTATACAAGCATGGTAGCTTCCCCCACCATCTTTTCAGAAATACGGAAAACAGGAAAATCCCAGAGTCTGGAAAAGTTGCTGGCAGAATCGTTTGCCCAAGGTAGGTTTAAAATTGAGAGATTCTTGGCCCTCTTCATAATTCATGTAACTAATTTTCCACAAGTTTTTTAGGCTTGCCTTCTGTGGGTCCCATGATAATGCAAAGAGAACAAGTGAAGCTCTAGAAGTAAAATACTTCTCATAAGTTTAATCCCTTTTTTAGTTTAAAAGACCTCATGCACTGTGAACTTGTTTTATAGTCTTCTCCCCAAATGTAGGTGTGGAGAGTCACAGAAAGACATAAATATTGAAGTCTCCAGTAGCTGCATGTTCCCTGTTTTTATTCTAAAGAAATGTTTGGAAGGTATTTTTGAGGAGTTAATGTTGTTTATGTGTTGGGTTTGTTTGGGTTTTTGCTGTGCTGGCTTAATTCTCATTGATTATAGTCTAATCCCTTTGTGTTTCTTTTTACAAAGAAATCCAAGCAATAGTTACCAATATTAACCAAGACAATAGAGTCCTTAATGCCGGGGATCTTTTTTTGTACGTCTTGCCTTTTTTAAGCTGCTTTCCAATTTCTCAGTGGGCAGGAAACTAGATGGCACGTGTTTTTTCCCTTTTGTGTCCTTGCAGAACTCTTGCGTTGAATTTTAACTTCTGTGCTGCCTGTGAATAACGTAGAGAAGTGATACATTGCTTTGTACAGCAATGCACCTTGATTTTGAATGCATGACGAATACCGTGGAAGGAACCAAACGCGAGGAAAGTTTTATGTGAGTGTGTTCCTATATTTCTTTTTTTTTTCTGAATTTGTAACTGCAATTGGGGAGCAAAAAAATTTCAAACCAAAACCAAACTCCTAATCACCCCCGACCTCCTCAAACACATAGTGTCTTGTCAGCTGTGGAATGACGTCGCTCAGTGAGTTAACCTTGAGGAGAGATTTTGTTTGGTCCAGACTGTGGACAAAATCCAAGAACTAGCAAAATAAGGTCCTCATTCGCTAGAGCTCTGTGTGGGGAATTGTTATAGGAGAAGAAGTGTTAACTTCTTAGGGCGAGCGGACTTGCATTTGAATCCTGAATTTGTTCTTTTGGCAACACAACATTTTCGCTCTTTCACCCTAAGGAAAACTCTTTTTTTGCCAGTTTCCCATAAAAGCGATCATGAACAACGTTAACTTCATTTGGTAAAATGACTCCTTTTGACAGAAGGGGAAAATATTAACTATGCAATGAGTGGAGTCACAGATGAATCTACCAAGCAGACCACAATGTTTACTCTCACAGGCTTTACTGTATACGAAGCTAGTGGACTCAAGTAATGGATTGATAAGTGTATAAGCATTTGCAGAATGAGGACTTTTCAGTTAATCTTCTGTAAGATTTTTGCCTACACCAGCTTGTACGCCAGGATCCTAGCTCACTTTCTGTGCTTGGGTCTTTGAGTTTGTTTCTGCATTCAACTTTGTTTCCAGGAAAACATATCAAATCTGTGATCATTACAGCATGCCATAATAGTTAATATGCCAGATTTAAGAAAAACACGGCTAAGGAGCTTCCTTCTTCACAACCCCCCAACATATAAACCCCCCAAATGAAGGAATTCCTTAAACCTAGAAAGAAAGAAATACGCTGTGAGTCACATATTGCGGTGATGTGGTAGCAGCAGGGTCCTTAGAACCGATGATTTACAAGACCTAATGTCTTTCTGTGGACTTTGAAGGCTGAGTGTTTTGTACTCTAGCAATTTCCTGCTACTGTTATGTATTCATGTAGATCTGTAAGGCAATTGTTGTTACTTTCTTTGCATAGTCTGGTAAAATATTTGTATAATAGGAAAATTATGTTTTTGTGCTACTCTCCTTGGGAAACAGAAACTAAGCCTGCCATTAGATGCTAGGCCACAGTCGTTGACGGAGCAGGGTAGTGTATCTTACATTTTGTGCTACACTTGGTCAAGTCTCATCTCTATCGTATTCGCTGTTACTTTATTAAATTTAGTATCTGCACTTTCTATTTCCAGACAGGCCTCTCATTCAGAGCACAGAGGCATGGTTCTCTCTGCGCCTGGCTTCCCGTCCCTATCTTTTCATTCCTTCCTCTCCTCCCTGTAGCCTACTGCTATCGTTTTCTTTCACCAGCTCTCTCTCTGCCGGGCTCCGGAACCCTGTTTTTTCATTTCTCCCTGTCTGTCTTGTAGCTCCTCAGTACTTTTTCTTTCCCTGGCTCCCTGTCCCTGTTTCTTCCTTCTTGGCCCTGTAGCACGCTCTGATTCTGTTCCATTCTCTGCCTCTGCTTTCCCAGCAATCTGTCCCTCGCTTTTAATTCCTCCCTCTCCGCACTGTCGCCCGTGCGGTCTCTTGCCTTTCTCCGTCGCTGGCTGGCTGGCTGTCCCTGCTCATTCATTCCTCCCTCTCCCCCCTGCAGCGCCTGTCGCTTTTGTCCGTTCTCCCTCTCGCTGTCTCTGGCTCCCTGATGACCCTATTTTGGACTCCCACCACCCATGCACCCCCTTTTTTCCATGCTCATTGCTCGTCTTGTTGCTCTCCAGCTCTCTTTTTTCCCCAGCTCCCTGTACGGTGCAGATATGGGGGTTGTTTTGGCGGTGTTCCCCGCCCCTTACCTCCGTGTTTCACTGTCCTGGCTCCCCATTGTTTCATTCCTCCTTTCGGCTCGGTTGCCACTTTTTTGTCTCTCCCTCTCTCCTGGTCTGACTCCCTGCCCCCGGTCTCCTCTCTTGTAGCGTCCCGTGCCTCACACCTCGTTTTCGGCGGCCTCCCCCTGCCCAGCAGCCCATGGCTCCGGGAGCCGCCCGCCCGCCTGTTCCCTGCCGCACCGAGGAGCGCGGCTCCGGGAAGGACTGCCGGGGTGTCCCCGGGGCAGGCCCCGAGCCCCGGGGCAGCCCCGCTCCCGGGCCTTGTCATGCGCCGCCTCCTTTGCCCTCGCGGCTGCGTTCGCCCTCGCTTTGCCCCGGGTGAGGGGCTGTGCCGGAGCTCGGGGCAGGAGGGGATGCCCTGGGGTGGGGGTCGGGCGCTGGCCCCCTGTTCCAGCTGGGCTCCAGCTGTGGGCCGGGGCTGGAGGAGCCCCAGGTGCGGGCGGTGAGGCCGGTGGGGACGGACGCTCCCTGCACAGGGGTGGCTGCCGGGGGAGGGGCTGGTGCTGCTGCTGCCCTACTCCCGGTGGCCGTGGACGGGCCGGGGGGAGCCAAGGGTGGAGCGGTCGCCCGGCCTGACCGGGCTGCGGCTGCAGCGAGAAAGAAGGTGAGCGGGGCCGCCCGATCGACCGGAGGCAGGGCGGCGGGGTCCGCGTCGGAGGCACGGAGCAGAGGGGTGTGCGAGCCGGCGGAGGGGTCCACCCGGAACTACGCTGCAGAGGGCGGGTGAGCACTCGCGTCTCGGCGGGGCTGGGGAGGTGGAAGACGGTGTCCTCGCAGGGTGAGCCAGCAGGACAGGCTGCGTCTCGCGGCATGGCGGGAGCCGTAGTCCTGAGGCACGGGGTTTGCTCTCGGCCATGTTCGTTCCCCGCCATGCCGGGAAGCGTGGTCTTCCGGGCGGTCACGTTGTGCTTGCTAGTGCATGCCGGGAGATGTAGTTTTTGCGACGCGGGTTCCCGGGCATGCGTGGTGGCGTGCCTCCTCGCCGCTCTCAGTGCTGCCGCCCTGTGACCAAAATTAGGTACTGCAGCTCGGCAGCCGCGCATGCGCGGTACAGCACCTCGTCGCTCAGAAGCTGCGCATGCGCGATGGGCGCATTGCCGCATCTCGGGAGGCACGCATGCGCGGTGGGGAACCTCGCCGCAGCTGGGAAGCCGCGCATGCGCAGCGGCGCCTAAGTGACCCACGCTGCCGGCCGCCGGTAACCGCGAAGCCGTTCTGCGGTCCCTGCGCGCTCTTTGCTACTTCCCGGTAAGGTCGCGCCGTTGCCGCCGCATGTGCGCAACGTGGGCGGGTGCTCGCCCTGCAAAATGAGGCACGGCCGCCGGGTGCTCGCTGCTACTGCAGCCTGGCGTTCGCGCACCGCCCCTCGCCCCTGCGGCGCGCCGCCAGCGTCCGGCGCATGCGCGGCGCGCGGGAGCAGCATGGCGGCGCAGCGGGGTCCCGTTCCCGGCGGGGCGTGAAGGGCCGGGACCACCGGTGAGGCGAGCGAGCCCCTGGGGCGGGTGCGGGGCGTCTCCTGCGCACCGGCCGCCCGCGGGTGGCGGGGCGAGGAACTTCGAGCCGCCCACTGCGACCGGCTGCCGGCCCGCTGGAGGCGAGTCGGGTCGGGGCAGCCCCGGGGAGTTACCGGGGCTCTGGGAGGAGGGAGGGAGGCGGACACCCCCCAGGCGCGGACGCCGGGCGCCTCCCAACTCGTCAGAGCCCCCCCGCTCGCTTCTCCTGGCCCCGCGCAGCTGCCCCCAGCTCCAGCCCCTCCCCTGAAGCCCGTCCCGTAGCCCCGGGCCGGCCCCGGGCCCTGTCGCGGAGGCGGCAAGCCGGGCCTCACGTGCGCTGGGTTCTCCGTGAAAGCGGACGCCGTTGGCAGCGGTGCAGGGGCAGAGCGGCGTCTCCGGCGGCCCCCGTGGAAGGAGAGGCTTCGGCCAGGGGGGAACTACGGTAATAAGGGTCGCTGCTGCTTCTTTCCCTCTGCCAGGGGCCGCGCTGGGGGGGGATGCCGCTGACCGCACCCGCCTCGGGCTCGCGTGGGTTGTCTCTGCCCAGCCTCGCTCTCCTCGTGGCACGGCTGCAGAAAGGGACAGGCGGAGCGCTTGCCGGCCCTGGGCGGGAGCTGCCACGGCCAGAGCTGGAGAGGCCAGAGAACGGTAAAGAGGAAGAAGAAACCGAAGGCCGGCCAGCTGGCAGCTGCCTCCTGCTGCAGGGAAGAGCGAGCCAGCCCCTCCAGGTGAGGTAGGATCCCTCTTCGTAGTCCGCAGCAGGCCACACCATCGACATGCAGGGTCTGTACGCGTCACCAAAGGCGGCCGCGTAGCGCACGAGCGAGGCTACGTGTGTAGGGAGCCCCGTCTTGTACGAGCTGTAAGACACCCCGGTATTCTCTTAGGTGGAGGACAGCCAAGCGACAGGAGTTACAGAAGGCGAAGGGAGGAGAGGAGGAGGAGGAGGAAGAAGCGTCTGAACTGGCGAACTCTCCCAGCAGTGCAGGGAGTGAAAGCTGTGGTGAGTCCCAGGCCCTCGGGGCCCTGTTGCCCCTATTCTGCATCCCGGGCCCTCACTGCCTCTCCCCTGGCCCCCTCCTCTTTCCCACGCTGATGTGGTTCCCCCCCTCCACCCCCCGCCCATACCTCCTTTCTCCATCTCACTCTGACCAGCTCCCCGTCCTCATCGTTTAGGTCCTCTCTCTCCCTGCTCTGTAGCTTGTGGCTATTTTTCCTTCCTCTGCCTCTCTCAGTCTGGCTCCCTGTCCCTGCTTTTCCATTCCTCCCTCTGCAATGTAGCGTGTTGCTACTCTTTTCTTTCACAGTCTCTCTCTGTCCGGCTCCCAGCCACCATTTTTGCCTTCCTTCCACTCTGTTCTCTAGTCTCTGGCTGATGTTCAAGGTCTTCCTTCTCGGCCCTGTAGCACAGCACAAGTCTCTTTCTTCCTCTGTCTCCCGCTATCCTGCTCCCTGTCCCTGTTTTGCAATTTTGTCCTTGTCAGCCCTGAGCCACGCTGCAGTTTCATTTCTATTGCCGTCTTGCCCTGTCCGGCTCCCTGCCAGGATCTTTTAATTCTTCTCTCTCTCCCTCTTGAAGCCCATCGCTGTTTTACTCTTTCTCCCTGTCTCCCTGTCCGTCTCCCCCTCTCCGTCTTTACTTACTCTTTTAAGTAAAATCACTGGCTGAGACCTTAAACATGTCACTTCTTGCCCAACAAGATCAAACAGACCGTGAGCAAGCTTGTTAGGCTTCCCCTGTAAACTCACGGATAACACAAAGCAAGCTCCTTAGGCTTCCCGTGGAAATCACTGCTACCAGGTTAAATTGACCTCCTTGTGCCGTCCTGAGGCCGAAAGACCGAGGAGCTAATTCGATGACTAGATATGGACAAAGGAAGCCCCAGGTTCAACTGGCAGACTGCGTGAGGAAGACTGTGGACGACCACCTGAGGGTGAAAAGACCCTAACCCTAATTTTACTGCGCATGCTTGGACTATGTCAACGAATTCCGGGGACTCCTCACCATATGACTGCCCTTCTTGGGGGATCTGATGACACGTATGACTTTTCTGCATATGAACTGATGTGCTTTACTAACCCGTCGGAGCACTCGTGGTGGAGCGATCCCCAGCGCTGCCGTAAGGAATGCCCGCCTTCTAAAGCTTCAAACTAAGTGTTAGAGGGTTTTCTGGCCGACTTTTCAGTATCCCTTTGTATTTGATTGTTTCTGGTATTCCCTTAGTGGCTTCACTTGTTAGATTTTCTACCTACGTCTCCGTTTTAGTTCGCCATCCCTGCCTCTTAATATTTTTCCTTTTGCCGTAATCACCATTGCTTTTAAAATTTTCTGCCGCCTTTTCTCTCATTCGCGGTCCTTATTTGCCTACCCTTATTTTTTAACTGACTTCTTCCCTTCCCTTAGTGCCCTCTGAAACAAGGATCTAAAACAATTAGAAGGTTGTAGCATGTGTAACTAATCAACTGTCAGTTTTACAAATTTCTGAAGAGATGTACTTTCTGGAAGGTTATTGATTTCGTGATTAGTTTAACTTTAGTATAGAGTTCTTTAGCCTAGCAACCGTGGCATTATGTTTAACGGCCTATTCTCATAGTCCTTAGGCTGTATTTGCCTCAGTGCCAACACTGTACCTATATGTAAACAGTTCATCAGGAGGAAAGCAGCCCTGATGAAAATTAAAACA
Source organism: Phaethon aethereus (assembly GCF_964289735.1). Lineage (NCBI taxonomy): Eukaryota > Metazoa > Chordata > Aves > Phaethontiformes > Phaethontidae > Phaethon > Phaethon aethereus. The sequence goes on along the minus strand of NW_028114303.1, from coordinate 459,814 downwards.
CAAGTAGAAACGGAGAAGACAGGTGGAGAGAACCAAGAGGAGAAGAGTTAAGAGCAAGGACTGAGAAATTGATGAGTGCAGAGGAGATACCTTCACCTTGAGCACAGAAACGTCCTAGCAGGAGTGCTCAAACACGGATGATAAGAAGGAACCGCTTGGCTGAAGAACAGAAGGGGAAAACATCCAAGGAGAAGGAACTATCCTCAGGAGACCTGTGACCATAAAAGGGAAAAAGAAGGAGGGGGCTAACTCCCCAAACGACCACCGACGACCGCCCGAGACGCCCGCGCACGCGTAGGGTAGTTTTGCAACACCAGCGTTATGTAAACGTGGCAGATAAGCGAGGAGGCGGCGATTTCTCAGGCCACGTGCAAATATTCACGTCTTTCAGGTATATAAAGGATGAAGTTTTGCTTCAGCGCGTGTGCGTTGGGAGGAGATATCCCCCAGGCGTCCGGCGTGGCAATAAAGGCGTCTGCTTAATGACACTTTGGTGTTACTGAGTTTAAATTTCTGTAACTTTTGTGAATCATTTGGTGACCCAGGTGGGAGGGACATCCTCTGTTCGGCTGCGGGACCCGATGAGTCTGGGACTCTCTTGGGTTTGCCCCCGGAGATCTTTTCCGGAGAGACCCCCGTTCTCAGTCGGATCACCGCGGGGACAGACAAAGACCCTCTGGCAAGAAGACATCCTTAAATCCTGAATTGGTAACGATCGATCAATTTGGGACCGTCTTTAAGACGTGCAGACGTGCACACGGGTCGGCGTATACCGGCTCGCTAGCACCTTACGGGTGTACCTCTGGGGGACTTGTGTCCCATATGGTAGGGGATTAACTTCCCCGTTTGGAGGGGCTGCGTCCCCATTTGGAGGTCCGGTTAACTGTTACCTGACTTTTGGCTAATGCATTTCGGGTATTGGTTATTGGTTTGTCATTTATTGGATTTTGGTTATTAACGGTAAAATTTGCATCAGATATGGGAGAGTCACAGAGTGGGGGAATTCTAAAGAAAAGCCCACTGGGATGTGTTTTGCAGCACTGGAGAGATCCGGGGGGAGTGCCGGGAGGCAGTGTCGATAGGAAAACTTTAATTAAGCATTGTAATCAGTGGTGGCCTCTCTAGAAGCCAGACGGTGGAGAAAAATGGCCCTTTAACAGGACATTAAAATAGAATACATTATTACATTAAGGTACATATAATTGTAATATAATACTACACACGTTATAATAGGTATTATACATTTAGTGTAGTAATACAATTTAATGCTCTTCCTTCAGGGAGAAGGAAAATGGGATGAAGTGCTTTATGCAGATACGTATGTTTTTCACTCTACGAAACCACCCTGAATGGCAGAAAGAACGTGGAATCAATTCAGCCAGCACCCCAGGACCCTATGGTCCTGGCGATAGAAAAAGACAAACAATAAGCAAAATAGGAAGCAAAAAAGATGTTGCTCGCCTTGTGGCATTGGACAAAGATGTTTAAAGGTTGACAGAATGGGAGATTAAAGGATTGTTTGACCCCGATTGCGAGGATGTGCGTGCAATGTCGGATGCGGTGTTCAGCGAGGCAGAAAAGCAGAGTGTTGTGAGGGTGGCCAGACCCTCAAGTCCAGGCTCTGGTTTTGGCTGGAACTCTGCCGGGAACAGTGGATAACCATGTTCCCATTACCAGTCCCGGTCGGGGCCCTAACCAGCCAGGAGCCCGGGACTTAGTACCGCGGTACAGGGAACGAATGGCTTCTGGAATAAGAAGTGCTGTCCCAAAATCAGTAAATTGGTCTAAATTGTATGAAATTAAACTAGATAGATAGAAAAGAATCCCCTACTGATTTTTTGAACCGATTAAAAGAAGGGATGCAGAAATATACTCCTTTAAACCGTACCTCTCGGGAGGGAAAGGGTCAGTTGTTATTCCTGGTTCTGGGACAGCTGACGGATGATGTCAAGAAAAAGTTACAGCAAGTGCAAGGAACAGATGTGAGAGATTTAGAGAAATTGCTGGAGACTGCTTGGCAAGTGTGTCGGAATAGGGACAGGCGGGGGGGGGGGAATGGGCAAAACAATTGCCAGCGCTACAGCGGCTGCTTTGCGCACCGCAGGGGCCAGGTAACCTCTGGGAACCCACCGGGAAGCACCACTAATGGGAGGCGAGGAGCCATGAGAAGTAGCCCAAGTGCCCCGTCTCGGGGAAGTCAACCCCTCCCGAAAGATCAGTGTGCCTACTGTCAGCCAAGGATGGAGCTCGAATGGTGGGGTATGGCGGGGTATGCCGTGACCACCGCAGACCGAGTGCTGGAAGCAAAGTCACTCCCTGAGGGTACATCCGCCCAACGAGCCGAATGAATTGCTTTAGTGAGAGCTTGTTGAAGGACTGCGAGCGAACACCCGGACAAATTCAAAATACGCCTTGGGTGTAGTTCATGCCCGTGGGGCTATCCGGAAGGAACGGGGACTTCTGACCGCCCAAGGAAAACATTAAGCTTGCTGACGTGATCCTAAGACTTTTGGATGCGGTACAGTCGCCTTCGGCGGTTGCGCTTATGCACCGCAAGGGGCACCAAGAGGGTGACGCTGCTCAGGAAGTGGGGAATAAATCGGCAGATTATGAGGCAAAAAGAGCTGCGGAACAAGGTGAGGTGTTAAGTTTGATTCCTGAAAAAGCTTTGCCGCTACCGGACTCGGTCGACTGTGATGAGAAGGATCTTAGATTAATTAAAGATTTGGAAGCAGAAGTTGAATCATCAGGTTGGGCAAAATTAAAAGGTAGCAGAGTAATAGTTCCCTTTAGAATAGTATGGAAACCGGTAAAAGCAGAACACGACCAGACTCATTGGGCAACTGAAGCCTCGTATGATTCCCTTATGAAGCAAAGAGTAGCCAGGAATTTGTTTCAAACTGTAAAAGCCATGGTTAATAACTGTGAAGTATGCAAAGGTGGGAAATCGTGTAAAATTTGGAAGTCTCGGTAAAGGGAAAGTTCCAGGTCAAAATTGACAAACAGACTTTTCCGAACTCCCACGGAAAGGGGAGGGTTTGGGATTTGTTCGTATTAACAGATACCTTTTCGGGCTGGCCAGCAGCTTTCCCTTGTAGGGCTAATAAGGCTAGGGAAGTGACAGGAGTACTCTTAAACGAAAATTATTCCCAGATTTGGAGTACCAGCAGTAATATCTTCTGATAGGGGTGCTCATTTTTGTGCGCAAATAGTGCAACGAGTTAGTAAAATTTTAGGAACAAACTGGCAACCGACCTCAGGCAAGTGGGCCAGTGGAGCAAATGAATCACTTAATTAAACAACAGCTAGCTAAACTTAGTCAAGAAGCAAATCTACATTGGTACCAAGCGCTCCCACTGTAGCCCTACTACGAATCAGGGTAAAACCGGGAACTAAAGAGAATTTAAGTCCATTTGGAATTTTGTTGGGGCGGCCGTAACTGATCCCAATACCGAGGGGAAGATCTCACCCAGTTAGGCGAAAATAATCTATAGAAATACATAATAATATTAGGAAATTCTAAACGAGAGCGATTGCAAGTGCCTAGAGAGTCTAGCCAGACGTTCTCTCTAACAGGAGTTCCGGTTCCGGTTAACACCTCTCTATTTAATAACCCCTGCTATGGAGTAGGTCATGATAAGAACAGCTTTAGATTTACATCACCTCTTGGGGTTGTGAAGAAGTTAGGAGCAAATTAGCCTCTCGGTTACCAAATTTTAAATGGATCAAAGAGCTGCTTGTACTCGTATTAGTTGATAGCTTATTTGTTTTATGTACGTGTTGTATAATTCGAGGTTCGCTATGGCGTTGTCAGAAGAATGGGGATGACTGTGTTACCTGGAAAAAGAGTAAGGTCAAACCTGAAGTCGCAACAGGGAGGTATTTTAATCGACGGACGAAGGAGAATGGTACGTTATAAGGGACTGTGAAAGAATTCGCAAGGGTAATAGAAAAGGGGGGAAGTGAAACAGAAGATGTCTGCTTAATGACACTGTGATGTTACTGAGTTTAAATTTCTTTCACTTCTCTGCATCACCTTGCTTTTTCATTTTTCTTTCTCCAACTCTTTTAAAAGTTTGCCGTTTCTTTCATGTTTTATTCCCTTCTTTCCCTAACGCCTATCGCTTTTTAAATGTTCTTGCCAGGCTTACTTTTGTTCCCTTTGTCTGTATTTTTAATTAGCTCTTGTCTTTCCTTAGCGCCCTCACTATTAAAACTTTTTTTCTACATCTCTGTTTACTGTCCCTATTTCACAATTTTTTCCTTATTTCTTTAATCCCTGTTGCTTTTAACATTTTCTACTTTTATCCCATCTTCTGTCTCTCTCTTCTGGTTTTTCTTTATTGTCATCGCATTTAAAATTGTCTCTCTATAGCTGTTTTACTCCACTGTCCCTATTTCTGTTTTTTCCTTTATTTCCCTAATGCCTATCACTTCTAACATGTACTTTCTGTGCCCTTCCATGTCTGTATCTTCAGTTATTTCTTGTCTTTCCTTAGTGCCACCCCTTCTTCAGTTTCCCTTCTACATCTCCATTTTAGTTCACCATCGCTGTCTTTAATTAAAGTCCTTGATCCCCATTGCTTTTCAAATTTTCTACTTTTATCTCGTCCGCTGTCGTTACTTATTAGTTATTTTCTCTTATTTTTTCCTAAGGGCACCGCTTTTTGTATTTCCTTTCTGCGTCTACTTTTATGTGGTTCGCTGTCCCCATTTTTCAGTTTTTTTAGTCATCGTTCTTTTTGGTTTGAAATTTTGTTTCTCGGTGTACTTTTATCTCATTTTCTATCCCTACATTTTTTTTTCCCGTTTCCTGTAACTTGCCGCTTCTAACATGTTCGTTCTAAATCTACTTTTATTAGGATGTAGCTCCCTTTTTTTCAGTTGGTTCCTGTCTCTCCTGTACCCCCTCACGTTTAGATTTTCTTTCCTCGTCTGTTTTTATCCACTTCAGCAGCTTCATTTTTTTAGCTCATTCTAGTGTGTCCCATACCTTGTTGCTTGTGAAATTTTCTTGCTATGTCTTTGCCTATTCAGGTTTTTTCCCTATTTTAACTTTTTTTCCCCGTCTTAACGTCTTCATTTTCGAATAACAGAATAATTTAGGATGGAAAAGACACTTAAGATCATCGGGCCCAGCCGTAAACCTAACACGGCCAAGTCCACCACTAAACCGTGGCCTTAAGTGCCACATCCACGCGCCTTTTAAATACCTCCAGGAACGGTGAGGAACTTATGTTTTTATGCTTACTTTAACCTGGTTTTCTGTCCCGATTATTTACTCTTTTCCTGTCTGTCCTCTACCTCATCGTTTTTTAAATTTTCTGTGTCTGCTTTTATGGAGACGGCTAACCCTACGTTTTTATTACTTCCTGGCTATCCTGTGTGAAATCACTTCTGAATTTTTTTTCCCTATCTGTTTTCATCCAGTTCACTGTCTTTATTTCATTCCCGCCTCTGCTATACCCTGTCACTATTTAAATTTGCTTTCTGCCTTTGTTGATTTCTTCTGCTGCCCCATTGCCAAGTTTCTCCTTCTTTAACACCTTCGCTTTTGATAATTTTTTGTCTACTTTTATCTGGTCTTCTCTCCCTATTTGTTAGTTTTTTCCTCCCCTGCCTCATACCCTTTTTTTCTTTTTAAATTCTCTTTCTATATTTGCTTTTATCCAGATGTCTATTCTTTTCCAATTCTTTCTGTTTGTCACACACCCTGTCGCTTTTTAGATTTCCCTGGCACGTCTCCCTTACCCCCCCCTCCCCCCCCCCTCCCCCATTCCGGGGTTTTACGGGGTCTCCTTGGCGTGCTGTTATCTCTGGAGCGTGATTTGTACCCCTCTCGGTTTGTCAGAACATCTCCTCGGGCCATCCCTCTTCCTCAGAGCGGTCTTTCTGTCCTCTCCTCCATCTTGCTCACCTCCCGTCGGCCAGCGTCTCCCCGACGCCGCCTGTGCTCCGTTCAGATCCCCTCCCGAGTACCTCTGTGCCCTCCAGCCTTCTGCCGTCTCTCCGGCCGCCTCGGCACCCCTCTGATTTCCGCCACGACGCTTCCTGCGAGCGACCCCGCGTTCCGTAACCGGACTGTGAAACAGGACCTGAATTAACCGTAACTGCAGAGCGTAATGGCACATTTTCTCGTATTTTACCCTTACCGCCTTTCAGGCCGTGGCTGGAAACCTGCTACGCGTGGCGCGCAGGATGCGGCAGCAGCTTTGGCGGCGGATGGCGAGAGGCGAAGGCCGAAGCAGAGGCTGCGCGGATCCCGTGCGCTGGGTTTATTGTTTTACTTAGGAGCGTGGCCGTTCGTCTTAAACTGTTTATGGTGTTCTCGCCCAGTGCAGCAGTTTGCAATCAGCTGGTTTAAGGAAAACACGATGTCATCTCTGTCAAAGTTCTACATATTTTGGACGTGAAATATGAAACTGAGAACTTTAATCCTGGGTTTCCTGGGCTTAGCTCTTGGAACTGCTTTAGAATCCCTTGTTTGTTGGCTCCCCGAAACTTACTGCTCATCTGCCGACTCTGCCCTGTACCATTTCACCTATTAATTTTTTCCCACGTTTCCCTCTCTGCGGCTCCCTCTCCCCGTTTTTTAATGCTTACTTGTGTTTCTTGTACCCTGCTGCATTTTAATTTCTCGCGCTACAGTTCCCTCCCTCCGGCACCCTATCTCTGTGCTTTATTTCCTCCCTCTGTCCTGCACCCCGTCGCTGAAAAAACTTTCGTCCTATGTTTCCTTCTGTGCATCTCCCCGTCCCTATTTTTTCATTATTTCCTGTGGTTCTTGTACCCTTTAACACCCTTTTAACATTTTCTCATTGCGGTTCCTTCTAGCCATCTCCCTGTTTGTTTAATATTCCCGTGTTTCTCGTACCTGACCGCCACTTCTTTTTCCTTTCTGCCTTGTCCTCTGTCCGTCTCCCCGTCCCTGCGTTTTAATTCCTGTCCGTGTCTCTCGTACCCGGTTGCTTTTTAAAAGTTCTTCTACGTCTCCCTCTACCTGGCTCCCTTTCTCCGTTTTTTTGTTTGGGGGTTTTTTTTTTGGTTCCCCGCCCCTCCCCTTGTATTTCTTGCACCCCACCGCTACCTAATTTCTCCTTCAACGATTCCCTTTATCCACCTTCCCTTTCCCGTACTTTTAACTCCTCCCTTTTTTCCGTATACCCTGTCCCTTTTTAAATTTTGTTTCAGTATTTCCTTCTATCCTCATTCCTGTTCCTATTTTTTAATTCTTTCCTGCTTTTCTCGTAGCCTGCCGCTTCTTAAAACGTCCTTCCGTCCCTCTACCCGATTCCTTGCCCCTGTTTTTTATCTCCTCCTCTGTCCCGCACCCAGTCACATTAATAACTTTCTATGTCTCCATTTATTTAGCTTCAGGGTAAATATCCTTTTAATCCTTTTCGACCCTCCATAGGTATAGGGTATTGCTTGATTCTAATTGGGCGGTGCGGATCTGTTATTTGAACGCTTATGGGGTCCATTTTTATCTTTCCAGTTTCCCCTTCCTTATACCACACTGAGGGGTTAATAGCTTCTTCATCCTCTTGTGTTAAAGTGTATAATTTAATCTGCAATTTGTCCCCTTGACTCTGAATGCTCAAGTTTAACTTCAAAATCAAATCCCTTCCTAATAAATTGTATTCCGCTTCAGGGAGCAAAAGTAAATCATTAAGACAAATTTTCTTTTCTGTTTCTACTTCTACATCTTTCAATATATTTACTTTAAAAGGCTCTCCTTTTGCTCCTACTACTGACACGTACAAAAATTTTTGCTTTTGCTTTTTGTTTTTCTTCGTCCCTCCTAACATAGACTTTCTGGGCTTCTCTAAGTAACTCCTCTAATCTTCTTTCTTGCCAATCTTCCAATTTTTCTAATTTCCTTCTTATATGCCCCCAGGATTTAGCTACAGATTGTGTTCTAAGGAGTGCGGTCCCAGCCACTGTATTCGGATCAATTCCAGAGTACATTTGTAGGTTTTTCCTCAACCTCTCCAACCATTCTGTTGGAGATTCGTCTTTCCCTTGTTGTTCATTAAATGCTTTAGTAATGTTTTGCCCTCAGGGAACCTCTTCCCTTATTCCCTGTGTCCTGGTTTCAGCCAGGATAGAGCTGGTTTTCTTCACAGAAGTCAGTGTGACACTGTGTTTTGGATTTGGGATGAGAAACTGTTGATAATGTGCTGATGTTTTGGGTTGTTGCTGAGCAGTCAAGGACAGTCCAGCTTCTCGTGCTGGCCTGCTAGCAAGGAGGTTGGGGGTGCATGGGGAGCTGGGAGGGGACACAGCCGGGACAGCTGACCCAGACTGGCCAAAGAGATATTCCCTGCCATCCGACGTCATGCCCAGTACATAAACTGGAGTTGGCCGGGGGGCGGAAATCGCTGCTCGGGGACGGGCTGTCGATCGCCGGGTGGTGAGCGATTGCTGTATTGGGCATCACTTGTTCTTGTACATTCCTGTGTTGGTATTATCATTGTTGTTTCCTTCTTTCTTTCTGTCCTATTAAACCGTGTTTATCTCAACCCACGAGGTTTTTTTCCTAATTCTCTCCCCCACCCTACTGTGGGAGGGGGAGTGAGCGAGCGGCTGCGTGGTGCTTAGTTGCCGGCTGGGGCTAAACCACGACAACATTACATCTTTTCATCCCGTAAGAAAGCATGTGTCCCTACAGTACGTACATAGTTACCCCCCAAAACCGCCAACGTCATACAACGTATCCCGCGATACAACGTATCCCGCCATACGCTCGGAGGGGTTTGCGCAGCCCCCGCTCTCTGTGCACCTCACAGACCTCTGCGCTTTCTGCTTCTGCCCCTGGTGCTGGCGGCTCTGTGGCCGATGCACCGGCAAGCCCAGCCGCATCCTCCTCCTCCTCAGAGAGTCCCTGGCCGTGCTCAATGAGCGATTGCTATGAACGTACTGTAAAAAGCCCTTTTTATAGCCCGACACAACACTGGCCAATTTCAACTCTAGCTGAGCTTTGCCCTTTTCTGTTCTCTCCTTACACGTATGAACTACAGCTCTGTGATCTTCCTGCCAAGCCGGACCTTGGTCCCAGGGATCATAACATTCCTTTTTCCACCTGAGTTGAAAAAGGAGGTCCCTGTTCAGCCAAGCTGGTCTTCTGCCCCTCTTGTTTGACTTCAGACTCCACCAGATTGCCTGCTCCCGTGCTTGCAGAAGGTGGTGCTGAAAAACTAAGCTGCTCTCTGAGCCCTAAGGCCTCCAAAGCAGCTTCGTAGGGGACACTGCAGACTAGCTCTCTGAGTAGCTTCAAGTTTGCTCTCCTGAAAAGCAAGGTAGCAACTCCTCTGAGCTGTATCTCATTACACTCAAAAGTTTCAACTCCCCTGTTTGGTGATCACTGTTATCCCATCTCCTGCGAGTCCTTCTCCATACACAAACAGGAGGGACTAAGAGATCTGTTGGGTAGATAAGCAGCCATGGGGAACCACGGTGAGCAGTGGAGTGAGCTGCTGCATGGGCTACGTGCTTTGCGAGTGCGAAGCCAGCCCCTGGCTCAGTGAGTGCCTGGGAAAGGGAGTCTGCAGCCGTGAAGGACAGAGCCGGCCAGCAGGACAGCTGGCAGCCTTCACTCGGGCATTGCCCACCTTGTGACTGGCTGTACCTGTGATGATGTTAATGCTCTTTGTACACAGGTCTGTTGCGTCGTGCTGTGTTGCGAAGCAGACTTGCAGAGGCGTGCCCTGTCTGCCCATCGGGACTCAAGGCACATTTCCTCCAAGCGCAGCAGCCAGGCTTTGGGCAGCCTCGCCTCATGCTGCTTTTGACATTGCCAACCAGGATCAAGTTTCTATCCTCGGGTTTTCATGTAGGAACCAATTAGTGAACAAGTCCTGTTTTAATGGAGTGGCAACTCAAACAGTATTACGCTGGTAGAAAGCCTTCAGGAGAAGACTGGTGTCCTGTGGATCTCGCAGTAAGGCAGCCAGCAGCTCTGTTTCTGCTATAGCTACAAACATCCACGAGTGAAACAACCGCAGCTTTTTAATACAGTTACAGATACTTTTCTTTGCAGACACAAAGCATGCTTTTGTCTTGAACTTTTCATTAGTCTGAAAAAAAGATCATTGGTAGTATAGGATACCATGCTGTTTATTAAATGTACATAAATCAACATCTACACAGAAAGGATGTTTTCCTCATCAGAAACAATGCTGAAACGATGAGCAACTCTGAAAAGAAAGGTACATAAGGCTCCCGTGCACAAACCCCAAAGCTTCAAAGGAGAAAGGTGAAAGAGCGCTACATCCTTATGTCACAGGACAACCTGTGATTAACCCGAGTTATGGACACTGTCACATCATAGGTAGTTGGGGCCAGTTCAGATCCCCTGCCTTCTAGATCAGCCGCCTTGATGAGCTGGGTGTTTCAACTGTTATAAAGCTGCAGAATCAACCAGAATCGACACTGAAATGACTGGCTACAGAATGGCTAGAATAAATATGGGGGTGTGTCCAGTTTTTTTCCGGTCCTGGAGGGTGGGTGGGATTTGGGGCACCATGTAAGCTGGCTTTTTTAACTCCTCCTTCCCATCAGTCCCTAGGCACAGGCACGTGTTGTGGCTGAAAGCAAAGCATCACCACTCCAGTTCTGATTGACAGAAAGGGGGGTGTTTGCGTCGGTCCAGAGAGCGCTGATGGGTCGGAGAAGTAAGAGCGGAGTTTTTGCTGTAGCTAACCTGGAGTTAACTCAGCTAATGGAAACTGCAAGCCAGTCATGTTTGATCAAGAATACTAAGAAAGGGTATTGTGCTGTGTGCTGCATACAAGGACTTGCACCGACCAAAGGGCAGCAATGGGTGCTCCCTTCTTGTATGCAGCAAGGTGGTGCAGCGTCTCTCTGCCAAGAATGAGTAGCGGCAAAGAAAACCTGGAGGGTTTTATAGTCTGGAACGTGCTGTCCAGCGTGTCCCTCGTGTCCCTCTCAGATGACATACACCTCCACGCCCAGCACGCCCCATGGAATCTGCAGGTGACATGCCAGCTCCCCACGGGGGCAGCTGTGCCGGCTGGTGGGCTTTTGCTGACGGAGCCGAGGAGTGAGCCAGCAAGGCCTCCCGCCAGGGCTGGGCTGGGTCTGAGGGCGGTGCGGGGCCGCTCCGGCGTCGCGGTGCCCGAGTGAAATGTGCCGGCCGGAGCAGAAGGGCGCGGTGCCTCCCTCCTCGCCTCCGCCGAGGTGGTGCTGGGGCTGCATCGCGCCCCTCAAAGCCCAGGCAGCAGAGCTCATGCGGGCAATCCAGGCAGCAGAAAAAAATCGGCACCTGCAAGAAGAGAGTCCAAAGTGCTGATGAAACCATGAAGGCAGGAAGAGGCACGACTTTGTGCCCCGTTCTTTGGGCAGTGTGCTGTCCAAGGGGCAGTTCCTGGCACACGAGAGGGAACCGTCCCTGGCAGTGGCTACGGCACGGCTTTGTCCCCTTCTCCACACGTGTGACACCCTCAGAGCTCTGCAAGTTGACAGAGATGTGCAGCACTGCTTTGCTAGGCAGCAGGGCTGGGCAGGGCAGCTGTGCTGTGGTCCTTTCCAAAAGCCGAGCAGCAGCACGCCTCACTGTCCCTTGCTAGAAAGCCAGGCTGGAAGGCAAAACACGCTGCTTTGGTATTGTTTGGTTGTTTTCTTCTTCCCTCAATTGTCTCAGGTGCAACGTGAGCTTTTTACGAAGTGCCAGTACCTCAGGGTCTACAGCTACGTGACACAGCTCCTTGCTGCGTCTTTGGGATTCAGACACCAGCAGCCAGTGCTGGGCTTGCCAGCTGACATGAACAGCAAAGGGAGACTTTGCCTCTTTCTGTAGGCAGCGGGTCAAAGAGCTCCAAAAATTGCTATGAGCCTTGTGACTCTGCTGGGGTGTTGCTCAGCCTTGCACAAACAGAGCTGCCACAAGTGCCGAAGGAGAGCTGCCAACGCTGGAGTGATATGTTCCTCCTGACAGACACGCTCTCCCACGGGCAGCTGCGGGCTTCCTGCCCGGTGCCATCTCTGCGCACCTCAGAAATATTGCCCATAGTCGGAGCAGTGTTCGGAGCTTTGAAAGATGGGCAGCAGAGCCTGCTACACACCTGGGCTCCTCGTTCTTCTTGCCTGCCTGGATGTCCTCAGTTGCCCATCCCGCAGAGCTCTGCTCCCAACTTGCTCCTCTCGCTGTCCACTAGCCCGTTGCTCCCCTCTTCACAGGTTGCTCTTCTCGAGCCTGGCAAACTTTCCATTCAATGTATTGTTAGACAGGTCAAGCCATGATAAACGTGAACCAATTCTGCTCTTAACCACACCTAGCTCATTTTACCTTGTCTCCCCAGAGGAGCTCTCCAGGTGTTCACTTTCTGGAGGGACTGGAGGCACCTGCAATGGAAATGTGCAAGTTAACGGGTGGCAAGGACCTTCCTGCCCAATTGCTACCTTAGCTCGGAAAGGCACAGCCCTTGGATGGGTTTGCTCAGCCCAGCTGAGCCAGTTCTGGTGGCATCACCGCACAAACCGCCATGGCCATCCTGCACCACCCTTCCTCTGCACCTTTGCAGAGCTGCCGGCTAGTGGGTGACCTTGCTTGTCCCTGCGGCAGCACTCTCAACTTCTGACAGTGCTGTCACCCTCTTTGTGGCCCTGACATACCGCTGCTGCTTCTGCTTCCGCCTCTGGTGCTGGCAACTCCTTGGCCGACGTGCCGGCAAGGCCAGCCACATCCTCCTCCTCCTCAAAGAGCTGCGGGGGACAGAGGAGGACAGTTGCTTGGCTGGGGACAGGCCCCGGGGCCGGTGAGCCTTCCTCCGGGCCAGGAGCGAGCGTGGGCGGCTCTGCTTTCACTAGGGCAGGACGCAGGGGTGGCTGGAGGTGGGGGAGGTGGGGCGGAGCCGGCTTGGTCCCCGAGCCCCAGCCGGGGTCCCTCTGCTGGCTTACCTGGAGGGGCTGGGGCAGCGTGCTGTCCTGGCTGCAGAGAGCTGCCAGGGGCCGGCCGAAGAGACCCGCCCTGCCGGCACAGCCCGACTGCCCGGGCGCCTCCGCAGCGGCCAAGGTCCCTCGCCGCGCAAAGGGCCAGGGCAGCCCCCTCGTCCTGCTGCGGGTCCCGCCTGCCGCCAGGGAAAACAGAGCAGAGAGCCATGGAGGGCAAGCGCCAGGTGAATGCTGCCCAAGCCTCTGCGTGCTGGGCGTCCCCGCCAACACCGAGGGAGAGGCGTGGCTGGGGAACGAGGCGCCCCGGGGGCTCAGCTCTCTGCGGCCGTGCCCTGCGGGAAGGGCAGCAGCAGCCCCTGAGCAGCGCGGCTGCCGCCTGCCAGCGCAGGAGAGAGGGGCCGTCCTGCCCCCGTCTCCTCCAAACTCACCGTCCGAGTGGCCACGTCCACCTTGGCTGCCGGAGGGGACGGGAGGTGGCCGCTGCTGGGCACCAGCCTGCAAGAAATGCGCTGCGCTCAGCGAGCAGCCCCGCAGCACGAAGGGCCCCTGGCCAGCTGCATCGGCCGCGGGCCATGAGTGAGATGTGGGGACGGCCGAGATGGCGGCCCGGGGGCTCCTCACCTCTGCCAGGCCCTCGACCAGCCTCTCCAGGCTGCTGGCGTTGAGTGTTTTGGCCTGGGCAAGGGGAGAAGAGCAGCAGGTGAGAAGCCATGGGGCTGGTGCGGGGTTGGAGCAGCCCCTGGGGCAGAGCGGGGCCGGGAGGGACACTCACGGCATTGCGGCCGCGCAGCTCCTTCAGCAGGAGCTTGATGGAGGGCAGCTGGGTGACGCGGGCTCCCTCCACTCCTTCTGCTGGCCTGTGCACGGGGCAGGGGCAGAGAAAGAGCTGTGTGAGACCCAAGCTGCCTCTTCCCTCGCCTGCCAGCCCAGGGAGCCCTTCCAAGCTGCCCCGAAGCAGCTGGGCACCGCCCGGCCGTCGAGCGGAGAGCAGTGGCAAGGGGGGAGGACGGGGCTGGGTGAAGCAGCTCCACCAGCTCTGCCCGCTCCAGAGCCGCCCGCAGCCGTGGGGGCAGCTCTCCCCAGCTCAGGAGCGGCGTTTCCGCATCGTACGGCTACGGCTAGAGCATCCCCCCGTGCTGTGAGCACGGGCCCCCCAAGCTGCTCTGCCAGGCAGGGCTTACCCACGGAGCGCGCTGAGCCAGAGCTCCTTCAGCGAGCGGGAGCTGCAGGAAAGAGAGGAGAAAGAGCCTGAGCGCCCGCTGCTGCCCAGCCCGCGGGCAGAGGCGGGCGCCGGCACAGCCCTGCCCCGTGGGGACGGCCGCAGAGGCAGGAGGAAGCGGCGTGGGGCCGGACAGAAGCGCTGCCCGGCCCTGCCGGGGGACGTGGCACCGAGACCCACCAGAAGGTGACGACGCAGAAGCCGTAGGGCCAGGCGAGGACGAGGGACGTGGTGGCCTTGTCTTCCTCCTCCTGGGCGGCATCCCCGGCCGCCCCCTTGCCGCCGCTCAGCACCCACAGCCGGCGCAGGGCCAGGCAGAGCTGCGGGCGCGGGGCGCTGCCACGTCTGCAGAGAGGAGCGGCAGGGAGTGACCTGGAGGTGGCCGAGCCCGGCGGCTGCCCTCTGGCCTCCGCCTGCCCCGCGCACGGCCACGGGTGCAGCCAGCAGCAGGGTGCCGGGGCCTGGGGCTGCTCCTTGGGCGTCCCTGCCCCGGTGCCGGGGCCAGGCCTTAGGAGGAAAGGCAGCCGGGGTCTGCGCCTCTTACTTGGCCTTGGCGATGATCAAGGCATCGCTGAAGAGGAGGAGGTGCCTCTTCCCCGTCCCGCGGCCCTGCGTCACCCGCACGCGCTGGTGGAGCAGCGGCTCGGCTGATGCCGGGCCGGGCGCGCACTGCTGCTCGGGGCCAGGGTAGACCCTGCAGAGCAGGCGGCAAAGGGCGTGAGAAAGGCGGCTGCTGCGGGGCCCGGCTGCGCCGGCGTGTCCCCGAGCCGCGGGGGGAGCCCACCTGGAGCCGTAGCAGCAGTTCAGCTGGCCCATCGTGCCGGGGCCAGGGGAGTCCTCGCGCCGGACACGCTGCTGGGGCTCCGGAGAGCTCCCAGCCGGCTGGAGCGAGGCTGTCGAGGGGGTCGCGGTGCCGGGCAGTGCCGCTGGGTGAGAGCTGGTCTCTCCCTGGAGCTGCCGGGTGCTGGCAGAGCCGTGCCTGCAGGCACTGTGGCCGTTGCCGGGCCAGCGCCGCGACATCACAGCTGCCATTCCAAGCCCGGGGGGGGGGGCTGTGGGGCGGGGCTGGGGGAGGGGCTCCTGTCTCTCTCGGCCTGGGGAGCCCGGGCCTGGGCACAGCACTGCGGGCATGGCCTCAGCAGCGCTGAGCAGAGGGCAAGGCTCCCCTCCCTCCAGCTGCTGGCAAGGCTTTGCCCAGCGCAGCCCAGGGCACCGCCGCCCGCCGCCTTTGGCCAAGGGCACGGTGCTGGCTGCTGCTCAGCTTGGTGTCCAGCAGGACCCACGGGCCTTTTCTGCCACGCCGCTTTCCAGCAGCTTTGCTGAGCTGCTCTTGCTCACGAGTACGTGCGCATGTGTGCCGGGATGCTTCGTGCGCGTACCGGTGCCGCCCGCAGTCCGTCCCACCCTCTTCCCGCAGGTCCCCCCGTGCCACTGACGTGCGCTTGAGACGGGCACGTTGCCTCCAGCCAAAGCAGCGGTCCCAGCGGAAAGGCGCTCTCTTGTGCTGGGACTGGGAGGAAGAGGATGCACCTGGCCACAGAGCCCAGGGGCAGAGCTTCCTTAACTCCAACTTGTTAAAGGCAACCTTCTTCTTCTTCTTCTTCTTCTTCCTGACAGCATGTCCCGCTGGAAGGTGGCCTTGGCACTCTCCCGGAACACTGGAGAGGAGTTTGGCTTTGCCAAGTGCAATAGAAGCAGCAGCTGCCTAGCTGCCTTCTCGAGTGAGCGGCTGTCTGCAGAAGCCCAGCCTCTCCCGGGCGGCGAGGGGGGAAGTGGCATGAAGCAGAGCAGAGCAGCCTGATGCAGCCCAGGGGCTTGCAGGCACGCCCTGCCCACTTCCCGCCCTTCCTGCCATGCCTTGGACGGTTGGCAGAGAGAAGAAAGCCATCCTTGCACCTGCTGGAGCCAGGCCTGTTGTCTCTTTGGCTCCAAGTCTATAAAGCAGACAAGGAGAAGCTAATATCCAAAACACAAGCTCTTGTTTAATGTTTGGCGGAAGGGAAGGAAGAGAGGGGCGGAAGGAAGGGAGGAAGGAAGGAAGGAAGGAAGGGAGGAAGGAAGGGAGAAAGGGAGGAAGGGAGAAAGGAAGGAAGGGAGGAAGGGAGGAAGGGAGGAAGGGAGGGAGGGAGGGAGGAAGGAAGGGAGGAAGGGAGGAAGGAAGGAAGGAAGGGAGGGAGGAAGGAAGGGAGGGAGGAAGGAAGGAAGGGAGGGAGGAAGGAAGGAAGGAAGGAAGGAAGGAAGGGAGGGAGGAAGGGAGGAAGGAAGGAAGGGAGGAAGGAAGGAAGGGAGGAAGGGAGGAAGGAAGGAAGGAAGGGAGGAAGGGAGGAAGGGAGGAAGGAAGGAAGGAAGGAAGGACGGAAGGAAGGAAGGAAGGAAGGAAGGGAGGAAGGGAGGAAGGGAGGAAGGGAGGAAGGGAGGGAGGGAGGAAGGAAGGAAGGAAGGAAGGAAGGAAGGAAGGAAGGAAGGAAGGAAGGAAAGAAGGAAGGAAGGAAGGAAGGAAGGAAGGAAGGAAGGAAGGAAGGAAGGAAGGAAGGAAGGAAGGAAGGAATGGAGTGCAATACTTTCCTTAGACCTCCTCTTTCTCTTAGCATACTTCAGAAGGCTTTTTTTGTTGTCTGACAGGACACTCGCCAGTTTCAACTCTAGCTGAGCTTTGGCCTTCCATCATTTCTCCCTACATATGTGAAGCACAGCTCCGTAGTCTTCCTGCCAAGGCTGGCCTTGCTTCTAGGGATCGTTCATACAATTTCTTTTTCCGCCTGAGTTCCAAAAGGAGTTCCCTCTTCAGGCAAGTGGGTGTCCTACCCCACTTGCTTGACTTTCAACACAAAGGCATGGCCTGCTCCTGGGCTTTTAAAAGGTGGCTCTTTAGAACGGACCAGCTCTCACGGGCCCCTCCGTCCTCCCAAGCAGATGCCCACCTTACACACGGTGCAGCTCCTCCCCCTCGCCTGCCCTGCCTGTCCCTCCCAAAGAGCCTGTTCAGCCCGCCTGAACGGTGATGCTTTCTTACCATTCGGCACCCGTGACAGTAAAGCTTGTGTACATAAGTTCCGGCTTCGCAAGAGAGCAGGGTCACCTGAAGCATGATATCAAATTGGTTTTGGCATCTGAGGAAGCGACTGCTTCAGAAATTATGTTTTTCTTCAGCCTGTTGACACGTGAAACTTGACAGCACCCCAGTTTTTGGGAATCCTCTTTCCAAGAACTTAAATTTCTCCCTGCAAGTTCCAAAAGCACTTGAGTCACAGCTGAGCATGGACAGCCATAGGCCACTCCATGAGGCTCTGCATGTCTGTCTCTCATGACATGCCATAGAGCAGTAGAAGCTTGTCTTCGAGAGCTAGCCAGAGATGCTGAGACCACCCACTCAAACACGAGACACCCAGGGTGGCACTCAGCTCCTCTGACTTTAGATAGGCCTATGGCAGATGTTGCGGTTACAAAATTGCGAAGATACCATTAGAGTTAGCAGAGTAAAAAGCTATTCATGCTGTCCTAAAGTAGACGTCTTTAGTTAGGGCCCCTTTAGACTTAACTGGCTCAGTTAAGTCTAACTTAAGGGCCTCAGGTCGATTTCCTACACACGGGCAACTTAATGCCATCTCAGAGGCCGTAATGAAGCTAGCACCTAGAGCCTAGCAGACACGACACAGGACCTACGGACAGCCTTGCCCTTCGGAGTGGACAGCTGGAGGCCAGAGGACATACCTATAGAATCTCAGATCACACCCACATGATGCGCAGGGGGAGGCAACTGCATCAGGCCCTTCATATCCACTCACTACAACGGCTGTGCGGATCCCTAGCCCGAACAGAGCCACAGAAGTTAGAGCGAGCCGAATCCCACCCGAGTTCTAGTTCCCTCTTCTACCAAGGAGGTTTGGATTCTGTATCCCTGTAGCTGAGAATTAGTGGGCACATTCTCCACACATTCTTTGTAGCCTGTGCAGTTAGAGAGCAAATATTGGGGCTCAAGGATGCGTTTTTTCGCCTTGTTCTAAGCATTTCCATTCGGCAAGCTCCTCCAGGCTGGCCCCAGCCTCGTGGTTGCGAGGCCTCATGCTGCAGTGGTGCAGGCTGTTGCATGTCCTTCTGTCCACCTCAGGGAGGTTTCTCCAGCTTGTGGTCACCACTCTGAAGGGTTACCCTCCTCATCATCAGTATCAGCTCCCTTCCTGCCAACTCTGAGCTGGAGTGACCCCCAGCTTGGCAGAGGGGCATGTTTTATAAGGAATGAGTCTTGTCCACAAATCTATAGCAACGTGACAGCGTTCAGGATTTAGCCCAACGCTTCTGCTCACAGTGCTCTTACTCATGACAAGGCTGCATTTGGTTGATTGTGTGATTGCCTACTCAAGGAAGGGCTGGGAAGAGAGGAGCAACATTTATCGTGATTGTAAAAGGACTTCTACTGCCACCAGCTCCAACAGGAATGTCGCCATCTTCCAATGTTACATTTCATTCATACAGAAAAAGGACGCTAGCCTAGTTTTCTTCCCAGTGACTTAAGCTCTCAGTTTTCTCAGATAAAAACAAGCTCTAAACAAAAGCAGCGGCATGCACATGATATTCCCCCAGCCATGCAGATGACATGTTGAACATGAACAATGGATGCACATATATCAACCTCCCTGGAAGTGTGGGCCGCAGGACCGTTGTAGCAGCACATGTAGAAGAAGTAGCAGCATGTTCTCCTGGGGAATGCGCAGGTGAAAAATGCTGTTCCCTGTCTTCAGCAGTTTTTAAATACAGCTCCAAAGTGCTGTTTCATACCTCAGTCCAGGAAAAACTGGATTGTCCCGCTTCTGGATTTACACTACATTCAGCAAATGAATGCTTTATTCTGACAGAAACAGTAGTAAACTCATCTTTCAGTATAACTACAATTAAACATACCAGCTTGCAGAAAATGAGCTGAGTGACCAAATAGAATATATGGATGCTTTGCTGAATCAGGTGTTGGGATTTTAGTCTTAAATGTTCTGTTAATGTTTCAGATTAAAACAATATACCCACCATCTCTTCCACTCCAGTACAGAAGACAGAAACTGGTAAAGGTATCTCAATATGCTTCCAGCATTTGACAAAATGGCTATGAACAGACATTAACACAACAGGCTAGACTGACAATTTTTTTAAAAGGAATACTTTCAGGAATCACTGACCTTCTGGAATTAACAGTCATCTTCTATATGGCTTCAATGTATTTAATGCTCATCTAAGCTTAGTTTATGATGTCCCCTTCCATGATATTCTGAAGAGCAGAGCAGCTGCCATATTTTTTATTACTTTTTTCAGTGAGTTGCCTAATCTTCAGAATTGTCATTGTTTCAGTATTGTTGATTTTTCTGTCTGCTGTTTTGCGTACAATTCATCTTACTGTAGCTACATCCATGATCTATGAGGCAAATGATTTCACCTGTCAGCTTGCAGCGCCTCACAGATCCACTGAAAATGAACACATGGGAAGCTGAGCTCAAGGAGCACTCGGTGATTTGCTTGTTTCTGGGCTGGATCTAAGCTATGCACCATTTTTCTCCATTTATATTGAACACTGTTGGTTCATCATCTGGTGCAATAAAACAAAATGCCTGGATGAAGGGTTAGTTTGCTGTTGTGTGGCATGCAGTGCTGAGAAGAGAAAGAGCATGAGAAAGCAACAGAAAAAGAGATTTCTTTCCTACATATAAAGGTTACAGGAGTGATGCTGTGCTAAACATAGCTGAAACACAGTGACAGTCTTAATATGATCACCCTATTGTTAGGGGCTACATCTGAGAGGTGTCTGTGTTTAGTTAGAGAACATATGAGCTGCTACTTCAGATGTTACCAGTGACATGACTGTGTGCTTACATATATTGAACTAGGTGACAATGTTCCTTTCCATCCCATAAAATATTTTCAAATTATTTCCTGGGCAAGCCTGGAAGTCTTCTCTGAGGAAAGAGACTTCTCTCTCAAACTAGCTAAAAGCATGGTTTATGGGGCATTAATTTGGGATGTGAAAGATGTGTATTAAAATCTCTTCCTTGCCAAGCCACCAAGCTTTTCTGTGGTAGGTAGATATTCACAGCAAAATTCCCTTAATCTTCACTCAGAGCTATTCTATTTCATAAAGCTAATTGAGTGTTCATTGAATCAAGGGTACAAACTTTGTTCTCCCAAATCCCCGCAGAGCGTCTTACATCTACCCCCAGCTTCTGGACTGCAGAGCTTCCTTGTCTCTCTTGCGTGATGAATGTTTTACTCATGGAACAAAAGCCAACACAGTATTCTTTTGGGCTGCTTACTACATACCAGGCATCCTGGTTCAAGTACTTTTTGTGAAAAAAACTTTTCTCACTGGCTGTCCTGACCACAAGCCACTGATTTTTTGTTTACTTTTTTTTCCCCATTCCTGTTTTGAAAAGTAAGTTTGTTGAGAAGCTAAGAAAAATGAATAGGAGTTTTTTTTACAGCAAGAGTGGTTTTTATGACCAGGTAAAGCAATAAAACTGCATTACAGAAATGTTGATTAGCCACAGTTATAATTTAAATGCATTCAGGGAAACTCGTGTGGTTCTACATAAT
Source organism: Phaethon aethereus (assembly GCF_964289735.1). Lineage (NCBI taxonomy): Eukaryota > Metazoa > Chordata > Aves > Phaethontiformes > Phaethontidae > Phaethon > Phaethon aethereus. Next base: position 439,110 of record NW_028114303.1, on the reverse strand, counting down.
TTAAGCAATGTATTGTGCAGTATATGTCATTCCAGTGTGGCATAGATTAGACTGAGACATTAAGCCATAATTCCGATACCATCTAGTGCCTGCTGATTAAAAAGATGATCAACCACTGATAAGAAAGTCCCCATCAGATAGCATCAACTATATAGATATGTCTGTGCTTATGGCACTTCACTGCTTTCTTCAGGGAGCCAAATCTTCTCCTCAAAATACAAAGAGATACCAATGCTTTGAGCAATACAAAAATACAAATATGTTTCCCATAACTGTACTCTGAGTGATGTTTATTACATGTGCCTACTGCCAAGCAAAATCCAGAAGTCATCATTTCTTCTTCAATATTGCTTTAGTATTTAAGTATCAATGGTATAATAATCAAGTGAAATTATTTTCTTAGTACATGATGCTGAGGTGTAATAATGGATTTAGTAATAATGAAATAAGAATATTCTTCACAAATCTTTTTTCCTCTAATTTGCCTTTTTGTGTGATTATGCTGTCTATCATTCAACCACAATAAGTTCTTACCAGTCTTAACCAACTACCAACAAAAAAAAATCTCCAAGATAAGTCTTTCCTTGTCCCCTTGTTCCACTCTTCTAAATAGGTTATTGAAGAGAGAATCAGTTCCTTGTTCTTGGAAATAAAAATTGTGAAAACTCTGGGGTTATCCACTTTTTCTTCTAGCAGCGAGTTAGCCAGTTACCTGGGCAGATCTATACAGGAGCGAAAATTAACATGAACCAAGGAAGCGTTCTGTCTCTTAGTAAGGATGTCACACAGTATAGTAGCGTGAATTATTGGGAGTTTAGAGGTAAGGAACCACAGATCTCTAGGACCCTAGGGTTCACTATTTTGGCTACTTATGGAACAATCACATTTGAGCAAGATGTTTTCTTGAAGCCAAAACATTTTTCAGAAACATTCCAGAGGCATTTATTTTGACAAAACTTTCCGTGTAAAGGTTTTGATCGAGAATGAACACTCATGAGAGAAAGGCTTGCATCAAAATGTTGACCTTTTCAACATGAAGCAGATATTTTGGCACACTTCCATTTTGCAGTAGTATTTAAATGGCTTTGTTTTCATGCCAAAGCAGAATAAAACAAATTTGGAACTTGAAAACTGTCAGGAAACCAAATTGTTATTCTCTAGCAAGCTCTGCTGATTGCCTTTAACTAGAATAACTTACTTCACTCAGTGCTGGCTTCACCAGGCAATAATTTACCATCATCCACAATGCATTGCCATCAATCCCGTATTATACCACCTTTTCATGACATGGTCTTAGCTTGCTGGTATGTTTTGTGTTTCTTTCCATGCAAAGATATTGTTTTGCTCTTAATTATACCAGTGAAACTGAAAGCAACATTTCCCTGGTTTTGAAATCTGCCCTTCCGAGGTCATTAACATCATGTCTTAGTTACTTTCTGAAGTTGCAAACAACAAACTTCTTTGCCTGACTGCACATAATGACAATTACCACAATAGGAATTGCCAGAGAAATAAAAAAATTGGTCCTAGCTTGACTAAAATAATATTCAATTATATTTAAGTGTCATAACACACAATTGGAATATTAATATAAAACTTCCGTATACAATTTGTCATTTCAATATCAGGCATTGCTTAGAGTATGTCAAGTCACTGATCTATTTCACTCCATCATTAATCTTTATTTCATATTTTTAAAAAGCAACGTTTGTTGTTTAGATTGATGTAACACAGATAACATAAGCAGGCATATATTTTAGAACATTGAGTGACAACTCAAGTATGCAAGTGGACAGATACATAACCTGAATAATCGTTGTTCAAATCCAAAAATATTTGTTGGAAAAAGGTTTTTGATTATTCTTTTGTAGTTCTACAATAGTAGCTGAAATCCATTTACTGAAGTGGATAGTACTAAGCCTTTAAAAAATACATCAGGGTAGACTCAGCTGAATGTAGCACTTGATCATTGGTGATTTCTAGGCAGGGACTGTCAGAATGTATGGGAGCTCTCCACTGAAAAGCTCAGTTTGCAAATCTTACCTGGAGCATGCAGGTGCACAATTAGTGTTAATAAAATGAAAAAAAAAACCCCCAATGTTTCAAATGGTTTCCACAGGGTATGTAAAAGTGCATTTGAATAAAAAGGAAATCTCATACAGTCATGTCTCCACATATGTGCTTCTCATACAGATTTTTTCCCTTCTTTTTGTCATAATTTCATATATTATATTATCAAGTTTCTACGTAGTTCACATTACAAAAAGTGTGAAACATGAACCTTGATTTGGACTTTCAATATGAGGATGCGTGGTTCAATGAAGTGAAACCTTAAATAGTGTTTTTAAAGCATTTTATTATTATCCTTAATGAATTAATTTATTGTGTTTTCATCTTGTGAGGGTATTGAGAGTCTTCAATCCCTACCGTGGACCCAGTTGCGTAGATGCTGCTGAAAAAAAGAAGAATGGCTATGAAATATGGAAGGATAGTTCTAGAAAATGAAGGCTGGAAAGCAGGCACAGGCAATGCAATAAATACTTCCTTTTGCTGATCTCTCCACGTGCTTGGTATTTAATCCAACTAAAAGGAATCACTCATATCAACTTTGCATAGACTTTGGTCTACCTGAAATGCTTCCATATCTTTCTGTATATAAAATGTGGGTCACCAAACCATTGTTGTCAAGATGCATCGAAGAGATCATGGGTGCAGAGACACTTCAACAACACGTACGTGAGGAGGATATCCTCAGGTGCGAAGATCTGGGCGGTGCAAAGACCAAGAGCAGGTGCCATGAGTCTGCTAAAACCCAGCAGCAGCAGCCACCTTTGCAGGCCCTCAGCTCTGCGAGTGAAGTGCTGTGGAACCAGTACGCTTACACTGTTCCTACAGTCCGTCTGGTAAATTTGGTTCTCTCTGGTGTAATGCAGACCAGTTTAAAGCTTTTTGTTTTCATAGTTGAAGTTTTCTTTGCCTGCCTCAAGTGCCTGTTTGGAGGGAACTCTGCCATCAGGCAGGACCTGCCTAAACTTTCTTTGGCTGTATGAGTTAAATATTTCTCAGCCTTTCTCGCTTGCAAGACTTTTCCCGCTGTAAACATGCCTAGACTTTAAGGCATCCAAAGCATGGAAAAATCAGTAGTAGTCTTCTATCAGTCACTTCTAAAATAAATACTACAAGACATTGAAGCAATATTTCACACAGGAAAGAAATCGAAGACAGTCTGACACTTTTCACTTAGCACTTTTCAAAAACATACAAGAAAAGAAACTGAAAAAGGCACTAACCTTTGGAAACTAAGAATCCACCTGGAAAAATCTGGTGACCCAAACTGTTGCACTGAATGCATTTTGAAGATAAAAAGTGTTTTACATAGTAGTTGTAAAGTTGTTCCCTACTACATTGTTTCTGAGACAACAGCTGGACACGTCAGAAAACACTGAATGCTTTTTGGAATTGTGGATGTCAAGCAAAGCAATCTGAATCACAGTTTTATTGTGCTTTTTAAGTTCTGCATTAGAAACCTGCATAAGATCAGCTATTTTTAACAGCAGTTTTTACATGCTAATATGCCTGAGATTGAAGTCTCTGTGCGTCTCTGTTGCATTTTATTTATTTTTAGGCAAGCTACTTAAGGAAAAATTACAGTTGTCAGTCTTAGCCATTTAATCTGTTGCAGCACCTAGACGCTCATAAAAGGGACCATACTATGGCAAACAAGCTTTTCTGATCTTTAAAGTTTTATCACTTTTAGACAGCTTGGCTAATGAATGTTTATGCTTGATGTCAAACTGAGGTCTTTAAACAATTAATAGAAAAGATTCAATATAGTAATTTTTTAATTTTTCTTTTAAATAAGTAAGAAAATAGATTTTAGCAGGTTTTGCAGGTAGTTTGTTTATAACTGTGTTTTCAGAATAAAATCCTTTTCAACTGTCTATAAAGGGTTTGGCAGAAAATAGGCTGGCTAAGAAGCAAAAGCTGATACACAATTTATAATGTTTGTGGAAAAGGTTTTTACAAATTCCTGTCTTGCAATATTTTTATGTGTTTATTTTTTTAAGAGAGGCAGCAACACAAACGATACAGTTAATATTATACAGAGCCAGTGCTCTCTTTCAGATCCTAAAATTTCTATGGCATTTGAGTGAACTTTGAGCCTTCATAGTAATTTTGTAAAAGGTAAGCACCAGAATTCAATATTTAAATCAACTGACTCACGAACAGCAAATAATCAACACTGTTGTTTATTGGTAAAAAGAAGACGACAACTAATGTCTCTCCAATACATCTTTTTGAAGTGATCCTTGTTCTTGAAAGATTCAGAAAATTTAAAAATAAGTTTGATGAATAGCAAAGGGCCATGGGTATGCAGGAAGATGTGTTGCAGAATACATTCCTCCCTTTGTCTTCTGCTCACTTTCCAGTCTCTCCCAAATGCCTAAATCTACTGGAGAGGGGAATTGAAAAGGGTAGGATTAGGCTGAATGTTTGGCACGACTCTGTAAGGATAGCTGCAGTGTAGGACATCTGTTTTGTAAGAACATCTGATTAAAAGGCCAAGACAAGAAACAGGAAAAGCAAAAAACTGAAGACAGAGATACAGAAGCCCTAAGGGACCAGTGGATAATGAAGTCCATAGAAAAGACCAGACCTGCTGGATGGGCTGTTAAAGGCACCAGGCAAGTGTGACCTTGGGCAGAATCATGCCCAACTTTGTAATAGCTCAGAAGGGAAATGAGAGTGTCCTGGATCTGATGTTAAAGAGCAAACTTACTATAGGATATTTAAGGGGCATCATTGCGAGTGTTTAAACTTCTTATGGGATGCTTGAGGGGATTCTGGGAATGTGCAAAACTTATTGGCTGCTTAGGAGAAGGATAAAATGTCAGAAAAGGGAGGAAAACATTGAGAAAAGGGGCAATTACAGAGGGCACTCTCATGCAAATAAGCTGCAGGTCAGTACACTTGTCTGAGTCCTGTCCATGATCATGGCACAGTCCATCCTCACTTCTTGGTAAGTTCCTGCTTCTATCCATAGAGAGAACTGCATGAGTGTTCATTTTATTTTTTGTGTGTGTAACATGCCAGCAAACTCAAGTCAGACCATCTGGCAAGTAGTCTGGCTGGCAGGTCCTGGAGCTGGATATTGGAAGGACCAAGTCGGGGTCAGCCTGGAGAAGGTCAAGACATTTGTGTCATTTATATGAGTACTGTTTGTGTGTATCATCTGGTGCATCTAAAGGCACTGATCTTCTGCTTATGTTTATCTGCTGCTGGACAATCATGTCTACTCGCACGTGTGAGTTGGGGAAATATGCTCAGCCTTATTACTGACTGAATCTTGAACAGGGAACCACAGCAGCTTCAGACCTTCTTGGGTCCTGAGGTTCACTGGGTTCAGTTTCTTTTAGCAGGCACCATTTATGTTGCCTTGGAATGGTTCAAATATTGTTTATCTTGAGTTTGTATTTTTTTTTGAGAAGTATTACACCTCCATATGCTTAGACTGAGGATTATGTTTTTTCAACAGTGATGCATTTTTACAAATACTGCAGTGTTACACATCTTACGATGCAAAAGGGTTTTTTTGGCTTGTTCTTTTTCTTTCTTCTGTGCTCCTTTTTCCAGATTTGTAAATATGGTCCATGTTTCCCTCATTACAACTTGTTGTAATTTTCCTGTTATTTTGGGACTGTGGTGTTTCTTTTAAGTATAATCTAATTCTTTCCCTTTCCTATTAAATTATTACTGATCTAATAACTAAATAGAGCCTTAAGTGTAGGTGTTGGGAGAGCTGCTTTAATTTTTCTTGCATAAATGTGGTTTTGTACAAATGGAATAGCAGAATTCCTTTTCAGAACATAATGGATTAGGTATTTTTCAAAATGCATGTCATGTCAAAGATTTCGATTTCATATAAGCTTATATATTTATACAGTCAATATTTTGCACATGTGAATAACACCAGAAAATTATGTTTGTGGTGACCTGTTTTCCTGTTCCCATTTTCCACAGGATGTTGGCCCCATTCTTCTCATTTTACCACTGATTATGAGAGTATAGAGGGATTATTTTCCGCTGGCAGTCACTCAGTGATGGAAAGGAAGTGACGGTGTGTGCAGTGTAGGAGATATCTGCCCAGGAGTCACCTCATCAGAAATTGTGTTTCTTATTTTTCTTTTATGTTCTGTGACTTACCTATTTTCATACTACTTAGCATTTCATAGAGACTAGTGATTTTCCCTTTAAGTCTGCCTTTTTTGGGGGGTCTTTGCAATTTGTTTTCACACTTGGACATGGATTGCTGTGCGTCTGTCAAAATTGATGATATATATGGAAATCTTGTCTCTGAAGGTTGTATTGTCGGGTGAGCTGTTCACATGATCCCAAGTCATAAATCTGTGAGAGTTTATCTATGTATGCGAGTCTACTTGTTTCCATTTAACTCCGGCCTTGGAGAGAAAGAGACCCAAGGCGAAAAACTGTTGGAATGCAGAAATATTGAGCAGCTCAGCTAGAATATTCCTTTCTTAAAGTGTTTTTGACTGAATGTGGGTTATTTTAACCAGGAGCTAGTTTGAATTTATGGCTGGATATGCAGAAATAGAAAGCTGACAATTCACAATGACATAGTACACTAGGATTTAGTTCCTCAGAGCCTGGTTATGTGTGTCTACAGAGATGGCTACAAATTGACCCAGCTTTCTCTACCCACATTCTGAGCTGACTAAACAGAGGCAGTTTCATGACTTCTGTGTCCATGCAAATATTCTGATGAGTGACGTATGCTGAAATACAATGCATATTGGCACGGTCATTACTCTTACCCAGCTCTGGGTAAAGGCAGATGAGTCCAGATCTAACTGCACAGGCACAGGTAGATGCCATCCTTTGGCACCCTTGACAGTAAAGCTTGTGTACATAAGTTCTGGCTTCGCAAGAGAACAGGGTCACCTGAAGCGTGATATCAAATAGGTTTTGGCATCTAAGGAAGCGACTGCTTCAGAAATTATGTTTTTCTTCAGCCTGTTGACACGTGAAAGTTGACAGCACCCCAGTTTTTGGGAATCCTCTTTCCAAGAACTTAAATTTCTCCCTGCCATAGAGCAGTAGAAGCTTGTCTTCGAGAGCTAGCCAGAGATGCTGAGACCACCCACTCAAACACGAGACACCCAGGGTGGCACTCAGCTCCTCTGACTTTAGATAGGCCTATTGCAGATGTTGCGGTTACAAAATTGCGAAGATACCATTAGAGTTAGCAGAGTAAAAAGCTATTCATGCTGTCCTAAAGTAGACGTCTTTAGTTAGGGCCCCTTTAGACTTAACTGGCTGTATTGACTAGGGCCTCAGGTCGATTTCCTACACACGGGCAACCTAATGCCATCTCAGAGGCTGTAATGAAGCGAGCTGAATCCCACCCGAGTTCTAGTTCCCTCTTCTACCAAGGAGGTTTGGATTCTGTATCCCCATAGCTGAGAATTAGTGGGCACTTTCTCCACACATTCTTTGTAGCCTGTGCAGTTAGAGAGCAAATATTGGGGCTCAAGGATGCGTTTTTTCCCCTTGTTCTAAGCATCTCCATTCAGCAAGCTTCAAGAAACGTAATGCAAAGTACTTCTGTGATGGGTTGTCTTTGGCTGGATCCCAGGTGCCCACCAAAGCTGCTCTTTCACTCCCCTCCTCGGCTGGAGAGAGGAGAGAAAGTACAACAAGAAGCTTGTGGGTCGCGACAAGGACAAGGAGCGATCATTCAGCAATTGCCGTCAGAGTCAAAAGAGACTGGACTTGGGGAAATTTGTTTCATTTATTGCCAATCGAATCAGAGTAAGGTAATGAGAACTAAACCCAAATCTTAAAACACCTTCCGCCCACCCCTCCTTTCTTCCCGGGCTTGAATTTGCTCCCCATTTTCTCTGCCTCCTCCCCCCGAGTGCCACAGGAGGTCGGGGAATGGGGGTTGCGGTCCGTTCATCACATGTTGTCTCTGCTGCTCCTTCCTCCTCAGGGGGAGGACTCCTCACACTCTTCCCCTGCTCCAGCCTGGGGTCCCTCCCACGGGGTGCCGTCCTTCAGGAACAGGCTGCTCCACGGTGGGTCCCCCACGCGGCCACGAGTCCTGCCAGCAAACCTGTGCCAGCGTGGGCTCCTCTCTCCACGGGGCCACAGGTCCTGCCAGGAGCCTGCTCCAGTTCCGGCTTCCAGTGGGGTCACAGCCTCCTTCGTGCAGCCCCCTGCTCCAACGTGGGGCCCTCCCCAGCCTGCAGGTGGACATCTGCTCCCCCACGGAGCTCCATGGGCTGCAGGGGCACAGCCGGCCTCGCCATGGTCTTCAGCACGGGCTGCAGAGGGGTCTCTGCTCCGGCCCCTGGAGCCCCTCCTGCCCCTCCTTCTGCACTGACCCGGGTGTCTGCAGAGATGTTTCTCTCATGTATTCTCGCTCCTCTCTCCCGCTGCAGTTGCTGCCTGCCAGTTCTTACCCCCCTTCTGAAATACGTTATCCCAGACGTGCGACTACTGTTGCTGACTGGCTCGGCCTTGGCCAGCGGTGGGGCTGTCTTGGAGCCAGCTGGCATCGGCTCTACTGGACATAGGGGAAGCTTCTAGCAGCTTCCCACAGAAGCCACCCCTGCAGCCCCCCTGCAATGTTTTTAATTGCTAATAAACATCTGTACCTTAAAAAAAAAAAAAAAAGATATTTCTAAATACCACAAGACATCTGAAGTGAAGAGGCGTTCTAAAGTTAGTTATCCTACAGGAAATACACAGCTCCACCTGTTACTCCTGCTTTCCCTTGAATACCAGAGTGACCTCTAATCTCAGCCTTGCTTAAGGAGGGTGTTACCTCTGTTGGTAGATCAACCCTTATTTCAGAAGAGGGGGGGAGAGAGAGACAGAGAGAGAGAGAGAGAGAGAAGGAAAGACAGACAGGCAGCAAGGAAGGCTTGTTTTCCCTTGAAGGAGTCAACTCAGGCAGCACCTGGAGCATCACCGGTGTCTGAGCCTGCGCCCAGAACGTTTGTGCTGTCTGTTACAAGCTCCTGAAGGCACTTGCGACAGCAAAGCAATGCCTTGTAACCCTCTGCCGCCTTCCTGTGCATCAGAAGGCCTGCCTATATCTTCCGCAGCTTTGCCCACAGAAGCCTGAATGGCTGTGCTCCGGGGTCTTGGAAGGCACAACACAAACTTCCTCCGGTCACTCTGACACCCTGAACACAGAAACCAACACAGTTTAATAGCAAGAATCTCACTTTCTCACAGAAACCACCTTTTACATTACATCTTTTCATCCCGTAAGAAAGCATGTGTCCCTACATTACGTACATAGTTACCCCCCAAAACCGCCAACGTCATACAACGTATCCCGCGATACAACGTATCCCGCGATACAAGTATCACGCGATACAACGTATCACGCAATACAATGTATCCCGCGATACAACGTATCCCGCCATACGCTCGGAGGGGTTTGCGCAGCCCCCGCTCTCTGTGCACCTCACAGACCTCTGCGCTTTCTGCTTCTGCCCCTGGTGCTGGCGGCTCTGTGGCCGATGCACCGGCAAGCCCAGCCGCATCCTCCTCCTCCTCAGAGAGTCCCTGGCCGTGCTCAATGAGCGATTGCTATGAACGTACTGTAAAAAGCCCTTTTTATAGCCCGACACAACACTGGCCAATTTCAACTCTAGCTGAGCTTTGCCCTTTTCTGTTCTCTCCTGACACGTATGAACTACAGCTCTGTGATCTTCCTGCCAAGCCGGACCTTGGTCCCAGGGATCATAACATTCCTTTTTCCACCTGAGTTGAAAAAGGAGGTCCCTGTTCAGCCAAGCTGGTCTTCTGCCCCTCTTGTTTGACTTCAGACTCCACGAGATTGCCTGCTCCCGTGCTTGCAGAAGGTGGTTCTGAAAAACTAAGCTGCTCTCTGAGCCCTGAGCCCTCCAAAGCAGCTTCGTAGGGGACACTGCAGACTAGCTCTCTGAGTAGCTTCAAGTTTGCTCTCCTGAAAAGCAAGGTAGCAGCTCCTCTGAGCTGTATCTCATTACACTCAAAAGTTTCAACTCCCCTGTTTGGTGATCACTGTTATCCCATCTCCTACGAGTCCTTCTCCATACACAAACAGGAGGGACTAAGAGATCTGTTGGGTAGATAAGCAGCCATGGGGAACCACGGTGAGCAGTGGAGTGAGCTGCTGCATGGGCTACGTGCTTTGCGAGTGCGAAGCCAGCCCCTGGCTCAGTGAGTGCCTGGGAAAGGGAGTCTGCAGCCGTGAAGGACAGAGCCGGCCAGCAGGACAGCTGGCAGCCTTCACTCGGGCATTGCCCACCTTGTGACTGGCTGTACCTGTGATGATGTTAATGCTCTTTGTACACAGGTCTGTTGCGTCGTGCTGTGTTGCGAAGCAGACTTGCAGAGGCGTGCCCTGTCTGCCCATCGGGACTCAAGGCACATTTCCTCCAAGCGCAGCAGCCAGGCTTTGGGCAGCCTCGCCTCATGCTGCTTTTGACATTGCCAACCAGGATCGAGTTTCTATCCTCGGGTTTTCATGTAGGAACCAATTAGTGAACAAGTCCTGTTTTAATGGAGTGGCAACTCAAACAGTATTACGCTGGTAGAAAGCCTTCAGGAGAAGACTGGTGTCCTGTGGATCTCGCAGTAAGGCAGCCAGCAGCTCTGTTTCTGCTATAGCTACAAACATCCGCGAGTGAAACAACCGCAGCTTTTTAATACAGTTACAGAGGTTTACACTTTTCTTTGCAGACACAAAGCATGCTTTTGTCTTGAACTTTTCATTAGTCTGAAAAAAAGATCATTGGTAGTATAGGATACCATGCTGTTTATTAAATGTACATAAATTAACATCTACACAGAAAGGATGTTTTCCTCATCAGAAACAATGCTGAAACGATGAGCAACTCTGAAAAGAAAGGTACATAAGGCTCCCGTGCACAAACCCCAAAGCTTCAAAGGAGAAAGGTGAAAGAGCGCTACATCCTTATGTCACAGGACAACCTGTGATTAACCCGAGTTATGGACACTGTCACATCATAGGTAGTTGGGGCCAGTTCAGATCCCCTGCCTTCTAGATCAGCCGCCTTGATGAGCTGGGTGTTTCAACTGTTATAAAGCTGCAGAATCAACCAGAATCGACACTGAAATGACTGTGCTGGCTACAGAATGGCTAGAATAAATATGGGGGTGTGTCCAGTTTTTTTCCAGTCCTGGAGGGTGGGTGGGATTTGGGGCACCATGTAAGCTGGCTTTTTAAACTCCTCCTTCCCATCAGTCCCTAGGCACAGGCACGTGTTGTGGCTGAAAGCAAAGCATCACCACTCCAGTTCTGATTGACAGAAAGGGGGGTGTTTGCGTCGGTCCAGAGAGCGCTGATGGGTCGGAGAAGTAAGAGCGGAGTTTTTGCTGTAGCTAACCTGGAGTTAACTCAGCTAATGGAAACTGCAAGCCAGTCATGTTTGATCAAGAATACTAAGAAAGGGTATTGTGCTGTGTGCTGCATACAAGGACTTGCACCGACCAAAGGGCAGCAATGGGTGCTCCCTTCTTGTATGCAGCAAGGTGGTGCAGCGTCTCTCTGCCAAGAATGAGTAGCGGCAAAGAAAACCTGGAGGGTTTTATAGTCTGGAACATGCTGTCCAGCGTGTCCCTCGTGTCCCTCTCAGATGATATACACCTCCACGCCCAGCACGCCCCATGGAATCTGCAGGTGACATGCCAGCTCCCCACGGGGGCAGCTGTGCCGGCTGGTGGGCTTTTGCTGACGGAGCCGAGGAGTGAGCCAGCAAGGCCTCCCGCCAGGGCTGGGCTGGGTCTGAGGGCGGTGCGGGGCCGCTCCGGCGTCGCGGTGCCCGAGTGAAATGTGCCGGCCGGAGCAGAAGGGCGCGGTGCCTCCCTCCTCGCCTCCGCCGAGGTGGTGCTGGGGCTGCATCGCGCCCCTCAAAGCCCAGGCAGCAGAGCTCATGCGGGCAATCCAGGCAGCAGAAAAAAATCGGCACCTGCAAGAAGAGAGTCCAAAGTGCTGATGAAACCATGAAGGCAGGAAGAGGCACGACTTTGTGCCCCGTCCTTTGGGCAGTGTGCTGTCCAAGGGGCAGTTCCTGGCACAGGAGAGGGAACCCTCCCTGGCAGTGGCTACGGCACGGCTTTGTCCCCTTCTCCACACGTGTGACACCCTCAGAGCTCTGCAAGTTGACAGAGATGTGCAGCACTGCTTTGCTAGGCAGCAGGGCTGGGCAGGGCAGCTGTGCTGTGGTCCTTTCCAAAAGCCGAGCAGCAGCACGCCTCACTGTCCCTTGCTAGAAAGCCAGGCTTGAAGGCAAAACAAGCTGCTTTGGTAGTGTTTGGTTGTTTTCTTCTTCCCTCAATTGTCTCAGGTGCAACGTGAGCTTTTTACGAAGTGCCAGTACCTCAGGGTCTACAGCTACGTGACACAGCTCCTTGCTGCGTCTTTGGGATTCAGACACCAGCAGCCAGTGCTGGGCTTGCCAGCTGACATGAACAGAAAAGGGAGACTTTGCCTCTTTCTGTAGGCAGCGGGTAAAAGAGCTCAAAAAATTGCTATGAGCCTTGTGACTCTGCTGGGGTGTTGCTCAGCCTTGCACAAACAGAGCTGCCACAAGTGCCGAAGGAGAGCTGCCAACGCTGGAGTGATATGTTCCTCCTGACAGACACGCTCTCCCACGGGCAGCTGCGGGCTTCCTGCCCGGTGCCATCTCTGCGCACCTCAGAAATATTGCCCATAGTCGGAGCAGTGTTCGGAGCTTTGAAAGATGGGCAGCAGAGCCTGCTACACACCTGGGCTCCTCGTTCTTCTTGCCTGCCTGGATGTCCTCAGTTGCCCATGCCGCAGAGCTCTGCTCCCAACTTGCTCCTCTCGCTGTCCAGTAGCCCGTTGCTCCCCTCTTCACAGGTTGCTCTTCTCGAGCCTGGCAAACTTTCCATTCAATGTATTGTTAGACAGGTCAAGCCATGATAAACGTGAACCAATTCTGCTCTTAAGCACACCTAGCTCATTTTACCTTGTCTCCCCAGAGGAGCTCTCCAGGTGTTCACTTTCTGGAGGGACTGGAGGCACCTGCAATGGAAATGTGCAAGTTAACGGGTGGCAAGGACCTTCCTGCCCAATTGCTACCTTAGCTCGGAAAGGCACAGCCCTTGGATGGGTTTGCTCAGCCCAGCTGAGCCAGTTCTGGTGGCATCACCGCACAAACCGCCATGGCCATCCTGCACCACCCTTCCTCTGCACCTTTGCAGAGCTGCCGGCTAGTGGGTGACCTTGCTTGTCCCTGCGGCAGCACTCTCAACTTCTGACAGTGCTGTCACCCTCTTTGTGGCCCTGACATACCGCTGCTGCTTCTGCTTCCGCCTCTGGTGCTGGCAACTCCTTGGCCGACGTGCCGGCAAGGCCAGCCACATCCTCCTCCTCCTCAAAGAGCTGCGGGGGACAGAGGAGGACAGTTGCTTGGCTGGGGACAGGCCCCGGGGCCGGTGAGCCTTCCTCCGGGCCAGGAGCGAGTGTGGGCGGCTCTGCTTTCACTAGGGCAGGACGCAGGGGTGGCTGGAGGTGGGGGAGGTGGGGCGGAGCCGGCTTGGTCCCCGAGCCCCAGCCGGGGTCCCTCTGCTGGGGACAGCGCCTCTGCGCAGGAGCCAGCGCCACGGGCACCCCCCGGCCAGGCTGGCTTACCTGGAGGGGCTGGGGCAGCGTGCCGTCCTGGCTGCAGAGAGCTGCCAGGGGCCGGCCGAAGAGACCCGCCCTGCCGGCACAGCCCGACTGCCCGGGCGCCTCCGCAGCGGCCAAGGTCCCTCGCCGCGCAAAGGGCCAGGGCAGCCCCCTCGTCCTGCTGCGGGTCCTGCCTGCCGCCAGGGAAAACAGAGCAGAGAGCCATGGAGGGCAAGCGCCAGGTGAATGCTGCCCGAGCCTCCGTGCGCTGTGCCCCCGCCAACAGCGAGGGAGAGGCGTGGCTGGGGAACGAGGCGCCCCGGGGGCTCAGCTCTCTGCAGCCGTGCCCTGCGGGAAGGGCAGCAGCAGCCCCTGAGCAGCGCGGCTGCCGCCTGCCAGCGCAGGAGAGAGGGGCCGTCCTGCCCCCGTCTCCTCCAAACTCACCGTCCGAGTGGCCACGTCCACCTTGGCTGCCGGAGGGGACGGGAGGTGGCTTCTGCTGGGCACCAGCCTGCAAGAAATGCGCTGCGCTCAGCGAGCAGCCCCGCAGCACGAAGGGCCCCTGGCGAGCTGCATCGGCCGCGGGCCATGAGTGAGATGTGGGGACGGCCGAGATGGCGGCCCGGGGGCTCCTCACCTCTGCCAGGCCCTCGACCAGCCTCTCCAGGCTGCTGGCGTTGAGTGTTTTGGCCTGGGCAAGGGGAGAAGAGCAGCAGGTGAGAAGCGATGGGGCTGGTGCGGGGTTGGAGCAGCCCCTGGGGCAGAGCGGGGCCGGGAGGGACACTCACGGCATTGCGGCCGCGCAGCTCCTTCAGCAGGAGCTTGATGGAGGGCAGCTGGGTGACGCGGGCTCCCTGCACTCCTTCTGCTGGCCTGTGCACGGGGCAGGGGCAGAGAAAGAGCTGTGTGAGACCCAAGCTGCCTCTTCCCTCGCCTGCCAGTCCTGGGAGCCCTTCCAAGCTGCCCCGAAGCAGCCGGGCACCGCCCGGCCGTCGAGCGGAGAGCAGTGGCAAGGAGGGAGGACGGGGCTGGGTGAAGCAGCTCCGCCAGCTCTGCCCGCTCCAGAGCCGCCCGCAGCCGTGGGGGCAGCTCTCCCCAGCTCAGGAGCGGCGTTTCCGCATCGTACGGCTACGGCTAGAGCATCCCCCCGTGCTGTGAGCACGGGCCCCCCAAGCTGCTCTGCCAGGCAGGGCTTACCCACGGAGCGCGCTGAGCCAGAGCTCCTTCAGCGAGCGGGAGCTGCAGGAAAGAGAGGAGAAAGAGCCTGAGCGCCCGCTGCTGCCCAGCCCGCGGGCAGAGGCGGGCGCCGGCACAGCCCTGCCCCGTGGGGACGGCTGCAGAGGCAGGTGGAAGCGGCGTGGGGCCGGACAGAAGCGCTGCCCGGCCCTGCCGGGGGACGTGGCACCGAGACCCACCAGAAGGTGACAACGCAGAAGCCGTAGGGCCAGGCGAGGACGAGGGACGTGGTGGCCTTGTCTTCCTCCTCCTGGGCGGCATCCCCGGCCGCCCCCTTGCCGCCGCTCAGCACCCACAGCCGGCGCAGGGCCAGGCAGAGCTGCGGGCGCGGGGCGCTGCCACGTCTGCAGAGAGGAGCGGCAGGGAGTGACCTGGAGGTGGCCGAGCCCGGCGGCTGCCCTCTGGCCTCCGCCTGCCCCGCGCACGGCCACGGGTGCAGCCAGCAGCAGGGTGCCGGGGCCTGGGGCTGCTCCTTGGGCGTCCCTGCCCCGGTGCCGGGGCCAGGCCTTAGGAGGAAAGGCAGCCGGGGTCTGCGCCTCTTACTTGGCCTTGGCGATGATCAAGGCATCGCTGAAGAGGAGGAGGTGCCTCTTCCCCGTCCCGCGGCCCTGCGTCACCCGCACGCGCTGGTGGAGCAGCGGCTCGGCTGATGCCGGGCCGGGCGCGCACTGCTGCTCGGGGCCAGGGTAGACCCTGCAGAGCAGGCGGCAAAGGGCGTGAGAAAGGCGGCTGCTGCGGGGCCCGGCTGCGCCGGCGTGTCCCCGAGCCGCGGGGGGAGCCCACCTGGAGCCGTAGCAGCAGTTCAGCTGGCCCATCGTGCCGGGGCCAGGGGAGTCCTCGCGCCGGACACGCTGCTGGGGCTCCGGAGAGCTCCCAGCCGGCTGGAGCGAGGCTGTCGAGGGGGTCCCGGTGCCGGGCAGTGCCGCTGGGTGAGAGCTGGTCTCTCCCTGGAGCTGCCGGGTGCTGGCAGAGCCGTGCCTGCAGGCACTGTGGCCGTTGCCGGGCCAGCGCCACGACATCACAGCTGCCATTCCGAGCCCGGGGGGGGGGCTGGGGGCGGGGCTGGGGGAGGGGCTCCTGTCTCTCTCGGCCTGGGGAGCCCGGGCCTGGGCACAGCACTGCGGGCATGGCCTCAGCAGCGCTGAGCAGAGGGCAAGGCTCCCCTCCCTCCAGCTGCTGGCAAGGCTTTGCCCAGCGCAGCCCAGGGCACCGCCGCCCGCCGCCTTTGGCCAAGGGCACGGTGCTGGCTGCTGCTCAGCTTGGTGTCCAGCAGGACCCACGGGCCTGTTGCGTTAAGAGGCAGAGCAATTTGGCAGAAACTAAACCCCCTTGCTTTCCAGTCGATCCTCAGATATCAGAGGGACTGGGGGCGGCTGAGCTTAGGTTCTGAGTGATGCCCAAAGTCAGCGTTAGTAGTCCGGTCGCGCCCAACACCTTTGTTGGACTATCACGGGTCCGGATGCACTACTAACATCACACTACCTGCTCAGCCGGACACCTCCTGAACGAACACGGCCACACTCAGAGGTACGGTCGCGTTCAGGGACCACACACGGCTGAGTCAATCAATAGTGCGATTTATTGAACACACGGCTGAGTCAATCAATAGTGCGATTTATTGAACACACGGCTGAGTCAATCAATAGTGCGATTTATTGAACACACGGCTGAGTCAATCAATAGTGCGATTTATTGAAGCAACAGATATACAGGTTCTTTGGATTGCCGGTCATAAATTCACTACCTATAAAGCACGTGCAAATGCTAAAACTACGAGGGACACTACTTGGCTATAAACGCCTTAAAAGATATAAAGTGACTCTATATAGAGATTTCTAAGTTTCCCGGGGAGGCACTTGGTATGACCAAGGGTTCGAATCTTACCCAACGGCGTCCCGATGGGGGGGAAGAGAGGCTCAGCCCGTCGACTGATCCCAGAAGTTAGAGTGGTACACAACGATGGTATCTTCCCTAACATCCAGCTCTTAAAACATTATTTTATAGTGTTATACTTCGCAGGTGGAGCTTGAGTGACTCTAGTCATATATACCTTTATCAGGATTGGTGCAGAATTCTCTCGCTTCGCGTTTAAAGGTACAGACTAGGAAAAATTCAGTGCGCACACTCATTGAGGAGGGGTCGCACCTTGGGGGGGTGGTAGCTTTTGAGAGGGGTGTGCGTTTTAGTATTATGATATTATAATTAGCAAAGTTCACTCTAAGGACAGCACTTCATCAAAGTTGACAGGTCTTTGGCCCAGGACATTGTAAGCGCAGCTTATCAATGTACATCCTGTGCATCCCTAAACTCCCCGGTTCACAGAGCGTGGCCGCGAGGTCTCCACTCCGCTCCAGCCTCCATGTAATCTCTCCCAGAGTCAGCACACCAGGCGCCCCTGATGTTGCCAACATCCAAGGCCGTTCAGGGAGTCTCCATGGCACAGACCCGTTGTGCATGAGTGCTACGTTCCACCTGGCTGTTCTTAGAGGGTAAATTTCCAAAGTACCCCTCAGCGATTACTCCACATCTCTGGATGAGGGATCCGGAGATTATTTTGCCTTTGAGTGGGAGGACCCCGAAACAGGACGAAAACAACCATTAAGATGGACTGTGTTACCACAAGGGTTTACAGAGTCACCAAATTTATTTGGACAAACTTTAGAGAAAATTCTACAAGATTTCACAATACCTAAGGAGGTAAAATTATTGCAATATGTGGACGATTTATTAGTAGCAGGAGAAACTGAAGAGGGGATCCGAAAAGCCACCATTAAATTGTTAAATTTTCTAGGGGAAAAGGGATTAAAGGTGTCCTGATCAAAGCTACCGTTTGTATAACAAGAAGTAAAATACTTAGGACATTGGCTGAGTAAGGGAAGGAAGAAGTTAGATCCTGATAGGGTATCTGGGATTCCATCCTTAAGACCCCCACAAGCTAAAATGGAAATTAGGCAAATACTGGGATTATTAGGATATTGTAGACCATGGCTTGAAAATTATAGTGAAAAAGTAAAATTCCTATATGAAAAATTAACTAATAACCAACTTAAATGGCTTATTGAAGACAATCAGAGATTTGAGGAAGTAAAAAAGGCATTAATACAAGCACCTGTATTGAGCCTCCCAGATCTAGAAAAACCTTTCTATCTCTTTGTGAATACATCAAGCCAGACAGCATACGGAGTTCTTACTCAAGACTGGGCAGGAATCAAAAAACCCGTGGGGTATTGTTCTAAGTTACTTGATCCAGTAAGCAGAGGATGGCCTGCTTGTCTCCAAGCTTTGGTTGCTACAGCATTATTAATAGAAGAAGTTAGGAAGATTACCTTCAGTGCTCCTTTAAAAGTGTATACCCCACACAATGTCAGAAATGTTTCACAACAAAAAGCGGAAAAATGGTTAATGGACAGCCGGATTCTAAAGTATGAAGCCATACTAATAGACTCCCCCGACTTAGAACTAAGCGTGACTTCTGCTCAGAGTCCAGCACAATTTTTGTTTGGAGAACCATCAGAGGAATTACAACATAACTGTTTAGAGGTAATTGAGACCCAGACTAAGGTGAGACCAGATTTAAGAGATGCTGAGTTGGAAAATGGAGAAGTGCTGTTCAGAGATGGCTCCTCCTGAGTGGTAGAAGGGAAGAGAAAATCGGGTTATGCAATAATTAATAAGGACTTAGAACTTGTGGAATCAGGACCTCTGAGTCCATCATGGTCAGCTCAGGCTTGTGAGCTGTATGCCCTATGTAGGGCCCTGGAATTGCTAAAAGGAAGAAGCGGGACTATATTTACAGATCCTAAATACGCATATGGGGTGGTCCACACTTTTGGAAAAATTTGGGAAGAAAGAGGTTTGATTAATACTCAAGGGAGGAATTTAATACATCAAGAATTAATAGTAAAAATTTTAAAGGCTTTAAGAGAACCAAAGGAGATAGCAGTGGTACATGTGAGGGGACACCAAAAGGGATTAGATTACCGAACGAGAGGAAATAACTTAG
Organism: Phaethon aethereus; assembly: GCF_964289735.1. NCBI lineage: Eukaryota > Metazoa > Chordata > Aves > Phaethontiformes > Phaethontidae > Phaethon > Phaethon aethereus. The sequence goes on along the minus strand of NW_028114303.1, from coordinate 420,196 downwards.
CAGATAAAGAGGCCCAGGAAGCAGCCTTGAGGACTAAAGTTGCCAAAATTAATGCCATACAAACAAAGGAGGACACCAGCAAAGAAGAACGAGAGGAAAGAGAGAAGAAGTTTGCCCCACAAGAAAACAAAATTGGAGAAAATAGGAGCTAAATTAGAACAAGGAAAATGGACACTGCCTGATGGGCGAGAAATGTTGCCAAAAGCCTACACCAGGCGAATATTAGAACGTTTGCGTGTGCAAACACATTGGGGTACAAAAGCGTTAAGTGATCATTTTCTTAAACAATTTGGTGGTATTGGAATTTTTGAAATAGCAAAGCAAATTACACAAGGCTGCTTAACTTGACAAAAGGTAAATAAGACAGTGTTTGGACAAGCAGCCACGGGAGGGAGAAAAACAGCTTACAGACCTTTTGAGAAAGTCGATTTCACTGCATTGCCTAAGGTAGGGAGGATAAAATATTTATTGGTAATAGTAGATCATTTAACACAGTGGGTAGAAGCGTACCCTGTAGCACGAGCTACGGCACAGATGGTGGTAAAAATTTTATTGGAACATTTGATACCTAGATATGGGATAATCCAGTACATTGATTCTGACCAGGGCACACATTTTACTTCTAAAATAATAAAACTATTATGTCAATCATTAGGTATTCAGTGGGAATACCACACTCCGTGGCACCCACAAAGCTCGGGGAAGGTAGAAAGAATGAATCAAACAATAAAACAACAATTGGCTAAATTAATGATTGAGACGCAAATGCCCTGGACGAAATGTTTACCACTGGCACTTCTAAACGTAAGAACTAAACCATACAGTGAGACTGGGTTATCGCCATATGAAATGTTATATGGCGTGCCTTATTTTCAAGGAATGCCTCTGGGGAACAATGTAATTGAGCATCATAGTATCCAACAATATATAATTACCCTTGGAAAAAGATTAAAAGAATTAAGAGAGATTGGGATGGTGGCCCAAACACCACCTTTAGGATTTGCAATTCATCAGTTAGAACCAGGAGATAAAATTCTGACAAAAACATGGAAAGAAGGAAACCTATCTCCCCTCTGGGAAGGACCTTTCCTTGTTTTATTAACTACAGAAACAGCTGTGAGAACTGCTGAAAAAGGATGGACACATGTGTCGCGAGTGAAAGGTCCAGTGAAGGAGTGGAAAGTCACATCTGACTCAATTGCTGTGGGAATTTTATTGCGGCTACTCCTGTAATAGAAACAGGAGTGAAACATGAAATTCCCACAGTTGCTAAAAATCTATTTGTAAATCTTGCTGAAAACATTGCTGAAAACATTGAATATAGCTAATTGTTACGTTTGTGGTGGAACAAATCAAGGTGAATGATGGCCATGGGAAGCTATGGAGAGCAATATAAGTAATCCCCAAGTTTGGAAAACAATGGGAAAGGGTAATAGGAAACAACAATGGGTACTCCCAACGAGTATAATCGGAAGGAATTGTTGGCAAAAGAAGAACAGGAAAAAGGAGCTGGAACTAGAATTTGTCCTTTGTGTAGAAGGTGGTGTGTATTTGTAAGATTAGTGTTGCAGGCTAACTGGCAGTTTTCTGTAGCCATAAAGCCTTGCAAATAAAGAGGATCGCCAGGCTCGGGCAACTGCTCAGGTCTGGCCAAACCACTGATCTATCAAAGCTCTGGCCTTCACAAGCAGTGCTCAATTAATTTGGGTACTAAGAAAGCACCCCCTTAAAGGAAAGGAGAGGGCAAGACCGGAGGGGAACTGGTATTGCGGCTTAAAAAGGGTCTGCCAAGGGCTGCAACCCCTTCGGGCTGTGACCGCCGACCACTATGGCCCTGACCGGACCTCTTCTAGTTCTACTTGGGGTGAGTTCCTTGACTCTGACTACGGCAAATAACTGTAGTCAATATTGGAACAAGTCCAGCTGGGGTTTACCCCAGAAAAATGGAAAAAGTGAGGACCTTTTCTAATTGTACAGCCTGTACCTGTAATCATATTTGCCAAGGAATTGGAACAATAAAACCTAGGTTTTTTTCCTGTTACCCATAAATCAGGGAGAGCCAGGTGTATAACGAATGGCCTCCTGAGAGACAAACTTGGAAAGGAGTCAATCTAGGAGGATTTGGGGGAGATTTTATGGGTGGTGATTGGCTTACTAAAATCGGGATAGTTGTACTGGGGATATGTGGGGGATTGTTACTAGATTAATCTACTCGGTTATACAAGGAATGCAGATATCTGCAGTACTCAATTGGAAATGAAAACACGAATCAATACTGCAAAGAAGAAGATGGGGGATTGTGAAATATGTTCATCTGATTCGTGTGATGAAGTGTAATCTTCTGTACTTTTATGGATTTCTCCTGCACCATAAAAAGGGGTATTTTACAGAAGAAAGTTAAACTACTTTGCTGGTATATCAGCTCAAACCAGTTTGACCACTGACCGCATAGTATTGTGTAAAGAGAAACTTGTAAAGTGCATGCATAAAGTTTGGGGTCATCCTGGGGGCACGCCGAGGAAGATTTGACAAGACTCTAGAAGGAGAAGAGGGCATGCGCCGAAGAAGACACGCCTATTCATGAATACGTATTAGCAGACAGGATATAAACCAAGAACAGTAACTGTACCGCGTGCATCTTGGTGGAGCGGAGACTCCCGGAGCACCCAGCGCTGTTTGCTTGCCTCTATTCGCTTAATAAATTGTAAATTTGAATTGGAATCCTGTTTGGAACTAAATCATTTATCACATCCTTATCCAGCATCTTTTCAAAATACTGGTAAGACTCAAGCCTGCGTCGTAACTGGTTCCTCTTCCATCCGCTGTAGGAGTCCCCTGTGTTCCGGAAACACCACAGGGCACATCGAACTATAACACAAAGCGCTATGGATAGAACCAGAATAATCATTCAAGTAACAAATAATCGTTTTAACCATGATAGGTTTGGTAAACCAAGAGGTTAACTTTCCCACAGCTCAGAAAACCCACAAAAGGTGTCATCTTGAGTTACTTCACGTAGGATTTTTGCTTGTTCTCTGATCTCCCGTAAGTCAGCAGATATTCACCCACTTTGGTCTACATACCTGCAACAGCTGACATTGATTACTGTGCACACCCCTGCCTGTGAGGCTAATATTAAATCTAGAGCCATACGATTTTGTGATACTATTTTCGATAAACTAGTAGTTTCTTCTTGGAGTTTCCTGATGGCATCTATAGTTTTATTCTCGATTATCTCTATTACAGCCGAGATGTTTATTATAGCTTTTTCTAACTCGCTAACCCCCAGAAATGGGATTAGCCACCGCACAAAGCTATGATAGCGTGTCAGCTTTTCTATTAAGGGCTTACTCACCCTTCAGTTTCTTCTCACGGGATTCTGTGTTGTTTTATCAATAATAGTGATGTTGGGAACCAGGGTGTCCAAAGTACATGCTCCCCACCACCTCAGAGGTAAAGTTTTCCGAGCTGCTGTACCACACAACCAGTACCACCCTGTCCCTAGCGGAACCGGGAGGCCAGTATAATTAAGTAACTGAAATGCTGGATCAATAGAGACAAAATGTGGTCCTCTGTCAGAGGATATAGTTGCTGGAACTCCAAAACGTGGTATTACCTCTTGTAGCAATGCTTTAGCTGTCTCCCGAGCTTTAGCTGTTCTGGTTGGGAATGCCTCTGGCCAACCTGAAAAGGTATCAGTTAATACCAATAAATATCGATACCCCCCTTTTCTTGGAAGTTCTATAAAATCAATCTGTCATTGTTGCCCAGGCCCACTGTCTTTCCCAATCTGGCCCATTTCTGGCTTGGCGGTATTCTTGGGATTAGTTTGGAGGCAAAGATCACGTTGTTGAGTTACCTGTCTCACCATAGTATACAAATTTCTGGCCACACTTTCTCTAATTAAATGTTTATATAGAGTCTCCATCTCCCAATGCCTTTTCCTATGTTCTTCCCTTACCAAATGCCATATTAGGCAGGAGGGAATAACCACGTTTCCTTGTGGGGTATAAGCCCACCCTTCTTTGTTATATGACCCTTCCAGATCTGTGATAAGGTTTTGATCTTCCTCGGTATATTTTGGCTTACCTTCTAGGGAGATTCGCCGTCAGGGACTAAAGCTCCTTCTGTTTTTATCTCTGTTTTAGCTACCTGTTTTGCCTCTCTGTCCACCAGCTCATTTCCTCTCTCCAATTCCGAGCTCACTTTCCGGTGAGCCTTAATATGCATAATCGCCACCTTCTCAGCAAGTTGGACTGCTTTCAACAGTCTCAAAATCTCTTTTGCATGCTTAATAGTTTTCCCTTGAGAGCTCAGTAACCCTCTTTCCTCCTAGATTGTTCCATGCACGTGCACAACTCCGAAGGCATATCTTGAGTCTGTATAAATATTCACAACTTTGCCTTGAGCCACTTCCAAGGCTCGGGTCAGAGCAATTATTTCTGCGCTCTGTGCAGAGGTATTTATGGGCAAAGGTCTATTATTTCTTGACTAGTGGTAATGGCATATCCCACGTGTCTTTTACCACTCAGGACATAGCTGCTTCCACCTGTGAACCAGTTTTCTCCGCTTTCCATAGGGTTGTCTTTTAGATCTGGTCGGTTTGCGTACGTTGTTTCAATAGTCTCCAAAGAGTCATGATGCGCTGGTTCTCCCGTGTTTCCACTAAGGAAAGAAGCTGGGTTGACAATGTTAGTAACTACGACCTCCACATCATCCTGTTCTATCAGTATAGCCTGATATCTCAGGGATCTTTGTGGAGAAAGCCAGTGCCCACCCTTTGCGTCCAGCACTGCGGACACTGTGTGAGACACTAAAACAGTCATCTTCTGGCCCAGAGTAAATTTTCGGGCTTCTTGTACATTCAATATTACAGCTGTAATTGCTCTCAAGCATCCAGGCCAACCCTTCGCAGTTGCGTCTAACTGTTTGGAAAAGTAGGTAACTGCTCGTCGATAGGGGCCCAGATCTTGTGCTAATATTCCCAGAGCAATTCCCTGTTTCTCGTGGGAAAAGAGAAAAAAACGGTTTACTCACATCGGGGAGCTCTAAGGCCGGAGCCAACACCAAAGCTTTCTTTAGTAGCTCAAAGGCTCGTGTGCTCTCTTTGCCCGTCCAGATCATACAATCGTATCGTAACAGTTTCCTTTCTCCAGACGGTATTTCCCAAGATTCCAAGTCTTTTGCGAGCTCATTGCCAAAGATGGTAGACTGTTCGTAAATCCTTGTGGCAACACCGTCCAAGTGAGCTGAGTCTTGCGACCACTTTTGGGGTTTTCCCATTCAAATGCAAATCATTTTTGGCTGGCTTCATGGAGAGGGAGGCAAAAGAAGGCATCCTTCAGATCTAAAACAGTAAACCAAGTTAGTTCAGCTGTTAATACGGTCAACAGGGTATATGGATTTGCTACTACGGGGTAAAGGTCCTCAGTTATTTTATTTACGGCCCGTAGATCCTGGACCACACTATACAACCCGTCAGGTTTACGAACAGGTTATACAGGGCTGTTGAAATCAGACTCACAGTTTTTCAGTAATCCTATTTATAAAAATCTTCCAATCACTGGCCGAATTCCTTCCTTACCTTCCCTTCTGCGGGCAGACTGGTTAAGAATAGACTCAGTATCTGGATATATTGCTGATCTTTTACTTCCAGAGTAATTTCTCCTTTTTCAAATGTAATTTTTGCACCCAATTGTTCTAACAAATCTCTTCCCAAAAGTGGCTTTGGGGAGTTGGGCCTATGTAGGAATTTGTGGATACCCCATTGTTTTCCCAATTTATACTTCAAAGGTTTACAAAAATATGCCTTTTCACTTTGGCCAGTCGCTCCTTTTACCATGATATAGTTGTTTCCCAGGGGCATCAGGGCTTGATTTAAAACCGAGTATGTTGCCCCTGTGTCAACCAAAAATTCTACTTCTTGTTCTTCCTTCCCCAGCCTCATTATAACCAGTGGATCTGCTAGGGTACATTCCCCAGGTCCCTGTCAATCCTTTTTCACATGGGCTACTAGTCTTCCTGTCTGGTGGCTTCGCCTCTTTGCCTTGTTTCTTGGACACCCTCCTTTCCAATGACCAAATTTCTTACACAACGCACATTGATCCTTACCTAATCAAGATGGTTCTCGTCTAGGCCTCCCTTCCTCCTCTTCCCTGACAACTGCTATCCTTCCTCTTTGCCCTTGTCTATATTCTTCCTCTCTATTACTAAATACTCTCCACGCTTCACCCAGCAACACTTCCAGATTTCTACCTTCTGTAGGGCGCAGCTTCTGGAGTTTGTGCCTAATGTCCCCCGTAGACTGACCCAAGAACAGGGAGACTATTTGTTGTATTCCTACCTCTGACCCAGGATCCAGCGGTGTGCTACGGCGCATTACATCCCTCAATCGATCCAGGAACTCGGATGGCGACTCAGAAGGACCTTGTTTAACTGCATATAGAGCTGACCAGTTTGTGGTTTTGGGAATAGCCCTTTCCATTCCCTTCAAAATCCAGTCTTGATATTCCTGTAGCCTCTCCATATGGGCAGATTTATTAGCGTCCCATTTTGGGTCTCGGAGGGGAAATATTCTTTGACATCCCCCCTCGTGATCTTGTAATGGTCTTCAGCTAAATTCTCTGCTGTTTTCAAAATTAATTGCTTTTCTGTTTCTGTCATATACTCTAAGAGCAACTGTATACCTTTCCAGTCTGGATTATGTTGTTTTACCATGAACTGAAAATGCTTAGTAACACTCACCGGGTCGCTTCTATAGTCTCTTGCAACTTTTCTCCATTCTCCTAGATCAGTGGTGGAAAAGGGCACCTTAATCATCATTGTTCCTCCATCAGGTCCCACTGCCTCTCGGAGTGGGGCTTGTAAAGCTGTAGGGACAGTCCTAGAGGCAGTTTTCTTCCTTGTGCGGGAAGATATGGGACCGTCCATACAGTGCCTACTGTAATCATGAGACTGGCATAAAAATTGAGATTTTTATAATGCAGCTCATATTTGTTCTTTGCTTTCTTTGTGAGTTCAGGGTTTGGTTTAGGGCACATTGTAATTTTTAGATTTGTTTTAGAATCAAGAAGCTTGGGAGAAAATTTTTGTGATTGGGTTTTTTGGTTTGGTTTTTTTTGTCTATCCATAGTCATTTGTCATAAAGAGCTGAGCATTCAAGGAAATACCAAAACTATTATGATTTGCAAAGTGAAAACCTGTAGTACGTTCTGCACAGATTTGGTCGCCTTCTATTATGCTTAAATTGTGGCCTGTCATGATGGACACCAAACTTCAGGCCAAACTTGACATCTGCAGTATTCAGAGTATGTGCATTTGTCAAGCAATGAGCTAGCAAGTGTCTGGAATTGTTAGGTAGCAATGCCTGATTAAAACATGGTCTATATTCATATGAAGCAATCCCAGAAAATGAAGAGGAATTTGCAGCACTTAAAAAAAGACATCATATTTATGCAGTACAATTCAGGTAAACGTAAAAGAGTTCAAAACCTTCCCTCCTTGGCTACCAGTTTTGAGAGAAGTATGGCGTTGTGCGTAGAACAAAGGGATGTCTGTAAAACTTTCCCTGTTGCATGCTCAGTCTGTAAGAACGTTTCATGTTTTGCAGAAATGCTAACAGCTTCCAAGGTTATACAAGCATGGTAGCTTCCCCCACCATCTTTTCAGAAATACGGAAAGCAGGAAAATCCCAGAGTCTGGAAAAGTTGCTGGCAGAATCGTTTGCCCGAGGTAGGTTTAAAATTGAGAGATTCTTGGCCCTCTTCATAATTCATGTAACTAATTTTCCACAAGTTTTTTAGGCTTGCCTTCTGTGGGTCCCATGATAATGCAAAGAGAACAAGTGAAGCTCTAGAAGTAAAATACTTCTCATAAGTTTAATCCCTTTTTTAGTTTAAAAGACCTCATGCACTGTGAACTTGTTTTATAGTCTTCTCCCCAAATGTAGGTGTGGAGAGTCACAGAAAGACATAAATATTGAAGTCTCCAGTAGCTGCATGTTCCCTGTTTTTATTCTAAAGAAATGTTTGGAAGGTATTTCTGAGGAGTTAATGTTGTTTATGTGTTGGGTTTGTTTGGGTTTTTGCTGTGCTGGCTTAATTCTCATTGATTATAGTCTAATCCCTTTGTGTTTCTTTTTACAAAGAAATCCAAGCAATAGTTACCAATATTAACCAAGACAATAGAGTCCTTAATGCCGGGGATCTTTTTTTGTACGTCTTGCCTTTTTTAAGCTGCTTTCCAATTTCTCAGTGGGCAGGAAACTAGATGGCACGTGTTTTTTCCCTTTTGTGTCCTTGCAGAACTCTTGCGTTGAATTTTAACTTCTGTGCTGCCTGTGAATAACGTAGAGAAGTGATACATTGCTTTGTACAGCAATGCACCTTGATTTTGAATGCATGATGAATACCGTGGAAGGAACCAAACGCGAGGAAAGTTTTATGTGAGTGTGTTCCTATATTTCTTTTTTTTTTCTGAATTTGTAACTGCAATTGGGGAGTAAAAAAATTTCAAACCAAAACCAAACTCCTAATCACCCCCGACCTCCTCAAACACCTAGTGTCTTGTCAGCTGTGGAATGACGTCGCTCAGTGAGTTAACCTTGAGGAGAGATTTTGTTTGGTCCAGACTGTGGACAAAATCCAAGAACTAGCAAAATAAGGTCCTCATTCGCTAGAGCTCTGTGTGGGGAATTGTTATAGGAGAAGAAGTGTTAACTTCTTAGGGCGAGCGGACTTGCATTTGAATCCTGAATTTGTTCTTTTGGCAACACAACATTTTCGCTCTTTCACCCTAAGGAAAACTCTTTTTTTGCCAGTTTCCCATAAAAGCGATCATGAACAACGTTAACTTCATTTGGTAAAACGACTCCTTCTGACAGAAGGGGAAAATATTAAGTATGCAATGAGTGGAGTCACAGATGAATCTACCAAGCAGACCACAATGTTTACTCTCACAGGCTTTACTGTATACGAAGCTAGTGGACTCAAGTAATGGATTGATAAGTGTATAAGCATTTGCAGAATGAGGACTTTTCAGTTAATCTTCTGTAAGATTTTTGCCTACACCAGCTTGTACGCCAGGATCCTAGCTCACTTTCTGTGCTTGGGTCTTTGAGTTTGTTTCTGCATTCAACTTTGTTTCCAGGAAAACATATCAAATCTGTGATCATTACAGCATGCCATAATAGTTAATATGCCAGATTTAAGAAAAACACAGCTAAGGAGCTTCCTTCTTCACAACCCCCCAGCAAATAAACCCCCAAAATGAAGGAATTCCTTAAACCTAGAAAGAAAGAAATACGCTGTGAGTCACATGTTGCGGTGATGTGGTAGCAGCAGGGTCCTTAGAACCGATGATTTACAAGACCTAATGTCTTTCTGTGGACTTTGAAGGCTGAGTGTTTTGTACTCTAGCAATTTTCTGCTACTGTTATGTATTCACGTAGATCTGTAAGGCAATTGTTGTTACTTTCTTTGCATAGTCTGGTAAAATATTTGTATAATAGGAAAATTATGTTTTTGTGCTACTCTCCTTGGGAAACAGAAACTAAGCCTGCCATTAGATGCTAGGCCACAGTCGTTGACGGAGCAGGGTAGTGTATCTTACATTTTGTGCTACACTTGGTCAAGTCTCATCTCTATCGTATTCGCTGTTACTTTATTAAATTTAGTATCTGCACTTTCTATTTCCAGACAGGCCTCTCATTCAGAGCACAGAGGCATGGTTCTCTCTGCGTCTGGCTTCCCGTCCCTATCTTTTCATTCCTTCCTCTCCTCCCTGTAGCCTACTGCTATCGTTTTCTTTCACCAGCTCTCTCTCTGCCGGGCTCCGGAACCCTGTTTTTTCATTTCTCCCTGTCTGTCTTGTAGCTCCTCAGTACTTTTTCTTTCCCTGGCTCCCTGTCCCTGTTTCTTCCTTCTTGGCCCTGTAGCACGCTCCGATTCTGTTCCATTCTCTGCCTCTGCTTTCCCAGCAATCTGTCCCTCGCTTTTAATTCCTCCCTCTCCGCACTGTCGCCCGTGCGGTCTCTTGCCTTCCTCCGTCGCTGGCTGGCTGGCTGTCCCTGCTCATTCATTCCTCCCTCTCCCCCCTGCAGCGCCTGTCGCTTTTGTCCGTTCTCCCTCTCGCTGTCTCTGGCTCCCCGATGACCCTATTTTGGACTCCCACCACCCATGCACCCCCTTCTTTCCATGCTCATTGCTCTTCTTGTTGCTCTCCAGCTCTCTTTTTTCCCCAGCTCCCTGTACGGTGCAGATATGGGGGTTGTTTTGGCGGTGTTCCCCGCCCCTTACCTCCGTGTTTCACTGTCCTGGCTCCCCATTGTTTCATTCCTCCTTTCGGCTCGGTTGCCACTTTTTTGTCTCTCCCTCTCTCCTGGTCTGACTCCCTGCCCCCGGTCTCCTCTCTTGTAGCGTCCCGTGCCTCACACCTCGTTTTCGGCGGCCTCCCCCTGCCCAGCAGCCCATGGCTCCGGGAGCCGCCCGCCCGCCTGTTCCCTGCCGCACCGAGGAGCGCGGCTCCGGGAAGGACTGCCGGGGTGTCCCCGGGGCAGGCCCCAAGCCCCCCGGGGCAGCCCCGCTCCCGGGCCTTGTCATGCGCCGCCTCCTTTGCCCTCGCGGCTGCGTTCGCCCTCGCTTTGCCCCGGGTGAGGGGCTGTGCCGGAGCTCGGGGCAGGAGGGGATGCCCTGGGGTGGGGGTCGGGCGCTGGCCCCCTGTTCCAGCTGGGCTCCAGCTGTGGGCCGGGGCTGGAGGAGCCCCAGGTGCGGGCGGTGAGGCCGGTGGGGACGGACGCTCCCTGCACAGGGGTGGCTGCCGGCGGAGGGGCTGGTGCTGCTGCTGCCCTACTCCCGGTGGCCGTGGAGGGGCCGGGGGGAGCCAAGGGTGGAGCGGTCGCCCGGCCTGACCGGGCTGCGGCTGCAGCGAGAAAGAAGGTGAGCGGGGCCGCCCGATCGACCTGAGGCAGGGCGGCGGGGTCCGCGTCGGAGGCACGGAGCAGAGGGGTGTGCGAGCCGGCGGAGGGGTCCACCCGGAACTACGCTGCAGAGGGCGGGTGAGCGCTCGCGTCTCGGCGGGGATGGGGGATGGGGGGGGTGGAAGACGGTGTCCGCGCAGGGTGAGCCAGCAGGACAGGCTGCGTCTCGCGGCATGGCGGGAGCCGAAGTCCTGAGGCACGGGGTTTGCTCTCGGCCATGTTCGTTCCCCGCCATGCCGGGAAGCGTGGTCTTCCGGGCGGTCATGCTGTGCTTGCTAGTGCATGCCGGGAGATGTAGTTTTTGCGACGCGGGTTCCCGGGCATGCGTGGTGGCGTGCCTCCTCGCCGCTCTGAGTGCTGCCGCCCTGTGACCAAAATTAGGTACTGCAGCTCGGCAGCCGCGCATGCGCGGTACAGCACCTCGTCGCTCAGAAGCTGCGCATGCGCGATGGGCGCATTGCCGCATCTCGGGAGGCACGCATGCGCGGTGGGGAACCTCGCCGCAGCTGGGAAGCCGCGCATGCGCGGCGGCGCCTCAGTGACCCACGCTGCCGGCCGCCGGTAACCGCGATGCCGTTCTGCGGTCCCTGCGCGCTCTTTGCTACTTCCCGGTAAGGTCGCGCCGTTGCCGCCCCATGGGCGCAACGTGAGCGGGTGCTCGCCCTGCAAAATGAGGCACGGCCGCCGGGTGCTCGCTGCTACTGCAGCCCGGCGTTCGCGCACCGCCCCTCGCCCCTGCGGCGCGCCGCCAGCGTCCGGCGCATGCGCGGCGCGCGGGAGCAGCATGGCGGCGCAGCGGGGTCCCGTTCCCGGCGGGGCGTGAAGGGCCGGGACCACCGGTGAGGCGAGCGAGCCCCTGGGGCGGGTGCGGGGCGTCTCCTGCGCACCGGCCGCCCGCGGGTGGCGGGGCGAGGAACTTCGAGCCGCCCGCTGCGACCGGCTGCCGGCCCGCTGGAGGCGAGTCGGGTCGGGGCAGCCCCGGGGAGTTACCGGGGCTCTGGGAGGAGGGAGGGAGGCGGACACCCCCCAGGCGCGGACGCCGGGCGCCTCCCAACTCGTCAGAGCCCCCCCGCTCGCTTCTCCTGGCCCCGCGCAGCTGCCCCCAGCTCCAGCCCCTCCCCTGAAGCCCGTCCCGTAGCCCCGGGCCGGCCCCGGGCCCTGTCGCGGAGGCGGCAAGCCGGGCCTCGCGTGCACTGGGTTCTCCGTGAAAGCGGACGCCGTTGGCAGCGGTGCAGGGGCAGAGCGGCGTCTCCGGCGGCCCCCGCGGAAGGAGAGGCTTCGGCCAGGGGGGAACTACGGTAATAAGGGTCGCTGCTGCTTCTTTCCCTCTGCCAGGGGCCGCGCTGGGGGGGGATGCCGCTGACCGCACCCGCCTTGGGCTCGCGTGGGTTGTCTCTGCCCAGCCTCGCTCTCCTTGTGGCACGGCTGCAGAAAGGGACAGGCAGAGCGCTTGCCGGCCCTGGGCGGGAGCTGCCACGGCCAGAGCTGGAGAGGCCAGAGAACGGTAAAGAGGAAGAAGAAACCGAAGGCCGGCCAGCCGGCAGCTGCCTCCTGCTGCAGGGAAGAGCGAGCCAGCTCCTCCAGGTGAGGTAGGATCCCTCTTCGTAGTCCGCAGCAGGCCACACCATCGACATGCAGGGTCTGTACGTGTCACCAAAGGCGGCCGCGTAGCGCACGAGCGAGGCTACGTGTGTAGGGAGCCCCGTCTTGTACGAGCTGTAAGACACCCCGGTATTCTCTTAGGTGGAGGACAGCCAAGCGACAGGAGTTACAGAAGGCGAAGGGAGGAGAGGAGGAGGAGGAGGAGGAAGAAGCGTCTGAACTGGCGAACTCTCCCAGCAGTGCAGGGAGTGAAAGCTGTGGTGAGTCCCAGGCCCTCGGGGCCCTGTTGCCCCTATTCTGCATCCCGGGCCCTCACTGCCTCTCCCCTGGCCCCCCCCTCTTTCCCACGCTGATGTGGTTCCCCCCCACCACCCCCCGCCCATACCTCCTTTCTCCATCTCACTCTGACCAGCTCCCCGTCCTCATCTTTTAGGTCCTCTCTCTCCCTGCTCTGTAGCTTGTGGCTATTTTTCCTTCCTCTGCCTCTCTCAGTCTGGCTCCCTGTCCCTGCTTTTCCATTCCTCCCTCTGCAATGTAGCGTGTTGCTACTCTTTTCTTTCACAGTCTCTCTCTGTCCGGCTCCCAGCCACCGTTTTTGCCTTCCTTCCACTCTGTTCTCTAGTCTCTGGCTGATGTTCAAGGTCTTCCTTCTCGGCCCTGTAGCACAGCACAAGTCTCTTTCTTCCTCTGTCTCCCGCTATCCTGCTCCCTGTCCCTGTTTTGCAATTTTGTCCTTGTCAGCCCTGAGCCACGCTGCAGTTTCATTTCTTTTGCCGTCTTGCCCTGTCCGGCTCCCTGCCAGGATCTTTTAATTCTTCTCTCTCTCCCTCTTGAAGCCCATCGCTGTTTTACTCTTTCTCCCTGTCTCCCTGTCCGTCTCCCCCTCTCCGTCTTTACTTACTCTTTTAAGTAAAATCACTGGCTGAGACCTTAAACATGTCACTTCTTGCCCGACAAGATCAAACAGACCGTGAGCAAGCTTGTTAGGCTTCCCCTGTAAACTCACGGATAACACAAAGCAAGCTCCTTAGGCTTCCCGTGGAAATCACTGCTACCAGGTTAAATTGACCTCCTTGTGCCGTCCTGAGGCCGAAAGACCGAGGAGCTAATTCGATGACTAGATATGGACAAAGGAAGCCCCAGGTTCAACTGGCAGACTGCGTGAGGAAGACTGTGGACGACCACCTGAGGGTGAAAAGACCCTAACCCTAATTTTACTGCGCATGCTTGGACTATGTCAACGAATTCCGGGGACTCCTCACCATAAGACTGCCCTTCTTGGGGGATCTGATGACACGTATGACTTTTCTGCATATGAACTGATGTGCTTTACTAACCCGTCGGAGCACTCGTGGTGGAGCGATCCCCAGCGCTGCCGTAAGGAATGCCCGCCTTCTAAAGCTTCAAACTAAGTGTTAGAGGGTTTTCTGGCCGACTTTTCAGTATCCCTTTGTATTTGATTGTTTCTGGTATTCCCTTAGTGGCTTCACTTGTTAGATTTTCTATCTACGTCTCCATTTTAGTTCGCCATCCCTGCCTCTTAATATTTTTCCTTTTGCCGTAATCACCATTGCTTTTAAAATTTTCTGCCGCCTTTTCTCTCATTCGCGGTCCTTATTTGCCTACCCTTATTTTTTAACTGACTTCTTCCCTTCCCTTAGTGCCCTCTGAAACAAGGATCTAAAACAATTAGAAGGTTGTAGCATGTGTAACTAATCAACTGTCAGTTTTACAAATTTCTGAAGAGATGTACTTTCTGGAAGGTTATTGATTTCGTGATTAGTTTAACTTTAGTATAGACTTCTTTAGCCTAGCAACCGTGGCATTATGTTTAACGGCCTATTCTCATAGTCCTTAGGCTGTATTTGCCTCAGTGCCAACACTGTACCTATATGTAAACAGTTCATCAGGAGGAAAGCAGCCCTGATGAAAATTAAAACACAAGTAGAAACGGAGAAGACAGGTGGAGAGAACCAAGAGGAGAAGAGTTAAGAGCAAGGACTGAGAAATTGATGAGTGCAGAGGAGATACCTTCACCTTGAGCACAGAAACGTCCTAGCAGGAGTGCTCAAACACGGATGATAAGAAGGAACCGCTTGGCTGAAGAACAGAAGGGGAAAACATCCAAGGAGAAGGAACTATCCTCAGGAGACCTGTGACCATAAAAGGGAAAAAGAAGGAGGGGGCTAACTCCCCAAACGACCACCGACGACCGCCCGAGACCCCCGCGCACGCGTAGGGTAGTTTTGCAACACCAGCGTTATGTAAACGTGGCAGATAAGCGAGGAGGCGGAGATTTCTCAGGACACGTGCAAATATTCACGTCTTTCAGGTATATAAAGGATGAAGTTTTGCTTCAGCGCGTGTGCGTTGGGAGGAGATATCCCCCAGGCGTCCGGCGTGGCAATAAAGGCGTCTGCTTAATGACACTTTGGTGTTACTGAGTTTAAATTTCTGTAACTTTTGTGAATCATTTGGTGACCCAGGTGGGAGGGACATCCTCTGTTCGGCTGCGGGACCCGATGAGTCTGGGACTCTCTTGGGTTTGCCCCCGGAGATCTTTTCCGGAGAGACCCCCGTTCTCAGTCGGATCACCGCGGGGACAGACAAAGACCCTCTGGCAAGAAGACATCCTTAAATCCTGAATTGGTAACGATCGATCAATTTGGGACCGTCTTTAAGACGTGCAGACGTGCACACGGGTCGGCGTATAGCGGCTCGCTAGCACCTTACGGGTGTACCTCTGGGGGACTTGTGTCCCATATGGTAGGGGATTAACTTCCCCGTTTGGAGGGGCTGCGTCCCCATTTGGAGGTCCGGTTAACTGTTACCTGACTTTTGGCTAATGCATTTCGGGTATTGGTTATTGGTTTGTCATTTATTGGATTTTGGTTATTAACGGTAAAATTTGCATCAGATATGGGAGAGTCACAGAGTGGCGGAATTCTAAAGAAAAGCCCACTGGGATGTGTTTTGCAGCACTGGAGAGATCCGGGGGGAGTGCCGGGAGGCAGTGTCGATAGGAAAACTTTAATTAAGCATTGTAATCAGTGGTGGCCTCTCTAGAAGCCAGACGGTGGAGAAAAATGGCCCTTTAACAGGACATTAAAATAGAATACATTATTACATTAAGGTACATATAATTGTAATATAATACTACACACGTTATAATAGGTATTATACATTTAGTGTAATAGTACAATTTAATGCTCTTCCTTCAGGGAGAAGGAAAATGGGATGAAGTGCTTTATGCAGATACGTATGTTTTTCACTCTACGAAACCACCCTGAATGGCAGAAAGAACGTGGAATCAATTCAGCACCCCAGGACCCTATGGTCCTGGCAATAGAAAAAGACAAACAATAAGCAAAATAGGAAGCAAAAAAGATGTTGCTCGCCTTGTGGCATTGGACAAAGATGTTTAAAGGTTGACAGAATGGGAGATTAAAGGATTGTTTGACCCCGATTGCGAGGATGTGCGTGCAATGTCGGATGCGGTGTTCAGCGAGGCAGAAAAGCAGAGTGTTGTGAGGGTGGCCAGACCCTCAAGTCCAGGCTCTGGTTTTGGCTGGAACTCTGCCGGGAACAGTGGATAACCATGTTCCCATTACCAGTCCCGGTCGGGGCCCTAACCAGCCAGGAGCCCGGGACTTAGTACCGCGGTACAGGGAACGAATGGCTTCTGGAATAAGAAGTGCTGTCCCAAAATCAGTAAATTGGTCTAAATTGTATGAAATTAAACTAGATAGATAGAAAAGAATCCCCTACTGATTTTTTGAACCGATTAAAAGAAGGGATGCAGAAATATACTCCTTTAAACCGTACCTCTCGGGAGGGAAAGGGTCAGTTGTTATTCCTGGTTCTGGGACAGCTGACGGATGATGTCAAGAAAAAGTTACAGCAAGTGCAAGGAACAGATGTGAGAGATTTAGAGAAATTGCTGGAGACTGCTTGGCAAGTGTGTCGGAATAGGGACAGGCGGGGGGGGGGAATGGGCAAAACAATTGCCAGCGCTACAGCGGCTGCTTTGCGCACCGCAGGGGCCAGGTAACCTCTGGGAACCCACCGGGAAACACCACTAATGGGAGGCGAGGAGCCATGAGAAGTAGCCCAAGTGCCCCGTCTCGGGGAAGTCAACCCCTCCCGAAAGATCGGTGTGCCTACTGTCAGCCAAGGATGGAGCTCGAATGGCGGGGTATGCCGTGACCACCGCAGAGCGAGTGCTGGAAGCAAAGTCACTCCCTGAGGGTACATCCGCACAACGAGCCGAATGAATTGCTTTAGTGAGAGCTTGTTGAAGGACTGCGAGCGAACACCCGGACAAATTCAAAATACGCCTTGGGTGTAGTTCATGCCCGTGGGGCTATCCGGAAGGAACGGGGACTTCTGACCGCCCAAGGAAAACATTAAGCTTGCTGACGTGATCCTAAGACTTTTGGATGCGGTACAGTCGCCTTCGGCGGTTGCGCTTATGCACCGCAAGGGGCACCAAGAGGGTGACGCTGCTCAGGAAGTGGGGAATAAATCGGCAGATTATGAGGCAAAAAGAGCTGCGGAACAAGGTGAGGTGTTAAGTTTGATTCCTGAAAAAGCTTTGCCGCTACCGGACTCGGTCGACTGTGATGAGAAGGATCTTAGATTAATTAAAGATTTGGAAGCAGAAGTTGAATCATCAGGTTGGGCAAAATTAAAAGGTAGCAGAGTAATAGTTCCCTTTAGAATAGTACGGAAACCGGTAAAAGCAGAACACGACCAGACTCATTGGGCAACTGAAGCCTCGTATGATTCCCTTATGAAGCAAATAGTAGCCAGGAATTTGTTTCAAACTGTAAAAGCCATGGTTAATAACTGTGAAGTATGCAAAGGTGGGAAATCGTGTAAAATTTGGAAGTCTCGGTAAAGGGAAAGTTCCAGGTCAAAATTGACAAACAGACTTTTCCGAACTCCCACGGAAAGGGGAGGGTTTGGGATTTGTTCGTATTAACAGATACCTTTTCGGGCTGGCCAGCAGCTTTCCCTTGTAGGGCTAATAAGGCTAGGGAAGTGACAGGAGTACTCTTAAACGAAAATTATTCCCAGATTTGGAGTACCAGCAGTAATATCTTCTGATAGGGGTGCTCATTTTTGTGCGCAAACAGTGCAACGAGTTAGTAAAATTTTAGGAACAAACCGGCAACCGACCTCAGGCAAGTGGGCCAGTGGAGAAAATGAATCACTTAATTAAACAACAGCTAGCTAAACTTAGTCAAGAAGCAAATCTACATTGGTACCAAGCGCTCCCACTGTAGCCCTACTACGAATCAGGGTAAAACCGGGAACTAAAGAGAATTTAAGTCCGTTTGGAATTTTGTTGGGGCAGCCGTAACCGATCCCAATACCGAGGGGAAGATCTCACCCAGTTAGGCGAAAATAATCTATAGAAATACATAATAATATTAGGAAATTCTAAACGAGAGCGATTGCAAGTGCCTAGAGAGTCTAGCCAGACGTTCTCTCTAACAGGAGTTCCGGTTCCGGTTAACACCTCTCTATTTAATAACCCCTGCTATGGAGTAGGTCATGATAAGAACAGCTTTAGATTTACATCACCTCTTGGGGTTGTGAAGAAGTTCGGAGCAAATTAGCCTCTCGGTTACCAAATTTTAAATGGATCAAAGAGCTGCTTGTACTCGTAGTAGTTGATAGCTTATTTGTTTTATGTACGTGTTGTATAATTCGAGGTTCGCTATGGCGTTGTCAGAAGAATGGGGATGACTGTGTTACCTGGAAAAAGAGTAAGGTCAAACCTGAAGTCGCAACAGGGAGGTATTTTAATCGACGGACGAAGGAGAGTGGTACGTTATAAGGGACTGCGAAAGAATTCGCAAGGGTAATAGAAAAGGGGGGAAGTGAAACAGAAGATGTCTGCTTAATGACACTGTGATGTTACTGAGTTTAAATTTCTTTCACTTCTCTGCATCACCTTGCTTTTTCATTTTTCTTTCTCCAACTCTTTTAAAAGTTTGCCGTTTCTTTTATGTTTTATTCCCTTCTTTCCCTAACGCCTATTGCTTTTTAAATGTTCTTGCCAGGCTTACTTTTGTTCCCTTTGTCTGTATTTTTAATTAGCTCTTGTCTTTCCTTAGCGCCCTCACTATTAAAACTTTCTTTCTACATCTCTGTTTACTGTCCCTATTTCACAATTTTTTCCTTATTTCTTTAATCCCTGTTGCTTTTAACATTTTCTACTTTTATCCCATCTTCTGTCTCTCTCTTCTGGTTTTTCTTTATTGTCATCGCATTTAAAATTGTCTCTCTATAGCTGTTTTACTCCACTGTCCCTATTTCTGTTTTTTCCTTTATTTCCCTAATGCCTATCACTTCTAACATGTACTTTCTGTGCCCTTCCATGTCTGTATCTTCAGTTATTTCTTGTCTTTCCTTAGTGCCACCCCTTCTTCAGTTTCCCTTCTACATCTCCATTTTAGTTCACCATCGCTGTCTTTAATTAAAGTCCTTGATCCCCATTGCTTTTCAAATTTTCTACTTTTATCTCGTCCGCTGTCGTTACTTATTAGTTATTTTCTCTTATTTTTTCCTAAGGGCACCGCTTTTTGTATTTCCTTTCTGCGTCTACTTTTATGTGGTTCGCTGTCCCCATTTTTCAGTTTTTTTAGTCATCGTTCTTTTTGGTTTGAAATTTTGTTTCTCGGTGTACTTTTATCTCATTTTCTATCCCTACATTTTTTTTTCCCGTTTCCTGTAACTTGCCGCTTCTAACATGTTCGTTCTAAATCTACTTTTATTAGGATGTAGCTCCCTTTTTTTCAGTTGGTTCCTGTCTCTCCTGTACCCCCTCACGTTTAGATTTTCTTTCCTCGTCTGTTTTTATCCACTTCAGCAGCTTCATTTTTTTAGCTCATTCTAGTGTGTCCCATACCTTGTTGCTTGTGAAATTTTCTTGCTATGTCTTTGCCTATTCAGGTTTTTTCCCTATTTTAACTTTTTTTCCCCGTCTTAACGTCTTCATTTTCGAATAACAGAATCATTTAGGATGGAAAAGACACTTAAGATCATCGGGCCCAGCCGTAAACCTAACACGGCCAAGTCCACCACTAAACCGTGGCCTTAAGTGCCACATCCACGCGCCTTTTAAATACCTCCGGGAACGGTGAGGAACTTATGTTTTTATGCTTACTTTAACCTGGTTTTCTGTCCCGATTATTTACTCTTTTCCTGTCTGTCCTCTACCTCATCGTTTTTTAAATTTTCTGTGTCTGCTTTTATGGAGACGGCTAACCCTACGTTTTTATTACTTCCTGCCTATCCTGTGTGAAATCACTTCTGAATTTTTTTTCCCTATCTGTTTTCATCCAGTTCACTGTCTTTATTTCATTCCCGCCTCTGCTATACCCTGTCACTATTTAAATTTGCTTTCTGCCTTTGTTGATTTCTTCTGCTGCCCCATTGCCAAGTTTCTCCTTCTTTAACACCTTCGCTTTTGATAATTTTTTGTCTACTTTTATCTGGTCTTCTCTCCCTATTTGTTAGTTTTTTCCTCCCCTGCCTCATACCCTTTTTTTCTTTTTAAATTCTCTTTCTATATTTGCTTTTATCAAGATGTCTATTCTTTTCCAATTCTTTCTGTTTGTCACACACCCCGTCGCTTTTTAGATTTCCCTGGCACGTCTCCCTTACCCCCTCCTCCCCCCCCCCTCCCCCATCCCGGGGTTTTACGGGGTCTCCTTGGCGCGCTGTTATCTCTGGAGCGTGATTTGTACCCCTCTCGGTTTGTCAGAACATCTC
Organism: Phaethon aethereus; assembly: GCF_964289735.1. Classification (NCBI taxonomy): domain Eukaryota; kingdom Metazoa; phylum Chordata; class Aves; order Phaethontiformes; family Phaethontidae; genus Phaethon; species Phaethon aethereus. Next base: position 399,834 of record NW_028114303.1, on the reverse strand, counting down.
CTCGGGCCATCCCTCTTCCTCAGAGCGGTCTTTCTGTCCTCTCCTCCATCTTGCTCGCCTCCCGTCGGCCAGCGTCTCCCCGACGCCGCCTGTGCTCCGTTCAGATCCCCTCCCGAGTACCTCTGTGCCCTCCAGCCTTCTGCCGTCTCTCCGGCCGCCTCGGCACCCCTCTGATTTCCGCCACGACGCTTCCTGCGAGTGACCCCGCGTTCCGTAACCGGACTGTGAAACAGGACCTGAATTAACCGTAACTGCAGAGCGTAATGGCACATTTTCTCGTATTTTACCCTCACCGCCTTTCAGGCCGTGGCTGGAAACCTGCTACGCGTGGCGCGCAGGATGCGGCAGCAGCTTTGGCGGCGGATGGCGAGAGGCGAAGGCCGAAGCAGAGGCTGCGCGGCTCCCGTGCGCTGGGTTTATTGTTTTACTTAGGAGCGTGGCCGTTCGTCTTAAACTGTTTATGGTGTTCTCGCCCAGCGCAGCAGTTTGCAATCAGCTGGTTTAAGGAAAACACGATGTCATCTCTGTCAAAGTTCTACATATTTTGGACGTGAAATATGAAACTGAGAACTTTAATCCTGGGTTTCCTGGGATTAGCTCTTGGAACTGCTTTAGAATCCCTTGTTTGTTGGCTCCCCGAAACTTACTGCTCATCTGCTGACTCTGCCCTGTACCATTTCACCTATTAATTTTTTCCCACGTTTCCCTCTCTGCGGCTCCCTCTCCCCATTTTTTAATGCTTACTTGTGTTTCTTGTACCCTGCTGCATTTTAATTTCTCGCGCTACAGTTCCCTCCCTCTGGCACCCTGTCTCTGTGCTTTATTTCCTCCCTCTGTCCTGCACCCCGTCGCTGAAAAAACTTTCATCCTATGTTTCCTTCTGTGCATCTCCCCGTCCCTATTTTTTCATTATTTCCTGTGGTTCTTGTACCCTGTTACTTTTAACATTTTCTCATTGCGGTTCCTTCTAGCCATCTCCCTGTTTGTTTAATATTCCCATGTTTCTCGTACCTGACCGCCACTTCTTTTTCCTTTCTGCCTTGTCCTCTGTCCGTCTCCCCGTCCCTGCGTTTTAATTCCTGTCCGTGTCTCTCGTACCCGGTTGCTTTTTAAAAGTTCTTCTACGTCTCCCTCTACCCGGCTCCCTTTCTCCGTTTTTTTGTTTGGGGTTTTTTTTTTTGGTTCCCCGCCCCTCCCCTTGTATTTCTTGCACCCCACCGCTACCTAATTTCTCCTTCAACGATTCCCTTTATCCAGCTTCCCTTTCCCGTACTTTTAACTCCTCCCTTTTTTCCGTATACCCTGTCCCTTTTTAAATTTTGTTTCAGTATTTCCTTCTATCCTCATTCCTGTTCCTATTTTTTAATTCTTTCCTGCTTTTCTCGTAGCCTGCCGCTTCTTAAAACGTCCTTCCGTCCCTCTACCCGATTCCTTGCCCCTGTTTTTTATCTCCTCCTCTGTCCCGCACCCAGTCACATTAATAACTTTCTATGTCTCCATTTATTTAGCTTCAGGGTAAATATCCTTTTAATCCTTTTCGACCCTCCATAGGTATAGGGTATTGCTTGATTCTAATTGGGCGGTGCGGATCTGTTATTTGAACGCTTATGGGGTCCATTTTTATCTTTCCAGTTTCCCCTTCCTTATACCACACTGAGGGGTTAATAGCTTCTTCATCCTCTTGTGTTAAAGTGTATAATTTAATCTGCAATTTGTCCCCTTGACTCTGAATGCTCAAGTTTAACTTCAAAATCAAATCCCTTCCTAATAAATTGTATTCCGCTTCAGGGAGCAAAAGTAAATCATTAAGACAAATTTTCTTTTCTGTTTCTACTTCTACATCTTTCAATATATTTACTTTAAAAGGCTCTCCTTTTGCTCCTACTACTGACACGTACAAAAATTTTTGCTTTTGCTTTTTGTTTTTCTTCGTCCCTCCTAACATAGACTTTCTGGGCTTCTCTAAGTAACTCCTCTAATCTTCTTTCTTGCCAATCTTCCAATTTTTCTAATTTCCTTCTTATATGCCCCCAGGATTTAGCTACAAATTGTGTTCTAAGGAGTGCAGTCCCAGCCACTGTATTCGGATCAATTCCAGAGTACATTTGTAGGTTTTTCCTCAACCTCTCCAACCATTCTGTTGGAGATTCGTCTTTCCCTTGTTGTTCATTAAATGCTTTAGTAATGTTTTGCCCTCGGGGAACCTCTTCCCTTATTCCCTGTGTCCTGGTTTCAGCCAGGATAGAGCTGGTTTTCTTCACAGAAGTCAGTGTGACACTGTGTTTTGGATTTGGGATGAGAAACTGTTGATAATGTGCTGATGTTTTGGGTTGTTGCTGAGCAGTCAAGGACAGTCCAGCTTCTCGTGCTGGCCTGCTAGCAAGGAGGGTGGGGGTGCACGGGGAGCTGGGAGGGGACACAGCCGGGACAGCTGACCCAGACTGGCCAAAGAGATATTCCCTACCATACGACGTGATGCCCAGTACATAAACTGGAGTTGGCCGGGGGGCGGAAATCGCTGCTCGGGGACGGGCTGTCGATCGCCGGGTGGTGAGCGATTGCTGTATTGGGCATCACTTGTTCTTGTACATTCCTGTGTTGGTATTATCATTGTTGTTTCCTTCTTTCTTTCTGTCCTATTAAACCGTGTTTATCTCAACCCACGAGGTTTTTTTCCTAATTCTCTCCCCCACCCTACTGTGGGAGGGGGAGTGAGCGAGCGGCTGCGTGGTGCTTAGTTGCCGGCTGGGGCTAAACCACGACAACATTACATCTTTTCATCCCGTAAGAAAGCATGTGTCCCTACAGTACGTACATAGTTACCCCCCAAAACCGCCAACGTCATACAACGTATCCCGCGATACAACGTATCCCGCCATACGCTCGGAGGGGTTTGCGCAGCCCCCGCTCTCTGTGCACCTCACAGACCTCTGCGCTTTCTGCTTCTGCCCCTGGTGCTGGCGGCTCTGTGGCCGATGCACCAGCAAGCCCACCCGCATCCTCCTCCTCCTCAGAGAGTCCCTGGCCGTGCTCAATGAGCGATTGCTATGAACGTACTGTAAAAAGCCCTTTTTATAGCCCGACACAACACTGGCCAATTTCAACTCTAGCTGAGCTTTGCCCTTTTCTGTTCTCTCCTTACACGTATGAACTACAGCTCTGTGATCTTCCTGCCAAGCCGGACCTTGGTCCCAGGGATCATAACATTCCTTTTTCCACCTGAGTTGAAAAAGGAGGTCCCTGTTCAGCCAAGCTGGTCTTCTGCCCCTCTTGTTTGACTTCAGACTCCACGAGATTGCCTGCTCCCGTGCTTGCAGAAGGTGGTTCTGAAAAACTAAGCTGCTCTCTGAGCCCTGAGCCCTCCAAAGCAGCTTCGTAGGGGACACTGCAGACTAGCTCTCTGAGTAGCTTCAAGTTTGCTCTCCTGAAAAGCAAGGTAGCAACTCCTCTGAGCTGTATCTCATTACACTCAAAAGTTTAAACTCCCCTGTTTGGTGATCACTGTTATCCCATCTCCTACGAGTCCTTCTCCATACACAAACAGGAGGGACTAAGAGATCTGTTGGGTAGATAAGCAGCCATGGGGAACCACGGTGAGCAGTGGAGTGAGCTGCTGCATGGGCTACGTGCTTTCCGAGTGCGAAGCCAGCCCCTGGCTCAGTGAGTGCCTGGGAAAGGGAGTCTGCAGCCGTGAAGGACAGAGCCGGCCAGCAGGACAGCTGGCAGCCTTCACTCGGGCATTGCCCACCTTGTGACTGGCTGTACCTGTGATGATGTTAATGCTCTTTGTACACAGGTCTGTTGCGTCGTGCTGTGTTGCGAAGCAGACTTGCAGAGGCGTGCCCTGTCTGCCCATCGGGACTCAAGGCACATTTCCTCCAAGCGCAGCAGCCAGGCTTTGGGCAGCCTCGCCTCATGCTGCTTTTGACATTGCCAACCAGGATCAAGTTTCTAATCCTCGGGTTTTCATGTAGGAACCAATTAGTGAACAAGTCCTGTTTTAATGGAGTGGCAACTCAAACAGTATTACGCTGGTAGAAAGCCTTCAGGAAAAGACTGGTGTCCTCTGGACCTCGCAGTAAGGCAGCCAGCAGCTCTGTTTCTGCTATAGCTACAAACATCCGCGAGTGAAACAACCGCAGCTTTTTAATACAGATACAGAGGTTTACACTTTTCTTTGCAGACACAAAGCATGCTTTTGTCTTGAACTTTTCATTAGTCTGAAAAAAAGATCATTGGTAGTATAGGATACCATGCTGTTTATTAAATGTACATAAATTAACATCTACACAGAAAGGATGTTTTCCTCATCAGAAACAATGCTGAAACGATGAGCAACTCTGAAAAGAAAGGTACATAAGGCTCCCGTGCACAAACCCCAAAGCTTCAAAGGAGAAAGGTGAAAGAGCGCTACATCCTTATGTCACAGGACAACCTGTGATTAACCCGAGTTATGGACACTGTCACATCATAGGTAGTTGGGGCCAGTTCAGATCCCCTGCCTTCTAGATCAGCCGCCTTGATGAGCTGGGTGTTTCAACTGTTATAAAGCTGCAGAATCAACCAGAATCGACACTGAAATGACTGTGCTGGCTACAGAATGGCTAGAATAAATATGGGGGTGTGTCCAGTTTTTTTCCGGTCCTGGAGGGTGGCTGGGATTTGGGGCACCATGTAAGCTGGCTTTTTAAACTCCTCCTTCCCATCAGTCCCTAGGCACAGGCACGTGTTGTGGCTGAAAGCAAAGCATCACCACTCCAGTTCTGATTGACAGAAAGGGGGGTGTTTGCGTCGGTCCAGAGAGCGCTGATGGGTCGGAGAAGTAAGAGCGGAGTTTTTGCTGTAGCTAACCTGGAGTTAACTCAGCTAATGGAAACTGCAAGCCAGTCATGTTTGATCAAGAATACTAAGAAAGGGTATTGTGCTGTGTGCTGCATACAAGGACTTGCACCGACCAAAGGGCAGCAATGGGTGCTCCCTTCTTGTATGCAGCAAGGTGGTGCAGCATCTCTCTGCCAAGAATGAGTAGCGGCAAAGAAAACCTGGAGGGTTTTATAGTCTGGAACATGCTGTCCCTCGTGTCCCTCTCAGATGATATACACCTCCACGCCCAGCACGCCCCATGGAATCTGCAGGTGACATGCCAGCTCCCCACGGGGGCAGCTGTGCCGGCTGGTGGGCTTTTGCTGACGGAGCCGAGGAGTGAGCCAGCAAGGCCTCCCGCCAGGGCTGGGCTGGGTCTGAGGGCGGTGCGGGGCCGCTCCGGCGTCGCGGTGCCCGAGTGAAATGTGCCGGCCGGAGCAGAAGGGCGCGGTGCCTCCCTCCTCGCCTCCGCCGAGGTGGTGCTGGGGCTGCATCGCGCCCCTCAAAGCCCAGGCAGCAGAGCTCATGCGGGCAATCCAGGCAGCAGAAAAAAATCAGCACCTGCAAGAAGAGAGTCCAAAGTGCTGATGAAACCATGAAGGCAGGAAGAGGCACGACTTTGTGCCCCGTTCTTTGGGCAGTGTGCTGTCCAAGGGGCAGTTCCTGGCACACGAGAGGGAACCGTCCCTGGCAGTGGCTACGGCACGGCTTTGTCCCCTTCTCCACACGTGTGACACCCTCAGAGCTCTGCAAGTTGACAGAGATGTGCAGCACTGCTTTGCTAGGCAGCAGGGCTGGGCAGGGCAGCTGTGCTGTGGTCCTTTCCAAAAGCCGAGCAGCAGCACGCCTCACTGTCCCTTGCTAGAAAGCCAGGCTTGAAGGCAAAACACGCTGCTTTGGTAGTGTTTGGTTGTTTTCTTCTTCCCTCAATTGTCTCAGGTGCAACGTGAGCTTTTTACGAAGTGCCAGTACCTCAGGGTCTACAGCTACGTGACACAGCTCCTTGCTGCGTCTTTGGGATTCAGACACCAGCAGCCAGTGCTGGGCTTGCCAGCTGACATGAACAGAAAAGGGAGACTTTGCCTCTTTCTGTAGGCAGCGGGTCAAAGAGCTCCAAAAATTGCTATGAGCCTTGTGACTCTGCTGGGGTGTTGCTCAGCCTTGCACAAACAGAGCTGCCACAAGTGCCGAAGGAGAGCTGCCAACGCTGGAGTGATATGTTCCTCCTGACAGACACGCTCTCCCACGGGCAGCTGCGGGCTTCCTGCCCGGTGCCATCTCTGCGCACCTCAGAAATATTGCCCATAGTCGGAGCAGTGTTCGGAGCTTTGAAAGATGGGCAGCAGAGCCTGCTACACACCTGGGCTCCTCGTTCTTCTTGCCTGCCTGGATGTCCTCAGTTGCCCATGCCGCAGAGCTCTGCTCCCAACTTGCTCCTCTCGCTGTCCAGTAGCCCGTTGCTCCCCTCTTCACAGGTTGCTCTTCTCGAGCCTGGCAAACTTTCCATTCAATGTATTGTTAGACAGGTCAAGCCATGATAAACGTGAACCAATTCTGCTCTTAAGCACACCTAGCTCATTTTACCTTGTCTCCCCAGAGGAGCTCTCCAGGTGTTCACTTTCTGGAGGGACTGGAGGCACCTGCAATGGAAATGTGCAAGTTAACGGGTGGCAAGGACCTTCCTGCCCAATTGCTACCTTAGCTCGGAAAGGCACAGCCCTTGGATGGGTTTGCTCAGCCCAGCTGAGCCAGTTCTGGTGGCATCACCGCACAAACCGCCATGGCCATCCTGCACCACCCTTCCTCTGCACCTTTGCAGAGCTGCCGGCTAGTGGGTGACCTTGCTTGTCCCTGCGGCAGCACTCTCAACTTCTGACAGTGCTGTCACCCTCTTTGTGGCCCTGACATACCGCTGCTGCTTCTGCTTCCGCCTCTGGTGCTGGCAACTCCTTGGCCGACGTGCCGGCAAGGCCAGCCACATCCTCCTCCTCCTCAAAGAGCTGCGGGGGACAGAGGAGGACAGTTGCTTGGCTGGGGACAGGCCCCGGGGCCGGTGAGCCTTCCTCCGGGCCAGGAGCGAGCGTGGGCGGCTCTGCTTTCACTAGGGCAGGACGCAGGGGTGGCTGGAGGTGGGGGAGGTGGGGCGGAGCCGGCTTGGTCCCCGAGCCCCAGCCGGGGTCCCTCTGCTGGGGACAGCGCCTCTGCGCAGGAGCCAGCGCCACGGGCACCCCCCGGCCAGGCTGGCTTACCTGGAGGGGCTGGGGCAGCGTGCCGTCCTGGCTGCAGAGAGCTGCCAGGGGCCGGTCGAAGAGACCCGCCCTGCCGGCACAGCCCGACTGCCCGGGCGCCTCCGCAGCGGCCAAGGTCCCTCGCCGCGCAAAGGGCCAGGGCAGCCCCCTCGTCCTGCTGCGGGTCCCGCCTGCCGCCAGGGAAAACAGAGCAGAGAGCCATGGAGGGCAAGCGCCAGGTGAATGCTGCCCGAGCCTCCGTGCGCTGTGCCCCCGCCAACAGCGAGGGAGAGGCGTGGCTGGGGAACGAGGCGCCCCGGGGGCTCAGCTCTCTGCGGCCGTGCCCTGCGGGAAGGGCAGCAGCAGCCCCTGAGCAGCGCAGGTGCCGCCTGCCAGCGCAGGAGAGAGGGGCCATCCTGCCCCCGTCTCCTCCAAACTCACCGTCCGAGTGGCCACGTCCACCTTGGCTGCCGGAGGGGACGGGAGGTGGCTTCTGCTGGGCACCAGCCTGCAAGAAATGCGCTGCGCTCAGCGAGCAGCCCCGCAGCACGAAGGGCCCCTGGCGAGCTGCATCGGCCGCGGGCCATGAGTGAGATGTGGGGACGGCCGAGATGGCGGCCCGGGGACTCCTCACCTCTGCCAGGCCCTCGACCAGCCTCTCCAGGCTGCTGGCGTTGAGTGTTTTGGCCTGGGCAAGGGGAGAAGAGCAGCAGGTGAGAAGCCATGGGGCTGGTGCGGGGTTGGAGCAGCCCCTGGGGCAGAGCGGGGCCAGGAGGGAGACTCACGGCATTGCGGCCGCGCAGCTCCTTCAGCAGGAGCTTGATGGAGGGCAGCTGGGTGACGCGGGCTCCCTCCACTCCTTCTGCTGGCCTGTGCACGGGGCAGGGGCAGAGAAAGAGCTGTGTGAGACTCAAGCTGCCTCTTCCCTCGCCTGCCAGCCCGGGGAGCCCTTCCAAGCTGCCCCGAAGCAGCTGGGCACCGCCCGGCCGTCGAGCGGAGAGCAGTGGCAAGGGGGGAGGACGGGGCTGGGTGAAGCAGCTCCGCCAGCTCTGCCCACTCCAGAGCCGCCCGCAGCCGTGGGGGCAGCTCTCCCCAGCTCAGGAGCGGCGTTTCCGCATCATACGGCTACGGCTAGAGCATCCCCCCGTGCTGTGAGCACGGGCCCCCCAAGCTGCTCTGCCAGGCAGGGCTTACCCACGGAGCGCGCTGAGCCAGAGCTCCTTCAGCGAGCGGGAGCTGCAGGAAAGAGAGGAGAAAGAGCCTGAGCGCCCGCTGCTGCCCAGCCCGCGGGCAGAGGTGGGCGCCGGCACAGCCCTGCCCCGTGGGGACGGCTGCAGAGGCAGGAGGAAGCGGCTTGGGGCCGGACAGAAGCGCTGCCCGGCCCTGCCGGGGGACGTGGCACCGAGACCCACCAGAAGGTGACGACGCAGAAGCCGTAGGGCCAGGCGAGGACGAGGGACGTGGTGGCCTTGTCTTCCTCCTCCTGGGCGGCATCCCCGGCCGCACCCTTGCCGCCGCTCAGCACCCACAGCCGGCGCAGGGCCAGGCAGAGCTGCGGGCGCGGGGCGCTGCCACGTCTGCAGAGAGGAGCGGCAGGGAGTGACCTGGAGGTGGCCGAGCCCGGCGGCTGCCCTCTGGCCTCCGCCTGCCCCGCGCACGGCCACGGGTGCAGCCAGCAGCAGGGTGCCGGGGCCTGGGGCTGCTCCTTGGGCGTCCCTGCCCCGGTGCCGGGGCCAGGCCTTAGGAGGAAAGGCAGCCGGGGTCTGCGCCTCTTACTTGGCCTTGGCGATGATCAAGGCATCGCTGAAGAGGAGGAGGTGCCTCTTCCCCGTCCCGCGGCCCTGCGTCACCCGCACGCGCTGGTGGAGCAGCGGCTCGGCTGATGCCGGGCCGGGCGCGCACTGCTGCTCGGGGCCAGGGTAGACCCTGCAGAGCAGGCGGCAAAGGGCGTGAGAAAGGCGGCTGCTGCGGGGCCCGGCTGCGCCGGCGTGTCCCCGAGCCGCGGGGGGAGCCCACCTGGAGCCGTAGCAGCAGTTCAGCTGGCCCATCGTGCCGGGGCCAGGGGAGTCCTCGCGCCGGACACGCTGCTGGGGCTCCGGAGAGCTCCCAGCCGGCTGGAGCGAGGCTGTCGAGGGGGTCCCGGTGCCGGGCAGTGCCGCTGGGTGAGAGCTGGTCTCTCCCTGGAGCTGCCGGGTGCTGGCAGAGCCGTGCCTGCAGGCACTGTGGCCGTTGCCGGGCCAGCGCCGCGACATCACAGCTGCCATTCCAAGCCCGGGGGGGGGGCTGGGGGGCGGGGCTGGGGGAGGGGCTCCTGTCTCTCTCGGCCTGGGGAGCCCGGGCCTGGGCACAGCACTGCGGGCATGGCCTCAGCAGCGCTGAGCAGAGGGCAAGGCTCCCCTCCCTCCAGCTGCTGGCAAGGCTTTGCCCAGCGCAGCCCAGGGCACCGCCGCCCGCCGCCTTTGGCCAAGGGCACGGTGCTGGCTGCTGCTCAGCTTGGTGTCCAGCAGGACCCACGGGCCTTTTCTGCCACGCCGCTTTCCAGCAGCTTTGCTGAGCTGCTCTTGCTCACGAGTACGTGCGCATGTGTGCCGGGATGCTTGGTGCGCGTACCGGTGCCGCCCGCAGTCCGTCCCACCCTCTTCCCGCAGGTCCCCCCGTGCCACTGACGTGCGCTTGAGACGGGCACGTTGCCTCCAGCCAAAGCAGCGGTCCCAGCGAAAGGCGCTCTCTTGTGCTGGGACTGGGAGGAAGAGGATGCACCTGGCCACGGAGCCCAGGGGCAGAGCTTCCTTAACTCCAACTTGTTAAAGGCAACCTTCTTCTTCTTCTTCTTCTTTACAGCATGTCCCGCTGGAAGGTGGCCTTGGCACTCTCCCGGAACACTGGAGAGGAGTTTGGCTTTGCCAAGTGCAATGGAAGCAGCAGCTGCCTAGCTGCCTTCTCGAGTGAGCGGCTGTCTGCAGAAGCCCAGCCTCTCCCGGGCGGCGAGGGGGGAAGTGGCATGAAGCAGAGCAGAGCAGCCTGGTGCAGCCCAGGGGCTTGCAGGCACGCCCTGCCCACTTCCCGCCCTTCCTGCCATGCCTTGGACGGTTGGCAGAGAGAAGAAAGCCACCCTTGCACCTGCTGGAGCCAGGCCTGTTGTCTCTTTGGCTCCAAGTCTATAAAGCAGACTAAGGAGAAGCTAAGGAAGGAAGGAAGGAAGGAAGGAAGGAAGGAAGGAAGGAAGAAGGAATGGAGTGCAATACTTTCCTTAGACCTCCTCTTTCTCTTAGCATACTTCAAAAGGCTTTTTTTGTTGTCTGACAGAACACTGGCCAGTTTCAACTCTAGCTGAGCTTTGGCCTTCCATCATTTCTCCCTACATATGTGAAGCACAGCTCCGTAGTCTTCCTGCGAAGGCTGGCCTTGCTTCTAGGGATCGTTGATACAATTTCTTTTTCCGCCTGAGTTCCAAAAGGAGTTCCCTCTTCAGGCAAGTGGGTGTTCTACCCCACTTGCTTGACTTTCAACACAAAGGCATGGCCTGCTCCTGGGCTTTTAAAAGGTGGCTCTTTAGAACAGACCAGCTCTCACGGGCCCCGCTGTCCTCCCAAGCAGATGCCCACCTTACACACGGTGCAGCTCCTCCCCCTCGCCTGCCCTGCCTGTCCCTCCCGAAGAGCCTGTTCAGCCCGCCTGAACGGTGATGCTTTCTTACCATTCGGCACCCGTGACAGTAAAGCTTGTGTACATAAGTTCCGGATTCGCAAGAGAACAGGGTCACCTGAAGCGTGATATCAAATTGGTTTTGGCATCTAAGGAAGCGACTGCTTCAGAAATTATGTTTTTCTTCAGCCTGTTGACACGTGAAAGTTGACAGCACCCCAGTTTTTGGGAATCCTCTTTCCAAGAACTTAAATTTCTCCCTACAAAAGCACTTGAGTCACAGCTGAGCATGGACAGCCATAGCCCACTCCATGAGGCTCTGCATGTCTGTCTCTCATGACATGCCATAGAGCAGTAGAAGCTTGTCTTCGAGAGCTAGCCAGAGATACTGAGACCACCCACTCAAACACGAGACACCCAGGGTGGCACTCAGCTCCTCTGACTTTAGATAGGCCTATTGCAGATGTTGCGGTTACAAAATTGTGAAGATACCATTAGAGTTAGCAGAGTAAAAAGCTATTCATGCTGTCCTAAAGTAGACGTCTTTAGTTAGGGCCCCTTTAGACTTAACTGGCTGTATTGACTATGGCCTCAGGTCGATTTCCTACACACGGGCAACTTAATGCCATCTCAGAGGCCGTAATGAAGCTAGCACCTAGAGCCTAGCAGACACGACACAGGACCTACAGACAGCCTTGCCCTTCGGAGGGGACAGCTGGAGGCCAGAGGACATACCTATAGAATCTCAGATCATACCCACATGACGCGCAGGGGGAGGCAACTGCATCAGGCCCTTCATATCCGCTCGCTACAACGGCTGTGCGGATCCCTAGCCTGAACATAGGCACAGAAGTTAGAGCGAGCCGAATCCCACCCGAGTTCTAGTTCCCTCTTCTACCAAGGAGGTTTGGATTCTGTATCCCCGTAGCTGAGAATTAGTGGGCACATTCTCCTCACATTCTTTGTAGCCTGTGCAGTTAGACAGCAAATATTGGGGCTCAAGGATGCGTTTTTTCCCCTTGTTCTAAGCATCCCCATTCGGCAAGCTCCTCCAGGCTGGCCCCAGCCTCGTGGTTGCGAGGCCTCATGCTGCAGTGGTGCAGGCTGTTGCATGTCCTTCTGTCCACCTCAGGGAGGTTTCTCCAGCTTGTGGTCACCACTCTGAAGGGTTACCCTCCTCATCATCAGTATCAGCTCCCTTCCTGCCAACTCTGAGCTGGAGTGACCCCCAGCTTGGCAGAGGGGCATGTTTTATAAGGCATGAGTCTTGTCCACAAATCTATAGCAACGTGACAGCGTTCAGGATTTAGCCCAACGCTTCTGCTCACAGTGCTCTTACTCATGACAAGGCTGCATTTGGTTGATTGTGTGATTGCCTACTCAAGGAAGGGCTGGGAAGAGAGGAGCAACATTTATCGTGATTGTAAAAGGACTTCTACTGCCACCAGCTCCAACAGGAATGTACCCATCTTCCAATGTTACATTTCATTCATACAGAAAAAGGACGCTAGCCTAGTTTTCTTCCCAGTGACTTAAGCTCTCAGTTTTCTCAGATAAAAACAAGCTCTAAACAAAAGCAGCGGCATGCACATGATATTCCCCCAGCCATGCAGATGACATGTTGAACATGAACAATGGATGCACATATATCAACCTCCCTGGAAGTGTGGGCCGCAGGACCATTGTAGCAGCACACGTAGAAGAAGTAGCAGCATGTTCTCCTGGGGAATGCGCAGGTGAAAAATGCTGTTCCCTGTCTTCAGCAGTTTTTAAATACAGCTCCAAAGTGCTGTTTCATACCTCAGTCCAGGAAAAACTGGATTGTCCCGCTTCTGGATTTACACTACATTCAGCAAATGAATGCTTTATTCTGACAGAAACAGTAGTAAACTCATCTTTCAGTATAACTACAATTAAACATACCGGCTTGCAGAAAATGAGCTGAGTGACCAAATAGAATATATGGATGCTTTGCTGAATCAGGTGTTGGGATTTTAGTCTTAAATGTTCTGTTAATGTTTCAGATTAAAACAATATACCCACCATCTCTTCCACTCCAGTACAGAAGACAGAAACTGGTAAAGGTATCTCAATATGCTTCCAGCATTTGACAAAATGGCTATGAACAGACATTAACACAACAGGCTAGACTGACAATTTTTTTAAAAGGAATACTTTCAGGAATCACTGACCTTCTGGAATTAACAGTCATCTTCTATATGGCTTCAATGTATTTAATGTTCATCTAAGCTTAGTTTATTATGTCCCCTTCCTTTATATTCTGAAGAGCAGCTGCCATATTTTTTATTTTTACTTTTTTCAGTGAGTTGCCTAATCTTCAGAATTGTCATTGTTTCAGTATTGTTGATTTTTCTGTCTGCTGTTTTGCGTACAATTCATCTTACTGTAGCTACATCCATGATCTATGAGGCAAATGATTTCACCTGTCAGCTTGCAGCGCCTCACAGATCCACTGAAAATGAACACATGGGAAGCTGAGCTCAAGGAGCACTCGGTGATTTGCTTGTTTCTGGGCTGGATCTAAGCTATGCACCATTTTTCTCCATTTATATTGAACACTGTTGGTTCATCATCTGGTGCAATAAAACAAAATGCCTGGATGAAGGGTTAGTTTGCTGTTGTGTGGCATGCAGTGCTGAGAAGAGAAAGAGCATGAGAAAGCAACAGAAAAAGAGATTTCTTTCCTACATATAAAGGTTTCAGGAGTGATGCTGTGCTAAACATAGCTGAAACACAGTGACAGTCTTAATATGATCACCCTATTGTTAGGGGCTACATCTGAGAGGTGTCTGTGTTTAGTTAGAGAACATATGAGCTGCTACTTCAGATGTTACCAGTGACATGACTGTGTGCTTACATATATTGAACTAGGTGAAAATGTTCCTTTCCATCCCATAAAATATTTTCAAATTATTTCCTGGGCAAGCCTGGAAGTCTTCTCTGAGGACAGAGACTTCTCTCTCAAACTAGCTAAAAGCATGGTTTATGGGGCATTAATTTGGGATGTGAAAGATGTGTATTAAAATCTCTTCCTTGCCAATCCACCAAGCTTTTCTGTGGTCGGTAGATATTCACAGCAAAATTCCCTTAATCTTCACTCAGAGCTATTCTATTTCATAAAGCTAATTGAGTGTTCATTGAATCAAGGGTACAAACTTTGTTCTCCCAAATCCCCGCAGAGCGTCTTACATCTACCCCCAGCTTCTGGACTGCAGAGCTTCCTTGTCTCTCTTGCATGATGAATGTTTTACTCATGGAACAAAAGCCAACACAGTATTCTTTTGGGCTGCTTACTACATACCAGGCATCCTGGTTCAAGTACTTATTGTGAAAAAAACTTTTCTCACTGGCTGTCCTGACCACAAGCCACTGATTTTTTGTTTACTTTTTTTTCCCCATTCCTGTTTTGAAAAGTAAGTTTGTTGAGAAGCTAAGAAAAATGAATAGAAGTTTTTTTTACAGCAAGAGTGGTTTTTATGACCAGGTAAAGCAATAAAACTGCATTACAGAAATGTTGATTAGCCACAGTTATAATTTAAATGCATTCAGGGAAACTCGTGTGGTTCTACATAATGTAAGCAATGTATTGTGCAGTATATGTCATTCCAGTGTGGCATAGATTAGACTGAGACATTAAGCCATAATTCCGATACCATCTAGTGCCTGCTGATTAAAAAGATGATCAACCACTGAGAAGAAAGTCCCCATCAGATAGCATCAACTATATAGATATGTCTGTGCTTATGGCACTTCACTGCTTTCTTCAGGGAGCCAAATCTTGTCCTCAAAATACAAAGAGATACCAATGCTTTGAGCAATACAAAAATACAAATATGTTTCCCATAACTGTACTCTGAGTGATGTTTATTACATGTGCCTACTGCCAAGCAAAATCCAGAAGTCATCATTTCTTCTTCAATATTGCTTTAGTATTTAAGTATCAATGGTATAATAATCAAGTGAAATTATTTTCTTAGTACATGATGCTGAGGTGTAATAATGGATTTAGTAATAATGAAATAAGAATATTCTTCACAAATCTTTTTTCCTCTAATTTGCCTTTTTGTGTGATTATGCTGTCTATCATTCAACCACAATAAGTTCTTACCAGTCTTAACCAACTACCAACAAAAAAAAATCTCCAAGATAAGTCTTTCCTTGTCCCCTTGTTCCACTCTCCTAAATAGGTTATTGAAGAGAGAATCGGTTCCTTGTTCTTGGAAATAAAAATTGTGAAAACTCTGGGGTTATCCACTTTTTCTTCTAGCAGCGAGTTAGCCAGTTACCTGGGCAGATCTATACAGGAGCGAAAATTAACATGAACCAAGGAAGCGTTCTGTCTCTTAGTAAGGATGTCACACAGTATAGTAGCGTGAATTATTGGGAGTTTAGAGGTAAGGAACCACAGATCTCTAGGACCCTAGGGTTCACTATTTTGGCTACTTATGGAACAATCACATTTGAGCAAGATGTTTTCTTGAAGCCAAAACATTTTTCAGAAACATTCCAGCGGCATTTATTTTGACAAAACTTTCCGTGTAAAGGTTTTGATCGAGAATGAACACTCATGAGAGAAAGGCTTGCATCAAAATGTTGACCTTTTCAACATGAAGCAGATATTTTGGCACACTTCCATTTTGCAGTAGTATTTAAATGGCTTTGTTTTCATGCCAAAGCAGAATAAAACAAATTTGGAACTTGAAAACTGTCAGGAAACCAAATTGTTATTCTCTAGCAAGCTCTGCTGATTGCCTTTAACTAGAATAACTTACTTAACTCAGTGCTGGCTTCACCAGGCAATAATTTACCATCATCCACAATGCATTGCCATCAATCCCGTATTATACCACCTTTTCATGACATGGTCTTAGCTTGCTGGTATGTTTTGTGTTTCTTTCCATGCAAAGATATTGTTTTGCTCTTAATTATACCAGTGAAACTGAAAGCAACATTTCCCTGGTTTTGAAATCTGCCCTTCCGAGGTCATTAACATCATGTCTTAGTTACTTTCTGAAGTTGCAAACAACAAACTTCTTTGCCTGACTGCACATAATGACAATTACCACAATAGGAATTGCCAGAGAAATAAAAAAATTGGTCCTAGCTTGACTAAAATAATATTCAATTATATTTAAGTGTCATAACACACAATTGGAATATTAATATAAAACTTCCGTATACAATTTGTCATTTCAATATCAGGCATTGCTTAGAGTATGTCAAGTCACTGATCTATTTCACTCCATCATTAATCTTTATTTCATATTTTTAAAAAGCAACGTTTGTTGTTTAGATTGATGTAACACAGATAACATAAGCAGGCATATATTTTAGAACATTGAGTGACAACTCAAGTATGCAAGTGGACAGATACATAACCTGAATAATCGTTGTTCAAATCCAAAAAGATTTGTTGGAAAAAGGTTTTTGATTATTCTTCTGTAGTTCTACAATAGTAGCTGAAATCCATTTACTGAAGTGGATAGTACTAAGCCTTTAAAAAATACATCAGGGTAGACTCAGCTGAATGTAGCACTTGATCATTGGTGATTTCTAGGCAGGGATTGTCAGAATGTATGGGAGCTCTCCACTGAAAAGCTCAGTTTGCAAATCTTACCTGGAGCATGCAGGTGCACAATTAGTGTTAATAAAATGAAAAAAAAAAAACCCCAATGTTTCAAATGGTTTCCACAGGATATGTAAAAGTGCATTTGAATAAAAAGGAAATCTCATACAGCCATGTCTCCACATATGTGCTTCTCATACAGATTTTTTTCCTTCTTTTTGTCATAATTTCATATATTATATTATCAAGTTTCTACGTAGTTCACATTACAAAAAGTGTGAAACATGAACCTTGATTTGGACTTTCAATATGAGGATGCGTGGTTCAATGAAGTGAAACCTTAAATAGTGTTTTTAAAGCATTTTATTATTATCCTTAATGAATTAATTTATTGTGTTTTCATCTTGTGAGGGTATTGAGAGTCTTCAATCCCTACCGTGGACCCAGTTGCGTAGATGCTGCTGAAAAAAAGAAGAATGGCTATGAAATATGGAAGGATAGTTCTAGAAAATGAAGGCTGGAAAGCAGGCACAGGCAATGCAATAAATACTTCCTTTTGCTGATCTCTCCACATGCTTGGTATTTAATCCAACTAAAAGGAATCACTCATATAAACTTTGCATAGACTTTGGTCTACCTGAAATGCTTCCATATCTTTCTGTATATAAAATGTGGGTCACCAAACCATTGTTGTCAAGATGCATCAAAGAGATCATGGGTGCAGAGACACTTCAACAACATGTACGTGAGGAGGATATCCTCAGGTGCGAAGATCTGGGCGGTGCAAAGACCAAGAGCAGGTGCCATGAGTCTGCTAAAACCCAGCAGCAGCAGCCACCTTTGCAGGCCCTCAGCTCTGCGAGTGAAGTGCTGTGGAACCAGTACGCTTACACTGTTCCTACAGTCCGTCTGGTAAATTTGGTTCTCTCTGGTGTAATGCAGACCAGTTTAAAGCTTTTTGTTTTCATAGTTGAAGTTTTCTTTGCCTGCCTCAAGTGCCTGTTTGGAGGGAACTCTGCCATCAGGCAGGACCTGCCTAAACTTTCTTTGGCTGTATGAGTTAAATATTTCTCAGCCTTTCTCGCTTGCAAGACTTTTCCTGCTGTAAACATGCCTAGACTTTAAGGCATCCAAAGCATGGAAAAATCAGTAGTAGTCTTCTATCAGTCACTTCTAAAATAAATACTACAAGACATTGAAGCAATATTTCACACAGGAAAGAAATCGAAGACAGTCTGACACTTTTCACTTAGCACTTTTCAAAAACATACAAGAAAAGAAACTGAAAAAGGCACTAACCTTTGGAAACTAAGAATCCACCTGGAAAAATCTGGTGACCCAAACTGTTGCACTGAATGCATTTTGAAGATAAAAAGTGTTTTACATAGTCGTTGTAAAGTTGTTCCCTACTACATTGTTTCTGAGACAACAGCTGGACACGTCAGAAAACACTGAATGCTTTTTGGAATTGTGGACGTCAAGCAAAGCAATCTGAATCACAGTTTTATTGTGCTTTTTAAGTTCTGCATTAGAAACCTGCATAAGATCAGCTATTTTTAACAGCAGTTTTTACATGCTAATATGCCTGAGATTGAAGTCTCTGTGCGTCTCTGTTGCATTTTATTTATTTTTAGGCAAGCTACTTAAGGAAAAATTACAGTTGTCAGTCTTAGCCATTTAATCTGTTGCAGCACCTAGACGCTCATAAAAGGGACCATACTATGGCAAACAAGCTTTTCTGATCTTTAAAGTTTTATCACTTTTAGACAGCTTGGCTAATGAATGTTTATGCTTGATGTCAAACTGAGGTCTTTAAACAATTAATAGAAAAGATTCAATATAGTAATTTTTTAATTTTTCTTTTAAATAAGTAAGAAAATAGATTTTAGCAGGTTTTGCAGGTAGTTTGTTTATAACTGTGTTTTCAGAATAAAATCCTTTTCAACTGTCTATAAAGGGTTTGGCAGAAAATAGGCTGGCTAAGAAGCAAAAGCTGATACACAATTTATAATGTTTGTGGAAAAGGTTTTTACAAATTCCTGTCTTGCAATATTTTTATGTGTTTATTTTTTTAAGAGAGGCAGCAACACAAACGATACAGTTAATATTATACAGAGCCAGTGCTCTCTTTCAGATCCTAAAATTTCTATGGTATTTGAGTGAACTTTGAGCCTTCATAGTAATTTTGTAAAAGGTAAGCACCAGAATTCAATATTTAAATCAACTGACTCACGAACAGCAAATAATCAACACTGTTGTTTATTGGTAAAAAGAAGACGACAACTAATGTCTCTCCAATACATCTTTTTGAAGTGATCCTTGTTCTTGAAAGATTCAGAAAATTTAAAAATAAGTTTGATGAATGGCAAAGGGCCATGGGTATGCAGGAAGATGTGTTGCAGAATACATTCCTCCCTTTGTCTTCTGCTCACTTTCCAGTCTCTCCCAAATGCCTAAATCTACTGGAGAGGGGAATTGAAAAGGGTAGGATTAGGCTGAATGTTTGGCACGACTCTGTAAGGATAGCTGCAGTGTAGGACATCTGTTTTGTAAGAACATCTGATTAAAAGGCCAAGACAAGAAACAGGAAAAGCAAAAAACTGAAGACAGAGATACAGAAGCCCTAAGGGACCAGTGGATAATGAAGTCCATAGAAAAGACCAGACCTGCTGGATGGGCTGTTAAAGGCACCAGGCAAGTGTGACCTTGGGCAGAATCATGCCCAACTTTGTAATAGCTCAGAAGGGAAATGAGAGTGTCCTGGATCTGATGTTAAAGAGCAAACTTACTATAGGATATTTAAGGGGCATCATTGCGAGTGTTTAAACTTCTTATGGGATGCTTGAGGGGATTCTGGGAATGTGCAAAACTTATTGGCTGCTTAGGAGAAGGATAAAATGTCAGAAAAGGGAGGAAAACATTGAGAAAAGGGGCAATTACAGAGGGCACTCTCATGCAAATAAGCTGCAGGTCAGTACACTTGTCTGAGTCCTGTCCATGATCATGGCACAGTCCATCCTCACTTCTTGGTAAGTTCCTGCTTCTATCCATAGAGAGAACTGCATGAGTGTTCATTTTATTTTTTGTGTGTGTAACATGCCAGCAAACTCAAGTCAGACCATCTGGCAAGTAGTCTGGCTGGCAGGTCCTGGAGCTGGATATTGGAAGGACCAAGTCGGGGTCAGCCTGGAGAAGGTCAGGACATTTGTGTCATTTATATGAGTACTGTTTGTGTGTGTCATCTGGTGCATCTAAAGGCACTGATCTTCTGCTTATGTTTATCTGCTGCTGGACAATCATGTCTACTCGCACGTGTGAGTTGGGGAAATATGCTCAGCCTTATTACTGACTGAATCTTGAACAGGGAACCACAGCAGCTTCAGACCTTCTTGGGTCCTGAGGTTCACTGGGTTCAGTTTCTTTTAGCAGGCACCATTTATGTTGCCTTGGAATGGTTCAAATATTGTTTATCTTGAGTTTGTATTTTTTTTGAGAAGTATTACACCTCCATATGCTTAGACTGAGGATTATGTTTTTTCAACAGTGATGCATTTTTACAAATACTGCAGTGTTACACATCTCACGATGCAAAAGGGTTTTTTTGGCTTGTTCTTTTTCTTTCTTCTGTGCTCCTTTTTCCAGATTTGTAAATATGGTCCATGTTTCCCTCATTACAACTTGTTGTAATTTTCCTGTTATTTTGGGACTGTGGTGTTTCTTTTAAGTATAGTCTAATTCTTTCCCTTTCCTATTAAATTATTACTGATCTAATAACTAAATAGAGCCTTAAGTGTAGGTGTTGGGAGAGCTGCTTTAATTTTTCTTGCATAAATGTGGTTTTGTACAAATGGAATAGCAGAATTCCTTTTCAGAACATAATGGACTGGGTATTTTTCAAAATGCATGTCATGTCAAAGATTTCATATAAGCTTATATATTTATATAGTCAATATTTTGCACATGTGAATAACACCAGAAAATTATGTTTGTGGTGACCTGTTTTCCTGTTCCCATTTTCCACAGGATGTTGGCCCCATTCTTCTCATTTTACCACTGATTATGAGAGTATAGAGGGATTATTTTCCGCTGGCAGTCACTCAGTGATGGAAAGGAAGTGACGGTGTGTGCAGTGTAGGAGATATCTGCCCAGGAGTCATCTCATCAGAAATTGTGTTTCTTATTTTTCTTCTATGTTCTGTGACTTACCTATTTTCATACTACTTAGCATTTCATAGAGACTAGTAATTTTCCCTTTAAGTCTGCCTTTTTTGGGGGGTCTTTGCAATTTGTTTTCACACTTGGACATGGATTGCTGTGCGTCTGTCAAAATTGATGATATGTATGGAAATCTTGTCTCTGAAGGTTGTATTGTCGGGTGAGCTGTTCACATGGTCCCAAGTCATAAATCTGTGAGAGTTTATCTATGTATGCGAGTCTACTTGTTTCCATTTAACTCCGGCCTTGGAGAGAAAGAGACCCAAGGCGAAAAACTGTTGGAATGCAGAAATATTGAGCAGCTCAGCTAGAATATTCCTTTCTTAAAGTGTTTTTGACTGAATGTGGGTTATTTTAACCAGGAGCTAGTTTGAATTTATGGCTGGATATGCAGAAATAGAAAGCTGACAATTCACGATGACATAGTACACTAGGATTTAGTTCCTCAGAGCCTGGTTATGTGTGTCTACAGAGATGGCTACAAATTGACCCAGCTTTCTCTACCCACATTCTGAGCTGACTAAACAGAGGCAGTTTCATGACTTCTGTGTCCATGCAAATATTCTGATGAGTGACGTATGCTGAAATACAATGCATATTGGCACGGTCATAACTCTTACCCAGCTCTGGGTAAAGGCAGATGAGTCCAGATCTAACTGCACAGGCACAGGTAGATGCCATCCTTTGGCACCCGTGACAGTAAAGCTTGTGTACATAAGTTCTGGCTTCGCAAGAGAGCAGGGTCACCTGAAGCGTGATATCAAATAGGTTTTGGCATCTAAGGAAGCGACTGCTTCAGAAATTATGTTTTTCTTCAGCCTGTTGACACGTGAAAGTTGACAGCACCCCAGTTTTTGGGAATCCTCTTTCCAAGAACTTAAATTTCTCCCTACAAAAGCACTTGAGTCACAGCTGAGCATGGACAGCCATAGGCCACTCCATGAGGCTCTGCATGTCTGTCTCTCATGACATGCCATAGAGCAGTAGAAGCTTGTCTTCGAGAGCTAGCCAGAGATGCTGAGACCACCCACTCAAACACGAGACACCCAGGGTGGCACTCAGCTCCTCTGACTTTAGATAGGCCTATTGCAGATGTTACAAAATTGCGAAGATACCATTAGAGTTAGCAGAGTAAAAAGCTATTCATGCTGTCCTAAAGTAGACGTCTTTAGTTAGGGCCCCTTTAGACTTAACTGGCTCAGTTAAGTCTAACTTAAGGGCCTCAGGTCGATTTCCTACACACGGGCAACTTCATGCCACCTCAGAGGCCGTAATGAAGCTAGCACCTAGAGCCTAGCAGACACGACACAGGACCTACGGACAGCCTTGCCCTTCGGAGGGGACAGCTGGAGGCCAGAGGACATACCTATAGAATCTCAGATCACACCCACATGATGCGCAGGGGGAGGCAACTGCATCAGGCCCTTCAGCAAACCTGTGCCAGCGTGGGCTCCTCTCTCCACGGGGCCACAGGTCCTGCCAGGAGCCTGCTCCAGTTCCGGCTTCCAGTGGGCTCACAGCCTCCTTCGTGCAGCCCCCTGCTCCAGCGTGGGGTCCTCCCCAGCCTGCAGGTGGACATCTGCTCCCCCACGGAGCTCCATGGGCTGCAGGGGCACAGCCGGCCTCGCCATGGTCTTCAGCAGGGGCTGCAGAGGGGTCTCTGCTCCGGCCCCTGGAGCCCCTCCTGCCCCTCCTTCTGCACTGACCCGGGTGTCTGCAGAGAGGTTTCTCTCATGTATTCTCGCTCCTCTCTCCCGCTGCAGTTGCTGCCTGCCAGTTCTTACCCCCCTTCTGAAATACGTTATCCCAGACGTGCTACTTCTGTTGCTGACTGGCTCGGCCTTGGCCAGCGGTGGGGCTGTCTTGGAGCCGGCTGGCATGGGCTCTACTGGACATAGGGGAAGCTTCTAGCAGCTTCCCACAGAAGCCACCCCTGCAGCCCCCCTGCAATGTTTTTAATTGCTAATAAACATTTGTACCTTAAAAAAAAAAAAATTAAAAAAAATATATTTCTAAATGCTACAAGACATCTGAAGTGAAGAGGCGTTCTAAAGTTAGTTATCCTACAGGAAATACACAGCTCCACCTGTTACTCCTGCTTTCCCTTGAGTACCAGAGTGACCTCTAATCTCAGCCTTGCTTAAGGAGGGTGTTACCTCTGTTGGTAGATCAACCCTTATTTCAGAAGAGGGAGAGACAGAGAGAGAGAGAGAGAAGGAAAGACAGACAGGCAGCAAGGAAGGCTTGTTTTCCCTTGAAGGAGTCAACTCAGGCAGCACCTGGAGCATCACCGGTGTCTGAGCCTGCGCCCAGAACGTTTGTGCTGTCTGTTACAAGCTCCTGAAGGCACTTGCGACAGCAAAGCAATGCCTTGTAACCCTCTGCCGCCTTCCTGTGCATCAGAAGGCCTGCCTATATCTTCCGCAGCTTTGCCCACAGAAGCCTGAATGGCTGTGCTCCGGGGTCTTGGAAGGCACAACACAAACTTCCTCCGGTCACTCTGACACCTTGAACACAGAAACCAACACAGTTTAATAGGAAGAATCTCACTTTCTCACAGAAACCACCTTTTACATTACATCTTTTCATCCCGTAAGAAAGCATGTGTCCCTACATTACGTACATAGTTACCCACCAAAATCGCCAACGTCATACAACGTATCCCGCGATACAACGTATCCCGCGATACAACGTATCACGCGATACGCTCGGAGGGGTTTGCGCAGCCCCCGCTCTCTGTGCACCTCACAGACCTCTGCGCTTTCTGCTTCTGCCCCTGGTGCTGGCGACTCTGTGGCCGATGCACCGGCAAGCCCAGCCGCATCCTCCTCCTCCTCAGAGAGTCCCTGGCCGTGCTCAATGAGCGATTGCTATGAACGTACTGTAAAAAGCCCTTTTTATAGCCCGACACAACGCTGGCCAATTTCAACTCTAGCTGAGCTTTGCCCTTTTCTGTTCTCTCCTTACACGTATGAACTACAGCTCTGTGATCTTCCTGCCAAGCTGGACCTTGGTCCCAGGGATCATAACATTCCTTTTTCCACCTGAGTTGAAAAAGGAGGTCCCTGTTCAGCCAAGCTGGTCTTCTGCCCCTCTTGTTTGACTTCAGACTCCACGAGATTGCCTGCTCCCGTGCTTGCAGAAGGTGGTTCTGAAAAACTAAGCTGCTCTCTGAGCCCTAAGGCCTCCAAAGCAGCTTCATAGGGGACACTGCGGACTAGCTCTCTGAGTAGCTTCAAGTTTGCTCTCCTGAAAAGCAAGGTAGCAACTCCTCTGAGCTGTATCTCATTACACTCAAAAGTTTAAACTCCCCTGTTTGGTGATCACTGTTATCCCATCTCCTACGAGTCCTTCTCCATACACAAACAGGAGGGACTAAGAGATCTGTTGGGTAGATAAGCAGCCATGGGGAACCACGGTGAGCAGTGGAGTGAGCTGCTGCATGGGCTACGTGCTTTCCAAGTGCGAAGCCAGCCCTGGCTCAGTGAGTGCCTGGGAAAGGGAGTCTGCAGCCGTGAAGGACAGAGCCGGCCAGCAGGACAGCTGGCAGCCTTCACTCGGGCATTGCCCACCTTGTGACTGGCTGTACCTGTGATGATGTTAATGCTCTTTGTACACAGGTCTGTTGCCCGACCAAAGGGCAGCAATGGGTGCTCCCTTCTTGTATGCAGCAAGGTGGTGCAGCGTCTCTCTGCCAAGAATGAGTAGCGGCAAAGAAAACCTGGAGGGTTTTATAGTCTGGAACATGCTGTCCAGCGTGTCCCTCGTGTCCCTCTCAGATGATATACACCTCCACGCCCAGCACGCCCCATGGAATCTGCAGGTGACATGCCAGCTCCCCACGGGGGCAGCTGTGCCGGCTGGTGGGCTTTTGCTGACGGAGCCGAGGAGTGAGCCAGCAAGGCCTCCCGCCAGGGCTGGGCTGGGTCTGAGGGCGGTGCGGGGCCGCTCCGGCGTCGCGGTGCCCGAGTGAAATGTGCCGGCCGGAGCAGAAGGGCGCGGTGCCTCCCTCCTCGCCTCCGCCGAGGTGGTGCTGGGGCTGCATCGCGCCCCTCAAAGCCCAGGCAGCAGAGCTCATGCGGGCAATCCAGGCAGCAGAAAAAAATCGGCACCTGCAAGAAGAGAGTCCAAAGTGCTGATGAAACCATGAAGGCAGGAAGAGGCACGACTTTGTGCCCCGTTCTTTGGGCAGTGTGCTGTCCAAGGGGCAGTTCCTGGCACACGAGAGGGAACCGTCCCTGGCAGTGGCTACGGCACGGCTTTGTCCCCTTCTCCACACGTGTGACACCCTCAGAGCTCTGCAAGTTGACAGAGATGTGCAGCACTGCTTTGCTAGGCAGCAGGGCTGGGCAGGGCAGCTGTGCTGTGGTCCTTTCCAAAAGCCGAGCAGCAGCACGCCTCACTGTCCCTTGCTAGAAAGCCAGGCTTGAAGGCAAAACACGCTGCTTTGGTATTGTTTGGTTGTTTTCTTCTTCCCTCAATTGTCTCAGGTGCAACGTGAGCTTTTTACAAAGTGCCAGTACCTCAGGGTCTACAGCTACGTGACACAGCTCCTTGCTGCGTCTTTGGGATTCAGACACCAGCAGCCAGTGCTGGGCTTGCCAGCTGACATGAACAGAAAAGGGAGACTTTGCCTTTTTCTGTAGGCAGCGGGTCAAAGAGCTCAAAAAATTGCTATGAGCCTTGTGACTCTGCTGGGGTGTTGCTCAGCCTTGCACAAACAGAGCTGCCACAAGTGCCGAAGGAGAGCTGCCAACGCTGGAGTGAGATGTTCCTCCTGACAGACACGCTCTCCCATGGGCAGCTGCGGGGTTCCTGCCCGGTGCCATCTCTGCGCACCTCAGAAATATTGCCCATAGTCGGAGCAGTGTTCGGAGCTTTGAAAGATGGGCAGCAGAGCCTGCTACACACCTGGGCTCCTCGTTCTTCTTGCCTGCCTGGATGTCCTCAGTTGCCCATCCCGCAGAGCTCTGCTCCCAACTTGCTCCTCTCGCTGTCCAGTAGCCCGTTGCTCCCCTCTTCACAGGTTGCTCTTCTCGAGCCTGGCAAACTTTCCATGCAATGTATTGTTAGACAGGTCAAGCCATGATAAACGTGAACCAATTCTGCTCTTAAGCACACCTAGCTCATTTTACCTTGTCTCCCCAGAGGAGCTCTCCAGGTGTTCACTTTCTGGAGGGACTGGAGGCACCTGCAATGGAAATGTGCAAGTTAACGGGTGGCAAGGACCTTCCTGCCCAATTGCTACCTTAGCTCGGAAAGGCACAGCCCTTGGATGGGTTTGCTCAGCCCAGCTGAGCCAGTTCTGGTGGCATCACCGCACAAACCGCCATGGCCATCCTGCACCACCCTTCCTCTGCACCTTTGCAGAGCTGCCGGCTAGTGGGTGACCTTGCTTGTCCCTGCGGCAGCACTCTCAACTTCTGACAGTGCTGTCACCCTCTTTGTGGCCCTGACATACCGGTGCTGCTTCTGCTTCCGCCTCTGGTGCTGGCAACTCCTTGGCCGACGTGCCGGCAAGCCCAGCCACATCCTCCTCCTCCTCAAAGAGCTGCGGGGGACAGAGGAGGACAGTTGCTTGGCTGGGGACAGGCCCCGGGGCCGGTGAGCCTTCCTCCGGGCCAGGAGCGAGCGTGGGCGGCTCTGCTTTCACTAGGGCAGGACGCAGGGGTGGCTGGAGGTGGGGGAGGTGGGGCGGAGCCGGCTTGGTCCCCGAGCCCCAGCCGGGGTCCCTCTGCTGGCTTACCTGGAGGGGCTGGGGCAGCGTGCCGTCCTGGCTGCAGAGAGCTGCCAGGGGCCGGCCGAAGAGACCCGCCCTGCCGGCACAGCCCGACTGCCCGGGCGCCTCCGCAGCGGCCAAGGTCCCTCGCCGCGCAAAGGGCCAGGGCAGCCCCCTCGTCCTGCTGCGGGTCCCGCCTGCTGCCAGGGAAAACAGAGCAGAGAGCCATGGAGGGCAAGCGCCAGGTGAATGCTGCCCGAGCCTCTGCGTGCTGGGCGTCCCCGCCAACAGCGAGGGAGAGGCGTGGCTGGGGAACGAGGCGCCCCGGGGGCTCAGCTCTCTGCGGCCGTGCCCTGTGGGAAGGGCAGCAGCAGCCCCTGAGCAGCGCGGCTGCCGCATGCCAGCGCAGGAGAGAGGGGCCGTCCTGCCCCCGTCTCCTCCAAACTCACCGGCCGAGTGGCCACGTCCACCTTGGCTGCCGGAGGGGACGGGAGGTGGCCGCTGCTGGGCACCAGCCTGCAAGAAATGCGCTGCGCTCAGCGAGCAGCCCCGCAGCACGAAGGGCCCCTGGCGAGCTGCATCGGCCGCGGGCCATGAGTGAGATGTGGGGACGGCCGAGATGGCGGCCCGGGGGCTCCTCACCTCTGCCAGGCCCTCGACCAGCCTCTCCAGGCTGCTGGCGTTGAGTGTTTTGGCCTGGGCAAGGGGAGAAGAGCAGCAGGTGAGAAGCGATGGGGCTGGTGCGGGGTTGGAGCAGCCCCTGGGGCAGAGTGGGGCCGGGAGGGACACTCACGGCATTGCGGCCGCGCAGCTCCTTCAGCAGGAGCTTGATGGAGGGCAGCTGGGTGACGCGGGCTCCCTCCACTCCTTCTGCTGGCCTGTGCACGGGGCAGGGGCAGAGAAAGAGCTGTGTGAGACCCAAGCTGCCTCTTCCCTCGCCTGCCAGCCCGGGGAGCCCTTCCATGCTGCCCCGAAGCAGCTGGGCACCGCCCGGCCGTCGAGCGGAGAGCAGTGGCAAGGGGGGAGGACGGGGCTGGGTGAAGCAGCTCCGCCAGCTCTGCCCGCTCCAGAGCCGCCCGCAGCCGTGGGGGCAGCTCTCCCCAGCTCAGGAGCGGCGTTTCCGCATCGTACGGCTACGGCTAGAGCATCCCCCCGTGCTGTAGGCACGGGCCTCCCAAGCTGCTCTGCCAGGCAGGGCTTACCCACGGAGCGCGCTGAGCCAGAGCTCCTTCAGCGAGCGGGAGCTGCAGGAAAGAGAGGAGAAAGAGCCTGAGCGCCCGCTGCTGCCCAGCCCGCGGGCAGAGGCGGGCGCCGGCACAGCCCTGCCCCGTGGGGACGGCTGCAGAGGCAGGAGGAAGCCGCGTGGGGCCGGACAGAAGCGCTGCCCGGCCCTGCCGGGGGACGTGGCACCGAGACCCACCAGAAGGTGACGACGCAGAAGCCATAGGGCCAGGCGAGGACGAGGGACGTGGTGGCCTTGTCTTCCTCCTCCTGGGCGGCATCCCCGGCCGCCCCCTTGCCGCCGCTCAGCACCCACAGCCGGCGCAGGGCCAGGCAGAGCTGCGGGCGCGGGGCGCTGCCACGTCTGCAGAGAGGAGCGGCAGGGAGTGACCTGGAGGTGGCCGAGCCCGGCGGCTGCCCTCTGGCCTCCGCCTGCCCCGCGCACGGCCACGGGTGCAGCCAGCAGCAGGGTGCCGGGGCCTGGGGCTGCTCCTTGGGCGTCCCTGCCCCGGTGCCGGGGCCAGGCCTTAGGAGGAAAGGCAGCCGGGGTCTGCGCCTCTTACTTGGCCTTGGCGATGATCAAGGTGTCGCTGAAGAGGAGGAGGTGCCTCTTCCCCGTCCCGCGGCCCTGCGTCACCCGCACGCGCTGGTGGAGCAGCGGCTCGGCTGATGCCGGGCCGGGCGCGCACTGCTGCTCGGGGCCAGGGTAGACCCTGCAGAGCAGGCGGCAAAGGGCGTGAGAAAGGCGGCTGCTGCGGGGCCCGGCTGCGCCGGCGTGTCCCCGAGCCGCGGGGGGAGCCCACCTGGAGCCGTAGCAGCAGTTCAGCTGGCCCATCGTGCCGGGGCCAGGGGAGTCCTCGCGCCGGACACGCTGCTGGGGCTCCGGAGAGCTCCCAGCCGGCTGGAGCGAGGCTGTCGAGGGGGTCCCGGTGCCGGGCAGTGCCGCTGGGTGAGAGCTGGTCTCTCCCTGGAGCTGCCGGGTGCTGGCAGAGCCGTGCCTGCAGGCACTGTGGCCGTTGCCGGGCCAGCGCCGCGACATCACAGCTGCCATTCCAAGCCCGGGGGGGGGGCTGGGGGGCGGGGCTGGGGGAGGGGCTCCTGTCTCTCTCGGCCTGGGGAGCCCGGGCCTGGGCACAGCACTGCGGGCATGGCCTCAGCAGCGCTGAGCAGAGGGCAAGGCTCCCCTCCCTCCAGCTGCTGGCAAGGCTTTGCCCAGCGCAGCCCAGGGCACCGCCGCCCGCCGCCTTTGGCCAAGGGCACGGTGCTGGCTGCTGCTCAGCTTGGTGTCCAGCAGGACCCACGGGCCTGTTGCGTTAAGAGGCAGAGCAATTTGGCAGAAACTAAACCCCCTTGCTTTCCAGTCAATCCTCAGATATCAGAGGGACTGGGGGCGGCTGAGCTTAGGTTCTGAGTGATGCCCAAAGTCAGCGTTAGTAGTCCGGTCGCGCCCAACACCTTTGTTGGACTATCACGGGTCCGGATGCACTACTAACATCACACTACCTGCTCAGCCGGACACCTCCTGAACGAACACGGCCGCACTCAGAGGTACGGTCGCGTTCAGGGACCACACACGGCTGAGTCAATCAATAGTGCGATTTATTGAACACACGGCTGAGTCAATCAATAGTGCGATTTATTGAAGCAACAGATATACAGGTGCTTTGGATTGCCGGTGATAAATTCACTACCTATAAAGCACGTGCAAATGCTAAAACTACGAGGGACACTACTTGGCTATAAACGCCTTAAAAGATGTAAAGTGACTCTATATAGAGATTTCTAAGTTTCCCGGGGAGGCACTTGGTATGACCAAGGGTTCGAATCTTACCCAACGGCGTCCCGATGGGGGGGAAGAGAGGCTCAGCCCATCGACTGATCCCAGAAGTTAGAGTGATACACACTGCTGCTGGCGTCTGCTCCAGCTGGTGACAAGGATATGGGCACTTCTTGTGCAAAGTCTCCCGTTGGTCCAGGTCCTACCCATGCGTGAGGCACTGGGAGGCACCAGCCTTGCCATTCTGCCCCTTCCTCTGGGGTCACTGTCAGTCCTCCTTGCCCTGGGACCCACTTGACCCTGCTCTTTCTTCACGGGTCCCCAATTCCATTCCTTATCGTGGCCATGGCTTCTAGCTGTGAAAGGCTCAAAGAAATACCCCTTCCTTCGGGGGGAAGGCCGAAAAAAATCAAACATTTATAGGCAAGATTAATACATATTCATCAAGTGTCCATACAATGATTGGTTAAGTATTCCTCGCCTACCATGTAAATGACCACGCATGCTCACTATAATTTCTTGGGATTTTACTTCCTTAATCTTTTGAGTCAGAGGGTTTCTTGAGTGGGTGGTCTCTGAGTCAGTGGTCGCGATCTCCCTCTGCCGGAATTACCTTTCCTACAAAGTTCACTTAAGCTTGGCAACACTCAATAGATCTTCACGGGCTGTCGGTCCATCATGCAATCATTCACCCCACAGTCCTTTGTTGTAAGACAAGACTATAGAATGAATAATTACCCACCCACCGGACCGTAGAACTGACCAAGGTGTTCCTTCTTTCTGACTACTTGTTATTAGAACAAAACATAATACCATGATCACGATGTTACACTTAACTCCTTGATAATTAAATCAAGATGGGAAGGGTTAGGTGGGTTCTCGAGCAGCATTGCTGGTGCATAATGTTCTTTAGTTACAACTTTCTACAAATTCACAAACCTGTTTTCTAACCCTATTTTATTTTAATTCCCTACCACCTTGGTTACATTTCCCCCCTTTGGAAGTTTTGAAATAATTTCTTTTCAATACTTCCATTACAAATTAATTTCCTTATTAACATTCAATCACTTTATTGTATGATGGTAGGAGCATTATTAGTTAGTCCATTTAAATTTTGGTGGTTTGTAGTCAATGCAAGTGTAATTCTGCTATCAATGGCAGCTCTTTTTGTAAATTCCTTTTTCAAACAATGATAAATGAATAATATTCCCAGAGATATTATTAATAATAATAACAACACAGTACCAATTAAGGACTTCACCCAAGAACTCAAGTTTCATCCCAATCCACTGAAAATTTTACCAAACCAATTTTCTTGCATGTCTTGTTGCATTTCCTGAGTATCCTTTTTTATTTTTCTCAATAAGTCCAAATCATATTCAACATCCTGAGTAACATTTGGGATATGTATGCAACAATGATCTATCCTATCTCTCAGGTATCCACAAACTCCATGTTCTTTTAGTAAGAGCATATCTAGAGCCATCCTATTTTGTAGGGTCATCTTCGAAGTGGCTTGTAACTGTAAATTTAGTTGTTTAAATCCTTTCCTTGTTATTTTGGCTAATCTTTTCACTTGACCTGTCAACTTATATAACCAATCCCTATTCCTGTAAGTTGCCAAGGGAGTCAATAAGGATTCTGAGGCTCATCGAATTTTCACTCCTGTCAAGGGTTCATTCCAATCATCATCATCAATTTGTGATCTTTTTGTCCATATTAACTTCAAATTTTCAGAATCTCCCCTAAAGGGAGCTTTCTTTCAGATTGGACATAATGTTGGCATTCCTAAAGTAATTTTACTTTCCCGTCCGTCGGTAAATGGGTGGTCCAAGTTCCATCACTCATTGCCCAAACTAAATGTCCCGGGCTCTGAACTATAGACCTTCTACAACTAAATATTGATCCCCTTCTAATTTTATATACACTAGTCAAATTTAAATTGTTCTTGAGTCCTCTGCACCAACACCCATATTTCAATGCAGCTGCTAAGGGAGGAACTTCTTGGACTGCTCTATCAACTGTACTGCAATTATATATCTTTTTACAATTCCACCAGGGTACTATGTCTTCCTTTTCTCTGGATGTGGTTCTCCTGTGATTAACTGACGGGAAAACTGTAAAGACTGTTCCGTCCCAGGCAAAACACCATGAAGTATTAGCCATATATTGAAATTGAGATAAAATAGTCATAGACCATACTGAATCCCATGCAACCTCTGCCTCTCGCTTAGTTTGATTTTCACAATTACGGACTACACGTCCAGCTTCCTCGGGATCATGTACAGGAGGCCTCTACTTATTTCTTTGCATAATTGTTCATCCCTTGTGCTTACTGCGCTCAAATTTGTTGTTAAGATTCCCCATGGAATTGATTCACCTACTGCTCTTGGAATTGGGTTATTTGGGTTACATTTTGTAAATTTGCAAATTCTTTTATCAATCCTACCATTAAATTTTCTTCTGGAGTTCTCCTTGGAATGTATATTAGCTGCTCTGCTTCATTCTCCCTTCTAATTGATCTATTATCATCTCAAACAATGCTCCCAACATCATCAGTTTCCAAATCAAAACCCATTTTTTCATATTTTCCAATGATAATTTCTTAAACATGTTTTAAAGTCAACTTTGCAGTCTCTGAATCTCTATTGATGACCTTCCATGATGGGGCTTTTTTCACTCAGGTGTAGTGTATCCCCGGTTCCACTCCTCCAACCTTGATTGCAGTATGAGTTGTTAACAGTACCTGGAATGGTCCCCTCCA
Source organism: Phaethon aethereus (assembly GCF_964289735.1). Classification (NCBI taxonomy): domain Eukaryota; kingdom Metazoa; phylum Chordata; class Aves; order Phaethontiformes; family Phaethontidae; genus Phaethon; species Phaethon aethereus. The sequence continues at coordinate 367,815 of NW_028114303.1, read as the reverse complement.
CTTTTCCTGCAGTGGTTCAGAGTTCCAAGTTTAAAGATCACCTCGCTGATACTGATGTACAGGTGTATCCGAGGCAAGTGACCTAGTCAGCACCATGTATCTCCGAAGTGCTCCAAGAACTTTTCCTAAAGAAATTAGATACATTTTCAAATCAGTTTCCCCAGCTACATTCATATCCCCTGGGATTAAAGGAGTCTGCTACGGTTTACCATACAGAACTTCATATGGACTTATACCGTCTCTTGATCTTGGTTGGATCCTGATTCTCAAGAGAGCTAGTGGTAAAGCCTGTGGCCACTTCAAAGATGTTTCCTGACAAATTTTACTTCTTTGTCTTTTCAACATTTGATTCAATCTCTCAATTTTTCCACTCAATTGTGGCCTCCAAGGGGTATATAAGTCCCATTTTATACCCCAAATTTTACTGATCTGTTGAACTACATCTGCCACAAAGTGTGGTCCCCTATCAGAAGACATTCCCAATTACACTCCAAATCTTGGTATTATTTCCTTCAGCAACACTTTAACTACCTCTCTAGCTTTGTTGGTGCAGCAAGGGAAGGCCTCCGGCAATCCAGAAAATGTATCAATTAGTACTAATAAGTAGCTGTATCCATTCTGACTGGGTAACTCAGAGAAATCCATTTGCCAGTAATCTCCTGAAAAATTGCCTTGTTTTATCATTCCTAGAGGTGGCCTCTTTTGGTTCATGGGGTTATTTTTAAGGCAGACTGGACATTTAGCTATTATTGATTTAACTATTCCTGTCATTCCTACACATACTACAGATGTTTTTAAACTTGAAACCATAGCATCTACTCCCCAATGTGTTTGTTGATGTTTTTCCTTTGTGAGTTCTGTCATAATTTGCGGGGTTACTATCACCTGTTTTTCTGATGTCACCCACCATCCCTCTGCATTTTGTGATGCTTCTAATTGTTTTGCTAATTGCTCATCCAATTTTTTTGTACTTCGGTTTCAAATCTAATAATTTTGTTTGTTTTACTGGTACTAGTGCAAGGATACCCCGTTCTGCAGCCTCTTTTGCAGCTTTGTCTGCCAATCGATTACCTATATTTACAGCTGTCTGACCAAATTGAGGAGCTTTACAATGCATTACCGCCACTTCTTTTGGTCTCTGCACATCTTTCAGGAGTTGGAGAATTTCTTCTTTATACTTTATTGATGTTCCTTGGGCTGACAGCAATCCTCTTTCTTTCCAGAGGGCTCCATGAGCATGGATTACACCAAATGCACATTTAGAATAAGTCCAAATATTTATCTTTTTTCCTTCTGCTATTTGTACAGCCTGCCTCAATGCCACCAATTCTGCTTTCTGGGCTGAGGTACTTACAGGTAGCGTCCTTGATTCCAATACCTCAGAGGTGGTGACGATAGCATATCCAGCCATTCGTTTTCCTTCTTACACAAAGCTGCTTCCATCTGTGTATAACTCCAGATCAGTGTTTTCCAGAGATTCATCTCTCAGGTCTGGTCTACTGGAAAAAACTTGTTCAATAGTTAACAAACAGTCATGCTCTAAATTTCCTGAGGGATTCTCTGTTGACAAAAATATTGCTGGATTAACAATTGGTGTGGTTTTCAATTCCACATCATCTTGTTCCAATAGGACAACCTGATACTTCAGCATTCTGCTGGGGGATAGCCACTGACCCCCTTTGTGCTCTAGAACAGTTATTACCATATGCGGTACGTACACCACCATCTTTGGGCCAATGTCAATTTTCGAGCTTCTTGGATCAGCAATATCGTTGCCGCTACAGCACGTAAACATCCTGGCCATCCTTTACTCACTTTGTCAAGTTGTTTAGAGAAGCACCCCACTGGTTGTTTCCAGGATGCCAGCTGTTGTGTCAGCACTCCAAGGGCCAGATGTTGCCTTTCATGTGCAAACAACTCAAAAGGTTTGGTCACATCAGGTAATCTCAGAGCAGGTGCCATCATTAATGCCTTTTTCAGTTCTTTGAGTGATTTCTGACATTGAGGTGTCCAAGTCAGATACTGATCCTTGGATTCCTTTAAAGCCTCATACGGTGGCTTTACATACATTCCATAATCCAAAATCCAAAGTCAGCACCACCCAATCATTCCCAGAAAAGCTCGCAATTCCTTCGGGCTACTAGGTTCAGGCATTTGACAAATAGCTTCTTTTCTTTCATTTCTCAATTGTCTCCGTCCTTGGGATATTTCAAATCTCAAATTAATTACTGTTTCTTTTCCTATTTGGGCCTTATTTCTGGAGACTCTATATCCTCCTTGGCCTAGGAAATTTAGTAAACTGATAGCAGAACACTTCCCTTTTGGTCCTGTCTCTTCCATATCTTTAATTCCTTGGCCAATTGATTCCCAAATATCCTAGGGCTATTTTTGAATCCTTGTGGAAGCACAGTCCATGTCAATTGGGTCTTTCGTCCTGTGGCCGGACTTTCCCACTCAAAAGCAAATATGTTTTGGCTGCCTATATCTAGAGGTATGCAGAAGAAGGCATCCTTTAAATCTAGTACAGTAAACCATTTATGTTCCTCTTTCAAAGAAGTCAGTAAAATATATGGATTAGCCACTACTGGGTGTATATCTTGGACTATCTGATTTATAACTCTTAAATCCTGAACCAATCGGTATTCCTTGCCTCCGGATTTCCTTACTGGTAATATGGGAGTGTTATATTCTGATTCACACTCTACCAATAGTCCATATTCTAAAAATTTTGTAATCAACCCCTCTAATCCCTTTCGAGCCTCCCACTTAATAGGATATTGTTTTTGTCTTACCGGTTTGGCTCCAGGTTTTAAAATCACCTTTACCAGCTCTGCCAATTTAGATCGTCCCAGAATTCCACTTGCCCAGACCAAAGGAATAACTGCATTTTCCACTTCTTCTGGAATCTGTTCTTCCCTGTAGGAATCCTGTAACATAAACACTCTTGCCTCTATGGCTTTTGATTCTGGTATTAACAATTTCATCTCTCTGTCTTTTGAAAGTTATTTGTGCGTCTAATTTACTCAATAGATCTCGTCCCAACAAAGACAGTGGACATTCAGGCATATACAGAAACTGGTGAGTTACCCATTGCTTTCCCAATTTAAACTTTAATGCCTCTAAAAATGGCCAATTTTCCTTCCGCCCTGTCGCACCAACAACATCTACTGATTTGTGACTAAATTTCCCTTTACATGTATTCAATACTGAGTAAGTAGCTCCAGAAACTCTATTTCTTCATTCCCTAGCTTCAGTGTAACCAGACGTTCAGCTAGGGTTGATTCCCCCAGTCCCCTTCATAGTTCTTCATCCAGAGTCATTAATTTAATTGCCTGGAGAGCCGGATCTAATTCTCCTGCCTTAGGACATTCTCTTTTCCAGTGCCCATGCTCCTTGCAAACAGCACATTGATCTTCTGCTAATTGGGGCTTATTTTCCTTCTCTCTCCGATATTTATTCCTCATCCTCTCCCTCTGCCTATCCTGTTATTCCCTGCCAAAACTGCTAGTAGCTTTCCACCCCTTCGGGCTTGCCTCACCTATTTTTCTTTTTCTCTATTGTTATATACAGCCCAAGCAATTTCAAGCATTTTACCTTAGCCACCCTTTCGGGATCCTCCCAATAGGTACCTGCAGTCTCTTTCCATGATCTTTAATCAGTAACTGAAAAAGGAACTTTCACCACTGGACCATCATTCCCCACCGCTTCTCAGAGAGGGGCTTGGAGGGAAGTTAGCCTTACTTCCCCCCCTCCTTCTCCCTGAAATTGGGCTAAATCTCACTGCTTCCCCTTCTTTGGGAGAAGTAGGAGGACTATCATCCTCCGAATTTTGGATCTCTCTTCCCCTTTCCCACCTTCGGTGAGGAGCAACCATTAATTCAATATCTTCCTCCTCAGTTCCATTTTTCCCAACAATTTTCTTTAGTATTATAAGTAGAACAACCCCTTTTCGAGTTCTCATCACATTTTCCCTTTTTCACAGTCTTTACCATGGGATCATACAGATGTATTCCCCACTGTCTCTGCCATTCTAGATGATTTTGTAGTGTAAAGAACAAATCAACATAAGCCATTTCTTCCCATTTACCCTCCTTTTTACAAAACAACATTAATTGCAAGATGGTGTTAGATTGCAATGTCCCATTTTCTGGCCATTTCTCTCCACTGTCCAACCTATACATTGGCCACCAATGATTGCAATATTTAATTAATTGCTTCCGAGTCAGAGGATCACCTCCCAGATTTTTCCAATGCCTCAAAATACATCCCAAAGGTGTTTTTTTGTGGGATAGATCTTTTACTCGGAAATGTTCCCATCTTCCCAAGACTAGTGGGTGTGATTGTGCACTATCACAGGCACTAGTCAGAGGGACCCCTACTCTCCTTGAGGGTCCCTCCGGATCTTCTAGCCCCCTGCTAGAAATCCCCCAACCTCCTTACCTGGGCCCCTAGCCCAACCTTGCGAGGCTTTCACCGCGACTTATAGGCAGGCATTCCTTGTGAGGGTCTCGTACCCTCACCCTTTCCAGAGGTACCTTTCAGCCCTACTCTGCATAGCTTTCGCCGCGCCTTACAAGCGAGCTAGTGGGACTCGAACCCACGTTACTTCAATCCTTTAAAGAATGCCTTATTACCTTTCCAGGGGACTTGCTCAGAATTCTTCGGTCAGGGATCAGAGGTTCTCCCCGAGAACCCCTTGGTGCCGGCTGGAAGTCCTGTGATCCCGCGGATTTGTTGAGATTCACAAGCAGTGTCCCATCTGGGTCGCCAAAACTGTCACCGAAATCGGGAATAAACCTCGTAACACCAATGTAGTGTTAAAAGGCAGGCATTCTTTATTCACGGCGCCGGGAACACGAGGGATAGCTCCTCCTAAATCGTGTTCGTCGATCAGTTCAGAAATCAAACATTTATAGGCAAGATTAATACATATTCATCAAGTGTCCATACAATGATTGGTTAAGTATTCCTCGCCTACCATGTAAATGACCACGCATCCTCACTATAATTTCTTGGGATTTTGCTTCCTTAATCTTTTGAGTCGGAGGGTTTCTTGAGTGGGTGGTCTCTGAGTCAGTGGTTGCGACCTCCCCCTGCCGGAATTCCCTTTCCTACAAAGTTCACTTAAGCTTGGCAACACTCAATAGATCTTCACGGGCTGTCGGTCCAACATGCAATCATTCACCCCACAGTCCTTTGTTTTAAGACAAGACTATAGAATGAATAATTACCCACCCACCGGACCGTAGAACTGACCAAGGTGTTCCTTCTTTCTGACTACTTGTTATTAGAACAAAACATAATACCATGATCACGATGTTACACTTAACTCCTTGATAATTAAATCAAGATGGGAAGGGTTAGGTGGGTTCTCGAGCAGCATTGCTGGTGCATAATGTTCTTATAGTTACAACTTTCTACAAATTCACAAACCTGTTTTCTAACCCTATTTTATTTTAATTCCCTACCACCTTGGTTACACTACCAGCTGGTTTCCAAGGCTGGGCCTGGCAGAGGAGGGAGGAGAGTTGCGGTCGGCCCTTTTTCGCTCATCAGGCTGGAGGATGACACCCTTAGCTGAACCAAGGCAGCAGACGCGGCAAGAGGGATGATACTGGAACAACTTAGTCTGTCTAAGCTCAAGATCAGCAAGCAAGACTAAAGCAAGCCCTGCCTCCAGTGACTTGGCTTCCCAGCCCACCATGGGATGGAAGGGGACACTCTTGCTGAGGATCTCCCATGGACAGATGTTGCCACCACCGGCATGTACAGCTCCTCCAAGGGTCACTCCGGGTGCCTCAGTGGAAGGCGGAGGCGGCCCCAGGCCTGAAAGACCAGCTGTAGTGAGCTCTGGTGCCCTTGAGCGCTGCTGCCCATGGCATTCCCCCCAAATGCCCCCTGAAGAGGCAAAAATGGTCGCTACAGCCAAGGCTGACAGGGGGTTCTACAGCCCTGATCAGCACTCCCTCTTTTGCAAGGACCAGAGTCAGGTGAGCATCACCGTTCTTGGCCTAGCCGATTATGACCCCTCCTGAGGTGGTGTCCTGGCCTCTCTCCTGCCCCGTGTGGTGCTTTAGGCTGTAAAGAGAATCAAAACAATGCCGCTCCCTGGGGTCATTTTGCCTTCGATGCCAAAATGCAGAGTGGAAGGAGCGATCGCGGAGCTCCCAGGCTCTCTGCTGCAGGGGTAGGACTTGAGAAATGTTGCCAAAACGGGTTCGCTTGCATTTGTTCCTTCTCTTCAGTTTGTGTGCGGGGGCGGGACATCCCATAGAAGGGTGTACTGCCCTGCCCCTCCTGGGGGTGGGACATCCCATAGAATGGTGTACTACCCCACCCCTCCTGGGGGCGGGACATCCCATAGAAGGGTGTACTGCCCCGCCCCTCCTGGGGACGGGACATCCCATAGAAGGGCATACTGCCCCGCCCCTCCACTGTGAGCTCGGGGCTGGCACGTGCAATTAAGGCTATGCCCACCCATCCCGGCCCTGGCAGATGCTCTCTGCTTCTGCACGGTGAGGGGAGGCAGCGGCTGCAACGGAGTCAGGGGGCTGCCGCCCCTCGCAGACGCAGGGAACGCAACCGTCGGTGACCTTTGGCAGCAGCGTTTGCTGGCCGACGCCATGAGGCGGGGTGTTGCTGGCCGGGGACCCACGGCGCGCAGCCGCCCCTCGCCCCGCCAGGGCCCGGCGCAAGCCCCCGGCAGCCTTGCGCACAAGGAGGAGCAGAGGCGGGAGCTGGAAGCGCTGCGGGCTGAGCTGCAGCAAGAGCGGCTCCGCACCCAAGAGCTGCGCCGCTGCTTCGCTGCCGAAACCTGGGAGCTGAAGGCGGCTTTGGACAGGGAGCAGCAGCTCCTGGCAGAGCGGCTCCAATCCGAGTGGGAGCAGCGACGGGCTCTGGAGGTGCGGCGGCTGCAGGAGCTGAAGCAGCGGCAGCGGGTGGCAGAGACGCGCCAGCTGCTGCGCTGGAAGGAGGCTGAGCTCCACGAGGGACGGGAGCTGCTGCAGCGCGAGTGCACCGCCGCCATTCGCCTGGCGCGGGACCTGCAGCGGCAGCTGGCCGAGGAGATGGTGAGGCCCAGCAGGGGTGGCAGGGAGGCCCGAAGCAAGCTCCAGGACCTCCTTGGCAAGCTACGCTGGGAGATGGATGGCTTCCAGCCCGCCCGCATCCGCCACCTCCAGAACCAGCTGCAGCTGGAGAGGAGACTCTTCATCAAATACATCCTGCAGCGGGTCGAGGGCGAGCTGCCCGCCTCCCCCGGCACGGCGCAGCCCGAAGGCCCTCTTGGGCACCAGGGCCATCAGGAGACGCAGAGCTCCTGCTCCTCTGGCAGAAACGGGCCCCAAGCCCTGGCAGCGCTACGGGAAAGACTGCCGGAAAGCCACCGCGCTGGGCAGCAAACAGCATGCAAGGCTGTGGCAGATGCTAAGCTCCGGGTGCCAGAGGGGGAAGGCTTGGTGCTGCTTGGAAGCACATGCAGCCGACTCCTGGAGCCAAACACCCGCCTGCAGCATCTTCTAGAAGACCTGGAGAGGCAACAGAGTGCCCTTGAGACGGAGAGCTGCCTCCTGAGAAAGGAAGGCTCTCCAGAAGCGTGCGAGGAGGCAGAGAGGCTGCAGCAGAAAAAAGCTCAGCTAGCTGCCCTCGCCTCCCGGCTGGAAGAAAGATCCAGGCAACTGCAGGCGACTGTCCATCGCCTGGTCAATGCTGGAGTGCCGCTGCCCATCCAAAGCTCCACTGAGGATCTGTGCATGGCACCGTTGCCTCAGCAGAGAGATGGAGAAACGGGAGAGCCTGCCAGAGCTTTGCTGGCACAGGACAAGCAGGATGACTTCTCACAGAAGGGGGCTGAGGAGCTTCAGGCCCAAGGGGCTGCAGGTGATGAGGGCTCCTGTTACATGAGCACCCACAGCCCAACTTGTGAGGAGTTGCAGGCGCAGCTCACAGAGATGACAAAGGAAAACGCTCGCCTGGCGGAAGAAAATGCTCGCCTCTGTGGGCAGATGGGTTTGACAGCACGGGTTCAAGCTGAAAATGCTGACCTGAAAGGGCAACTAGCACGAGTGGCAGAGGAGCGAGATTCTGCCATCCAAAGGAACGTCTGTCTTCAAACCCAGCTGGCAGAGGCCGAGCGCGAACTGAAAGCCATGAGAGAAATGGCAGAAAGGAGCCAACAGCTGGAGAAGGAACATGAGGAGGCACAGTTAGCGCTCCAGAGGAAAGAAGGGGACGGCAGGTGTTGGCAGAGGCCTCAGGCAGACGTACGCAGGGAACGCAAAGAAACCCTGCAGCTGTTTCGAGCGCAGCCGACGGAACTGAGTGATCAGAATCCAAAGCTAAACGAACAACGCCAGCAGCCACTGAAGGACCTTGAATGGCTGGAGAGAGAAAGATGCAACCGCATCGGTTGCAGGCCGTGCCAGGCTAACCTGGGAGCAAGCAAGGAGTCCATCCTCCTGGAGGCTATGAGAAAACAACCGGCAGAGCTTCGAGCATTCATAGCTCGATACAGCTACGATCCTTTCGGTGGTCCCAATGAGTGGCCTGAACTAGAGCTTCCTCTAGTTGCTGGACAATATGTTTACGTCTTTGGAGATGTGGATGAAGACGGTTGGTATGTGGGAGAGCTGACCGACGGCACAAGAGGATTTGTCCCCTCTAATCTTGTTGAAGAAGTTTCAGATGACGGGCAACCTGATGACACCGGAGTCTCTCCAGAGACAAGTGATTGGTAGCAGGACGCAGATGATGTCCGTCCTGTGTTCTTAGATCTTCTTCTTAAATCTTTTCTTAACGATCTCTCTGCGCAATCTCACTCTCTGTCCTGTGTGTATGTGAATTGAAAGGACTCTGTGGCAGCTACTGGGGGGCTGGCGTGGCTGGACTGGGTGCCAGCTGCTGGAGTCAACCAGGGGCTGTGGGCACCCCTGGCTCGTGGTGCCAGCCACCGGCGTGGGCCCCAGTGCAGCTAGTGGAGTGAGTGGGGGGTCTGAGTGCAGCTGCTGGGGCGAGTGGGTGTCCCGGCCACCAGGCACTGGGGCGGGAACAGTCCTGAAAAGCACCTACTGGGGGGACCAGCATGAGTGAGGCGAGTGAGAGGCTCTGTGGGTGCCTGTGTCCTCCCCAAACGTGGTGTGCACGGGTGTGCGTGTGCCTTCACCAGCAAATGTCAAACTGGACCAGCGGCTGACTAGGGGGGCCCGGGCTGTGGTGTCAGGCGGGCAGAGGGTGCGCGCTGCACCCAGGGAGATGGGCGAGTGTGGGGTGCCTGCGGGACAGGCAAAACGTGTGAGTGCTGCATGTTTGCAGGGAGCACCAAGATGGACCAGTCAGTGAGTAGGGGACCCGTGGGGTGGGTCACGGGGCTGGGATCTGGGCAGGGCTACCAAATCCATGAACGGGCGTGTGCTTGTGGACATAGAGAGTGTCATGTGTGCGCCTGCGCTACTGACCTCGTGTCTCTGCCAGCCCAAGAGGAGGAGGGGATGCGGCTGTCCCGGTTTGTGTTTTATGTGAGTCCTGCCCGTGGGTGCTCTTGACGGCAGCGCCTCATCTCTGTCAGTCTGTGTGACTGGCTGTGTCAGTGTCCGCTGCGAGTCCGTGTGTCTGTGTGTGTGCATCTCGGGGGTGGATGCTCAGCTTTGCTGCAAGTTACACCTGCAAGCGGAAAAGCGGCAGCTGCGTCCCTCAGCCTGGGCAAAGACTCCAGATCCCCAGGCAACGGGCTGGGCTCCAGCAGCCAGGCAGGACTGTACTGGGTGGCACTGGCCAGTACTGGGCTCCGGCTGCATGGCAGGAGGGGTCCTGGGCCGGAGTGGCTGGAAGTGGTGACCAGTCTTGACATGCCTTAACACTGTGTCTCTGTGGGGTGCGTGGGGAGAGTGAATCCCGCTTCATCCCGAGGGCTTCCAGCTGGGGATGAGATGTCCGCATTGCTTCAGCTGAATGCCTGCCTGGCACAGGGTCCAAGCAAGAGCTCCCTGTCACCGCCTGTGTGTCCTTCTTGTTATGGGTCAGGAATACCAGTGTCCAGAGGGCAACATTTGTACCTCTCACGGGACATCCATGCTCTGGCAGCACAAACCATGCTTTTGGCATCGGCCTCTTTTGGGAGGGGCAACTGGTGATTACTGCAGGCAGCTAAAAAGCCTGTTCCCCAAGGGTGACTCTGCTGCCTTTCAGGAGCTGTCAGCCCTGGAGCCCTTGGGACGTGTCCAGGGAGCCCAGAAGGGGCAGAGAAAGTGGTGCCTTGGGCTGGACCTCTGCTGCTGGGCTGGGCCGGGCTCCTGGGACGGACGGAGCTCATAGCAAGCGGGCAGCGCTTGTGAGAGACAGCTCTGCCCAGGAGCAGCTCCCCTGCCAAGTGCAGCAGGGCTGAGGGCACTGCCTGCAGGCAGCGAGGGGAGAGAGGAGTGAGGCAGGGAGAGCTTAGTGGGAGGACAGCTGAGCTTGTCACCGAAATCGGGAATAAACCTCGTAACACCAATGTAGTGTTAAATTTTCAGTGCTGGGAACACGGGGGATAGTTCCTCCTAAATCGTGTTCGCTCGATCAGTTCAAAAGTCAAACATTTATAGGTCTATGATTACAAGATTAATACATATTCATCAAGTGTCTGGCAGCTAGAGAATCCTCTCCAGTCACAGAAGTCATCAGGGATCATAGACACAAGCCGCCAGGACAGCTGAAGTGGCAATGCGGTCAGAGAGACTGTTTCCCCTTGGCTAGAGAGTCCCCTCTGATGCCAGAGCTCCTCCCGGATCTTTGAGACATACTTCTGGGACAGCTAGAGTGGCGTCCCGGTCCTAGACATGGTACTCCCGCAGTTAGAGAGTCACCTCCAATCGCAACGTTCTCCCGGACCATGGAGACATACCTGGGGAATGGCTAGAGTGGCATCCCAACCACAGAAACGTTGTTCCAGCAGTTAGAGAGTCCCGTCCTATCCCAGATGTCCTCCTTGATCATGGAGACATACCTCTGGGACGGCTAGAGGAGTGTCCTGGACAAAGAGACATCGTTCCAGTTACTACAGAGTCGACAGAGGCCAGAAAGAGGTGGAAAGCAGGAAAGGTGTGGGACGCTAGAGGGGACGTAGAGGCCAGAAAGAAGTGGAGGCCGAAAAGGGGTAGGAGCCCAAATACGGGTCTGAGGCCACATAGTCGGGGTCAGGCTCAACAGGGACGGTGTCAAAGGAGAAGCCAAAACTAAGTAGAGGCCGACGGAGGGGGTGGGCACTAGGGGCGGAAAGGGAGCTAGAGGCCAGAAATAAGTGGAGGCCGCAAAGGAGTGGGAGGCTGGAGGGGAGCTAGAGGCCAGAAATAAGTGGAGGCTGAGCACGTGTTGTGGGTCAGAAAGATGTGGGAGGCCAGAAGCCCAAAGAAAGGCTAGAGAAACGTGGAGGCTGAAAATTAGTGAGAGGCTGGAGGGCAACTTAGGACAGAAAAAAGTGGAGGCGGAAAAAGGGGTGGAAGACTGGAGTGTCTCCCGCATCAGAGGGGTTACATCCGGGATGGCTAGAGTGGCATTCCGGTCGTGGAAATGCTGTTCTGGCACCTACAGAGTCCCCTCCGCGCCCGCAAGTCCTCCTGGATTAGAGAGACATACCTCCCACAGTGGCATTCCCGTCATAGAGATGGTGTTGCAGCACCTGGAGACTCCCCTCTGATCTCAGCCGGCCTCTACATCACGAAGATACACCTCCAGCACGGCTAGACTGGCATTCTGAACATACAGATCCTATTCTGGCAGAGAGACTCCACTCCGATCCTGGAAATCCTCCCAGACCCTAGAAACATATGTCTGGGATGGCCAGACAGGCCTTCCTTTCATTGTAACGGTGTTCCCACAGCTAGAGAGTCCCCTGCGATCCCAGAAGTCCAAGGAGATCATACACACATACCTCCCAGACAGCCAGAGTGGTATTCCAGGGGTAGAGATGGTGTCAAAGCACCTAGAGACTCCGTTCCAAACACAGAAGGCCTCCCGGATCACAGAGACATACCTCCAGCATGGCTAGAGTGCCATTCCTGTCATAGAGGGGAGTTTCCCACGGTTAGATAGTCGCCTCTAATCCCAGAAGTCCTCCCGCATCATGGAGATATAGCTCCAGGATGGCCAGAGGGGCATTCTGGCCATCGAGACAGTGTTCCAGCGGCTCTAGAGTCCCCTCCAATGCTGGAAGTCCTCCCATGTCATGGAGACACACCTCCAGGATGGCTAAACAGGCGTTCCGGTCATACAGGCCGTGTTCGGGGAGCTAGGGACTCCCCTCCAAAGACAGCTTTCCTCCCGGATCACAGAGACATAACCTCCCAGGTAGCTAGAGTGGCTGTCAGAGAGACAGTGTTCTGGTGGCTAGAGAGGCCCCTAGAGGCCAGAAATAAGTGGAGGCTGAGCACGTGTTGTAGGCCAGAAAGATGTGGGAGGCCAGAGGGAAGGAGAGGCTTGCAAAAAATGTGGAGGTTGAAATGGGGTAGAAGGATGGAAAATAGTGAAGGCTGGAGTGCAATTTAGGCCAGGGAAAAGTAGAGACCAAAGAGTTGTGGGAGGAAACACTAAAAGAAAACTCATAGTGACACAGTATATGGAAGAAAGGGAGGAAGTAAAATTTAGCTGAAGGGAACAGGATAAAGGAAATTTTTGAAAGAGAAATTAAATAGTGTTTTATATAATAGTGTTTTTTATTTTTTATATAATTTTATTTATATAATTTTTATATAATTTTATTTAATTTTTTATATAATAGTGTTTTCTGTTTTATAAAACAGAAAATCTGTTTTATAAGCTCACACATAGTAATAGTGACTGAAGTCTTTTTCTGCAGTTGTGTGTTTGCGTATTTCAGAGATGATGTTCCACCTCTAAAACGTCGCAGTTCAACAGCCTGCAGCTACATAGGCACCAATCTCCGGGTTCGATGTCTCTCTCAAATATGAAAGGCTATACCAAAACTCTGTATGGCCAAGTCCCAAGTGAAGACTTTGAACATAGTCCCGGTCAAAACCCAACCTTTTACACCTTCAAAGGTAGCTGCACCTAATTTAAGTAGAATGGGAGCTGTTCCTGTGATGATTCCAGCACAAAGTAAAGATGGATCCATAGTATAAAATATTATTAATTTAAATGCTGTTTTTGAAGTGTTCATTGTAAGTATTAGAGAAAACTACTGTGTTCCAGCCCTCATTTAAACAATGGCATGCAATTTTCCTTGAAGAAAATTTCCTTGAAGAAAAGCGAGAGAATTCTGCACCAATCCTGATAAAGGTATGTATGAGTAGAGTCACTCAAGCTCCTCCTGCAAAGTAAAACACTATAAAATAATGTTTTAAGAGCTGGATGTTAGGGAAGATACCATCGTTGTGTACCACTCTAACTTCTGGGATCAGTCGACGGGCTGAGCCTCTCTTCCCCCCCATCGGGACGCCGTTGGGTAAGATTCGAACCCTTGGTCATACCAAGTGCCTCCCCGGGAAACTTAGAAATCTCTATATAGAGTCACTTTACATCTTTTAAGGCGTTTATAGCCAAGTAGTGTCCCTCGTAGTTTTAGCATTTGCACGTGCTTTATAGGTAGTGAATTTATCACCGGCAATCCAAAGAACCTGTATATCTGTTGCTTCAATAAATCGCACTATTGATTGACTCAGCCGTGTGTTCAATAAATCGCACTATTGATTGACTCAGCTGTGTGTGGTCCCTGAATGCGACCGTACCTCTGAGTGCGGCCGTGTTAGTTCAGGAGGTGTCCGGCTGAGCAGGTAGTGTGATGTTAGTAGTGCATCCGGACCCGTGACAGGCCAACAAAGGTGTTGGGCGCGACCGGACTACTAACGCTGACTTTGGGCATCACTCAGAACCTAAGCTCAGCCGCCCCCAGTCCCTCTGATATCTGAGGATCGACTGGAAAGCAAGGGGGCTTAGTTTCTGCCAAATTGCTCTGCCTCTTAACGCAACAGGCCCGTGGGTCCTGCTGGACACCAAGCTGAGCAGCAGCCAGCACCGTGCCCTTGGCCAAAGGCGGCGGGCGGCGGTGCCCTGGGCTGCGCTGGGCAAAGCCTTGCCAGCAGCTGGAGGGAGGGGAGCCTTGCCCTCTGCTCAGCGCTGCTGAGGCCATGCCCGCAGTGCTGTGCCCAGGCCCGGGCTCCCCAGGCCGAGAGAGACAGGAGCCCCTCCCCCAGCCCCGCCCCCCAGCCCCCCCCCGGGCTTGGAATGGCAGCTGTGATGTCGCGGCGCTGGCCCGGCAACGGCCACAGTGCCTGCAGGCACGGCTCTGCCAGCACCCGGCAGCTCCAGGGAGAGACCAGCTCTCACCCAGCGGCACTGCCCGGCACCGGGCCCCCCTCGACAGCCTCGCTCCAGCTGGCTGGGAGCTCTCCGGAGCCCCAGCAGCGTGTCTGGCGCGAGGACTCCCCTGGCCCCGGCACGATGGGCCAGCTGAACTGCTGCTACGGCTCCAGGTGGGCTCCCCCCGCGGCTCGGAGACACACCGGCGCAGCCGGGCCCCGCAGCAGCCGCCTTTCTCACGCCCTTTGCCGCCTGCTCTGCAGGGTCTACCCTGGCCCCGAGCAGCAGTGCGCGCCCGGCCCGGCATCAGCCGAGCCGCTGCTCCACCAGCGCGTGCGGGTGACGCAGGGCCGCGGGATGGGGAAGAGGCACCTCCTCCTCTTCAGCGATGCCTTGATCATCGCCAAGGCCAAGTAAGAGGCGCAGACCCCGGCTGCCTTTCCTCCTAAGGCCTGGCCCCGGCACCGGGGCAGGGACGCCCAAGGAGCAGCCCCAGGCCCCGGCACCCTGCTGCTGGCTGCACCCGTGGCCGTGCGCGGGGCAGGCGGAGGCCAGAGGGCAGCCGCCGGGCTCGGCCACCTCCAGGTCACTCCCTGCCGCTCCTCTCTGCAGACGTGGCAGCGCCCCGCGCCCGCAGCTCTGCCTGGCCCTGCGCCGGCTGTGGGTGCTGAGCGGCGGCAAGGGGGCGGCCGGGGATGCCGCCCAGGAGGAGGAAGACAAGGCCACCACGTCCCTCGTCCTCGCCTGGCCCTACGGCTTCTGCGTTGTCACCTTCTGGTGGGTCTCGGTGCCACGTCCCCCGGCAGGGCCGGGCAGCGCTTCTGTCCGGCCCCACGCCGCTTCCTCCTGCCTCTGCAGCCGTCCCCAGGGGGCAGGGCTGTGCCGGCGCCCGCCTCTGCCCGCGGGCTGGGCAGCAGCGGGCGCTCAGGCTCTTTCTCCTCTCTTTCCTGCAGCTCCCGCTCGCTGAAGGAGCTCTGGCTCAGCGCGCTCCGTGGGTAAGCCCTGCCTGGCAGAGCAGCTTGGGGGGCCCGTGCTCACAGCACGGGGGGATGCTCTAGCCGTAGCCGTACGATGCGGAAACGCCGCTCCTGAGCTGGGGAGAGCTGCCCCCACGGCTGCGGGCGGCTCTGGAGCGGGCAGAGCTGGCGGAGCTGCTTCACCCAGCCCCGTCCTCCCCCCTTGCCGCTGCTCTCCGCTCGACGGCCGGGCGGTGCCCAGCTGCTTCGGGGCAGCTTGGAAGGGCTCCCCGGGCTGGCAGGCGAGGGAAGAGGCAGCTTGGGTCTCACACAGCTCTTTCTCTGCCCCTGCCCCGTGCACAGGCCAGCAGAAGGAGTGGAGGGAGCCCGCGTCACCCAGCTGCCCTCCATCAAGCTCCTGCTGAAGGAGCTGCGCGGCCGCAATGCCGTGAGTGTCCCTCCCGGCCCCGCTCTGCCCCAGGGGCTGCTCCAACCCCGCACCAGCCCCATGGCTTCTCACCTGCTGCTCTTCTCCCCTTGCCCAGGCCAAAACACTCAACGCCAGCAGCCTGGAGAGGCTGGTCGAGGGCCTGGCAGAGGTGAGGAGCCCCCGGGCCGCCATCTCGGCCGTCCCCACATCTCACTCATGGCCCGCGGCCGATGCAGCTCGCCAGGGGCCCTTCGTGCTGCGGGGCTGCTCGCTGAGCGCAGCGCATTTCTTGCAGGCTGGTGCCCAGCAGCGGCCACCTCCCGTCCCCTCCGGCAGCCAAGGTGGACGTGGCCACTCGGACGGTGAGTTTGGAGGAGACGGGGGCAGGACGGCCCCTCTCTCCTGCGCTGGCAGGCGGCACCTGCGCTGCTCAGGGGCTGCTGCTGCCCTTCCCGCAGGGCACGGCCGCAGAGAGCTGAGCCCCCGGGGCGCCTCGTTCCCCAGCCACGCCTCTCCCTCGCTGTTGGCGGGGGCACAGCGCACGGAGGCTCGGGCAGCATTCACCTGGCGCTTGCCCTCCATGGCTCTCTGCTCTGTTTTCCCTGGCGGCAGGCGGGACCCGCAGCAGGACGAGGGGGCTGCCCTGGCCCTTTGCGCGGCGAGGGACCTTGGCCGCTGCGGAGGCGCCCGGGCAGTCGGGCTGTGCCGGCAGGGCGGGTCTCTTCGGCCGGCCCCTGGCAGCTCTCTGCAGCCAGGACGGCACGCTGCCCCAGCCCCTCCAGGTAAGCCAGCCTGGCCGGGGGGTGCCCGTGGCGCTGGCTCCTGCGCAGAGGCGCTGTCCCCAGCAGAGGGACCCCGGCTGGGGCTCGGGGACCAAGCCGGCTCCGCCCCACCTCCCCCACCTCCAGCCACCCCTGCGTCCTGCCCTAGTGAAAGCAGAGCCGCCCACGCTCGCTCCTGGCCCGGAGGAAGGCTCACCGGCCCCGGGGCCTGTCCCCAGCCAAGCAACTGTCCTCCTCTGTCCCCCGCAGCTCTTTGAGGAGGAGGAGGATGTGGCTGGCCTTGCCGGCACGTCGGCCAAGGAGTTGCCAGCACCAGAGGTGGAAGCAGAAGCAGCAGCGGTATGTCAGGGCCACAAAGAGGGTGACAGCACTGTCAGAAGTTGAGAGTGCTGCCGCAGGGACAAGCAAGGTCACCCACTAGCCGGCAGCTCTGCAAAGGTGCAGAGGAAGGGTGGTGCAGGATGGCCATGGCGGTTTGTGCGGTGATGCCACCAGAACTGGCTCAGCTGGGCTGAGCAAACCCATCCAAGGGCTGTGCCTTTCCGAGCTAAGGTAGCAATTGGGCAGGAAGGTCCTTGCCACCCGTTAACTTGCACATTTCCATTGCAGGTGCCTCCAGTCCCTCCAGAAAGTGAACACCTGGAGAGCTCCTCTGGGGAGACAAGGTAAAATGAGCTAGGTGTGCTTAAGAGCAGAATTGGTTCACGTTTATCATGGCTTGACCTGTCTAACAATACATTGAATGGAAAGTTTGCCAGGCTCGAGAAGAGCAACCTGTGAAGAGGGGAGCAACGGGCTACTGGACAGCGAGAGGAGCAAGTTGGGAGCAGAGCTCTGCGGGATGGGCAACTGAGGACATCCAGGCAGGCAAGAAGAACGAGGAGCCCAGGTGTGTAGCAGGCTCTGCTGCCCATCTTTCAAAGCTCCGAACACTGCTCCGACTATGGGCAATATTTCTGAGGTGCGCAGAGATGGCACCGGGCAGGAAGCCCGCAGCTGCCTGTGGGAGAGCGTGTCTGTCAGGAGGAACATATCACTCCAGCGTTGGCAGCTCTCCTTCGGCACTTGTGGCAGCTCTGTTTGTGCAAGGCTGAGCAACACCCCAGCAGAGTCACAAGGCTCATAGCAATTTTTTGAGCTCTTTGACCCACTGCCTACAGAAAGAGGCAAAGTCTCCCTTTTCTGTTCATGTCAGCTGGCAAGCCCAGCACTGGCTGCTGGTGTCTGAATCCCAAAGACGCAGCAAGGAGCTGTGTCATGTAGCTGTAGACCCTGAGGTACTGGCACTTCGTAAAAAGCTCACGTTGCACCTGAGACAATTGAGGGAAGAAGAAAACAACCAAACACTACCAAAGCAGCGTGTTTTGCCTTCAAGCCTGGCTTTCTAGCAAGGGACAGTGAGGCGTGCTGCTGCTCGGCTTTTGGAAAGGACCACAGCACAGCTGCCCTGCCCAGCCCTGCTGCCTAGCAAAGCAGTGCTGCACATCTCTGTCAACTTGCAGAGCTCTGAGGGTGTCACACGTGTGGAGAAGGGGACAAAGCCGTGCCGTAGCCACTGCCAGGGACGGTTCCCTCTCGTGTGCCAGGAACTGCCCCTTGGACAGCACACTGCCCAAAGAACGGGGCACAAAGTCGTGCCTCTTCCTGCCTTCATGGTTTCATCAGCACTTTGGACTCTCTTCTTGCAGGTGCCGATTTTTTTCTGCTGCCTGGATTGCCCGCATGAGCTCTGCTGCCTGGGCTTTGAGGGGCGCGATGCAGCCCCAGCACCACCTCGGCGGAGGTGAGGAGGGAGGCACCGCGCCCTTCTGCTCCGGCCGGCACATTTCACTCGGGCACCGCGACGCCGGAGCGGCCCCGCACCGCCCTCAGACCCAGCCCAGCCCTGGCGGGAGGCCTTGCTGGCTCACTCCTCGGCTCCGTCAGCAAAAGCCCACCAGCCGGCACAGCTGCCCCCGTGGGGAGCTGGCATGTCACCTGCAGATTCCATGGGGCGTGCTGGGCGTGGAGGTGTATATCATCTGAGAGGGACACGAGGGACACGCTGGACAGCATGTTCCAGACTATAAAACCCTCCAGGTTTTCTTTGCCGCTACTCATTCTTGGCAGAGAGACGCTGCACCACCTTGCTGCATACAAGAAGGGAGCACCCATTGCTGCCCTTTGGTCGGTGCAAGTCCTTGTATGCAGCACACAGCACAATACCCTTTCTTAGTATTCTTGATCAAACATGACTGGCTTGCAGTTTCCATTAGCTGAGTTAACTCCAGGTTAGCTACAGCAAAAACTCCGCTCTTACTTCTCCGACCCATCAGCGCTCTCTGGACCGATGCGAACACCCCCCTTTCTGTCAATCAGAACTGGAGTGGTGATGCTTTGCTTTCAGCCACAACACGTGCCTGTGCCTAGGGACTGATGGGAAGGAGGAGTTAAAAAAGCCAGCTTACATGGTGCCCCAAATCCCAGCCACCCTCCAGGACCGGAAAAAAACTGGACACCCCCCCATATTTATTCTAGCCATTCTGTAGCCAGCACAGTCATTTCAGTGTCGATTCTGGTTGATTCTGCAGCTTTATAACAGTTGAAACACCCAGCTCATCAAGGCGGCCGATCTAGAAGGCAGGGGATCTGAACTGGCCCCAACTACCTATGATGTGACAGTGTCCATAACTCGGGTTAATCACAGGTTGTCCTGTGACATAAGGATGTAGCGCTCTTTCACCTTTCTCCTTTGAAGCTTTGGGGTTTGTGCACGGGAGCCTTATGTACCTGTCTTTTCAGAGTTGCTCATCGTTTCAGCATTGTTTCTGATGAGGAAAACATCCTTTCTGTGTAGATGTTAATTTATGTACATTTAATAAACAGCATGGTATCCTATACTACCAATGATCTTTTTTTCAGACTAATGAAAAGTTCAAGACAAAAGCATGCTTTGTGTCTGCAAAGAAAAGTGTAAACCTCTGTATCTGTATTAAAAAGCTGCGGTTGTTTCACTCGCGGATGTTTGTAGCTATAGCAGAAACAGAGCTGCTGGCTGCCTTACTGCGAGGTCCAGAGGACACCAGTCTTTTCCTGAAGGCTTTCTACCAGCGTAATACTGTTTGAGTTGCCACTCCATTAAAACAGGACTTGTTCACTAATTGGTTCCTACATGAAAACCCGAGGATTAGAAACTTGATCCTGGTTGGCAATGTCAAAAGCAGCATGAGGCGAGGCTGCCCAAAGCCTGGCTGCTGCGCTTGGAGGAAACGTGCTCTGTCCTTCACGGCTGCAGACTCCCTTTCCCAGGCACTCACTGAGCCAGGGGCTGGCTTCGCACTCGGAAAGCACGTAGCCCATGCAGCAGCTCACTCCACTGCTCACCGTGGTTCCCCATGGCTGCTTATCTACCCGACAGATCTCTTAGTCCCTCCTGTTTGTGTATGGAGAAGGACTCGTAGGAGATGGGATAACAGTGATCACCAAACAGGGGAGTTTAAACTTTTGAGTGTAATGAGATACAGCTCAGAGGAGTTGCTACCTTGCTTTTCAGGAGAGCAAACTTGAAGCTACTCAGAGAGCTAGTCTGCAGTGTCCCCTACGAAGCTGCTTTGGAGGGCTCAGGGCTCAGAGTGCAGGTTAGTTTTTCAGAACCACCTTCTGCAAGCACGGGAGCAGGCAATCTCGTGGAGTCTTAAGTCAAACAAGAGGGGCAGAAGACCAGCTTGGCTGAACAGGGACCTCCTTTTTCAACTCAGGTGGAAAAAGGAATGTTATGATCCCTGGGACCAAGGTCCGGCTTGGCAGGAAGATCACAGAGCTGTAGTTCATACGTGTAAGGAGAGAACAGAAAAGGGCAAAGCTCAGCTAGAGTTGAAATTGGCCAGTGTTGTGTCGGGCTATAAAAAGGGCTTTTTACAGTACGTTCATAGCAATCGCTCATTGAGCACGGCCAGGGACTCTCTGAGGAGGAGGAGGATGCGGCTGGGCTTGCCGGTGCATCGGCCACAGAGCCGCCAGCACCAGGGGCAGAAGCAGAAAGCGCAGAGGTCTGTGAGGTGCACAGAGAGCGGGGGCTGCGCAAACCCCTCCGAGCGTATCGCGGGATACGTTGTATCGCGGGATACGTTGTATGACGTTGGCGGTTTTGGGGGGTAACTATGTACGTACTGTAGGGACACATGCTTTCTTACGGGATGAAAAGATGTAATGTTGTCGTGGTTTAGCCCCAGCCGGCAACTAAGCACCATGCTATAAAC
This sequence comes from Phaethon aethereus, assembly GCF_964289735.1. Lineage (NCBI taxonomy): Eukaryota > Metazoa > Chordata > Aves > Phaethontiformes > Phaethontidae > Phaethon > Phaethon aethereus. The sequence goes on along the minus strand of NW_028114303.1, from coordinate 347,123 downwards.
GCCTTAAAAGATGTAAAGTGACTCTATATAGAGATTTCTAAGTTTCCCGGGGAGGCACTTGGTATGACCAAGGGTTCGAATCTTACCCAACGGCGTCCCGATGGGGGGGAAGAGAGGCTCAGCCCGTCGACTGATCCCAGAAGTTAGAGTGGTACACAACGATGGTATCTTCCCTAACATCCAGCTCTTAAAACATTATTTTATAGTGTTTTACTTTGCAGGAGGAGCTTGAGTGACTCTAGTCATACATACCTTTATCAGGATTGGTGCAGAATTCTCTCGCTTCGCGTTTAAAGGTACAGACTAGGAAAAATTCAGTGCGCACACTCATTGAGGAGGGGTCGCACCTTGGGGGGGTGGTAGCTTTTGAGAGGGGTGTGCGTTTTAGTATTATAATGATATTATAATTAGCAAAGTTCACTCTAAGGACAGCACTTCGTCAAAGTTGACAGGTCTTTGGCCCAGGACATTGTAAGCGCAGCTTATCAATGTACATCCTGTGCATCCCTAAACTCCCCGGTTCACAGAGCGTGGCCGCGAGGTCTCCACTCCGCTCCAGCCTCCATGTAATCTCTCCCAGAGTCAGCACACCAGGCGCCCCTGATGTTGCCAACATCCAAGGCCGTTCAGGGAGTCTCCATGGCACAGACCCGTTGTGCATGAGTGCTACGTTCCACCTGGTTTCAAGGCTGTTCTTAGAGGGTAAATTTCCAAAGTACCCCTCAGCGATTACTCCACATCTCTGGATGAGGGATCCGGAGATTATTTTGCCTTTGAGTGGGAGGACCCCGAAACAGGACGAAAACAACCATTAAGATGGACTGTGTTACCACAAGGGTTTACAGAGTCACCAAATCTATCTGGACAAACTTTAGAGAAAATTCTACAAGATTTCACAATACCTAAGGAGGTAAAATTATTGCAATATGTGGACGATTTATTAGTAGCAGGAGAAACTGAAGAGGGGATCCAAAAAGCCACCATTAAATTGTTAAATTTTCTAGGGGAAAAGGGATTAAAGGTGTCCCGATCAAAGCTGCAGTTTGTAGAACAAGAAGTAAAATACTTAGGACATTGGCTGAGTAAGGGAAGGAAGAAGTTAGATCCTGATAGGGTATCTGGGATTCCATCCTTAAGACTCCCACAAGCTAAAACGGAAATTAGGCAAATACTGGGATTATTAGGATATTGTAGACCATGGCTTGAAAATTATAGTGAAAAAGTAAAATTCCTATATGAAAAATTAACTAATAACCAACTTAAATGGCTTATTGAAGACAATCAGAGATGTGAGGAAGTAAAAAAGGCATTAATACAAGCACCTGTATTGAGCCTCCCAGATCTAGAAAAACCTTTCTATCTCTTTGTGAATACATCAAGCCAGACAGCATATGGAGTTCTTACTCAAGACTGGGCAGGAATCAAAAAATAATCAAAAATCAAAAAACAAATTTCTGAAGAGATGTACTTTCTGGAAGGTTATTGATTTCGTGATTAGTTTAACTTTAGTATAGAGTTCTTTAGCCTAGCAACCGTGGCATTATGTTTAACGGCCTATTCTCATAGTCCTTAGGCTGTATTTGCCTCAGTGCCAACTGTACCTATATGTAAACAGTTCATCAGGAGGAAAGCAGCCCTGATGAAAATTAAAACACAAGTAGAAATAGAGAAGACAGGTGGAGAGAACCAAGAGGAGAAGAGTTAAGAGCAAGGACTGAGAAATTGATGAGTGCAGAGGAGATACCTTCACCTTGAGCACAGAAACGTCCTAGCAGGAGTGCTCAAACACGGATGAGAAGAAGGAACCGCTTGGCTGAAGAACAGAAGGGGAAAACATCCAAGGAGAAGGAACTATCCTCAGGAGACCTGTGACCATAAAAGGGAAAAAGGAGGGGGCTAACTCCCCAAATGACCACCGACGACCGCCCAAGACCCCCGCGCACGCGTAGTGTAGTTTTGCAACACCAGCGTTACGTAAACGTGGCAGATAAGCGAGGAGGCGGAGATTTCTCAGGACACGTGCGAATATTCACGTCTTTCAGGTATATAAAGGATGAAGTTTTGCTTCAGCGCGCGCGCGTTGGGAGGAGATATCCCCCAGGCGTCCGGCGTGGTAATAAGGCGTCTGCTTAATGACACTTTGGTGTTACTGAGTTTAAATTTCTGTAACTTTTGTGAATCATTTGGTGACCCAGGTGGGAGGGACATCCTCTGTTCGGCTGCGGGACCCGATGAGTCTGGGACTCTCTTGGGTTTACCCCTGGAGATCTTTTCCGGAGAGACCCCCGTTCTCAGTCGGATCACCGCAGGGACAGACAAAGACCCTCTGGCAAGAAGACATCCTTAAATCCTGAATTGGTAACGATCGATCAATTTGGGACCATCTTTAAGACGTGCAGACGTGCACGCGGGTCGGCGTATAGCGGCTCGCTAGCACCTTACGGGTGTACCTTTGGGGACTTGTGTCCCATATGGTAGGGGATTAACGTCCCCGTTTGGAGGGGCTGCGTCCCCATTTGGAGGTCCGGTTAACTGTTACCTGACTTTTGGCTAATGCATTTCGGGTATTGGTTATTGGTTTGTCATTTATTGGATTTTGGTTATTAACGGTAAAATTTGCATCAGATATGGGAGAGTCACAGAGTGGCGGAATTCTAAAGAAAAGCCCACTGGGATGTGTTTTGCAGCACTGGAGAGATCCGGGGGGAGTGCCGGGAGGCCGTGTCGATAGGAAAACTTTAATTAAGCATTGTAATCAGTGGTGGCCTCTCTAGAAGTTAGACGGTGGAGAAAAACGGCCCTTTAACAGGACATTAAAATAGAATACATTATTACATTAAGGTACATATAATTGTAATATAATACTACACACGTTATAATAGGTATTATACATTTAGTGTAATAGTACAATTTAATGCTCTTCCTTCAGGGAGAAGGAAAATGGGATGAAGTGCTTTATGCAGATACGTATGTTTTTCACTCTACGAAACCACCCTGAATGGCAGCAAGAACGTGGAATCAATTCAGCACCCCAGGACCCTATGGTCCTGGCAATAGAAAAAGACAAACAATAAGCAAAATAGGAAGCAAAAAAGATGTTGCTCGCCTTGTGGCATTGGACAAAGATGTTTAAAGGTTGACAGAATGGGAGATTAAAGGATTGTTTGACCCCGATTGCGAGGATGTGCGTGCAATGTCGGATGCGGTGTTCAGCGAGGCAGAAAAGCAGAGTGTTGTGAGGGTGGCCAGACCCTCAAGTCCAGGCTCTGGTTTTGGCTGGAACTCTGCCGGGAACAGTGGATAACCATGTTCCCATTACCAGTCCCGGTCGGGGCCCTAACCAGCCAGGAGCCCGGGACTTAGTACCGCGGTACAGGGAACGAATGGCTTCTGGAATAAGAAGTGCTGTCCCAAAATCAGTAAATTGGTCTAAATTGTATGAAATTAAACTAGATAGATAGAAAAGAATCCCCTACTGATTTTTTGAACCGATTAAAAGAAGGGATGCAGAAATATACTCCTTTAAACCGTACCTCTCGGGAGGGACAGGGTCAGTTGTTATTCCTGGTTCTGGGACAGCTGATGGATGATGTCAAGAAAAAGTTACAGCAAGTGCAAGGAACAGATGTGAGAGATTTAGAGAAATTGCTGGCGACTGCTTGGCAAGTGTGTCGGAATAGGGACAGGCGGGGGGGGGGAATGGGCAAAACAATTGCCAGCGCTACAGCGGCTGCTTTGCGCACCGCAGGGGCCAGGTAACCTCTGGGAACCCACCGGGAAACACCACTAATGGGAGGCGAGGAGCCATGAGAAGTAGCCCAAGTGCCCCGTCTCGGGGAAGTCAACCCCTCCCGAAAGATCGGTGTGCCTACTGTCAGCCAAGGATGGAGCTCGAATGGCGGGGTATGGCGGGGTATGCCGTGACCACCGCAGAGCGAGTGCTGGAAGCAAAGTCACTCCCTGAGGGTACATCCGCACAACGAGCCGAATGAATTGCTTTAGTGAGAGCTTGTTGAAGGACTGCGAGCGAACACCCGGACAAATTCAAAATACGCCTTGGGTGTAGTTCATGCCCGTGGGGCTATCCGGAAGGAACGGGGACTTCTGACCGCCCAAGGAAAACATTAAGCTTGCTGACGTGATCCTAAGACTTTTGGATGCGGTACAGTCGCCTTCGGCGGTTGCGCTTATGCACCGCAAGGGGCACCAAGAGGGTGACGCTGCTCAGGAAGTGGGGAATAAATCGGCAGATTATGAGGCAAAAAGAGCTGCGGAACAAGGTGAGGTGTTAAGTTTGATTCCTGAAAAAGCTTTGCCGCTACCGGACTCGGTCGACTGTGATGAGAAGGATCTTAGATTAATTAAAGATTTGGAAGCAGAAGTTGAATCATCAGGTTGGGCAAAATTAAAAGGTAGCAGAGTAATAGTTCCCTTTAGAATAGTACGGAAACCGGTAAAAGCAGAACACGACCAGACTCATTGGGCAACTGAAGCCTCGTATGATTCCCTTATGAAGCAAATAGTAGCCGGGAATTTGTTTCAAACTGTAAAAGCCATGGTTAATAACTGTGAAGTATGCAAAGGTGGGAAATCGTGTAAAATTTGGAAGTCTCGGTAAAGGGAAAGTTCCAGGTCAAAATTGACAAACAGACTTTTCCGAACTCCCACGGAAAGGGGAGGCTTTGGGATTTGTTCGTATTAACAGATACCTTTTCGGGCTGGCCAGCAGCTTTCCCTTGTAGGGCTAATAAGGCTAGGGAAGTGACAGGAGTACTCTTAAACGAAAATTATTCCCAGATTTGGAGTACCAGCAGTAATATCTTCTGATAGGGGTGCTCATTTTTGTGCGCAAATAGTGCAACGAGTTAGTAAAATTTTAGGAACAAACCGGCAACCGACCTCAGGCAAGTGGGCCAGTGGAGCAAATGAATCACTTAATTAAACAACAGCTAGCTAAACTTAGTCAAGAAGCAAATCTACATTGGTACCAAGCGCTCCCACTGTAGCCCTACTACGAATCAGGGTAAAACCGGGAACTAAAGAGAATTTAAGTCCGTTTGGAATTTTGTTGGGGCGGCCGTAACCGATCCCAATACCGAGGGGAAGATCTCACCCAGTTAGGCGAAAATAATCTATAGAAATACATAATAATATTAGGAAATTCTAAACGAGAGCGATTGCAAGTGCCTAGAGAGTCTAGCCAGACGTTCTCTCTAACAGGAGTTCCGGTTCCGGTTAACACCTCTCTATTTAATAACCCCTGCTATGGAGTAGGTCATGATAAGAACAGCTTTAGATTTACATCACCTCTTGGGGTTGTGAAGAAGTTCGGAGCAAATTAGCCTCTCGGTTACCAAATTTTAAATGGATCAAAGAGCTGCTTGTACTCGTATTAGTTGATAGCTTATTTGTTTTATGTACGTGTTGTATAATTCGAGGTTCGCTATGGCGTTGTCAGAAGAATGGGGATGACTGTGTTACCTGGAAAAAGAGTAAGGTCAAACCTGAAGTCGCAACAGGGAGGTATTTTAATCGACGGACGAAGGAGAGTGGTACGTTATAAGGGACTGCGAAAGAATTCGCAAGGGTAATAGAAAAGGGGGGAAGTGAAACAGAAGATGTCTGCTTAATGACACTGTGATGTTACTGAGTTTAAATTTCTTTCACTTCTCTGCATCACCTTGCTTTTTCATTTTTCTTTCTCCAACTCTTTTAAAAGTTTGCCGTTTCTTTTATGTTTTATTCCCTTCTTTCCCTAACACCTATTGCTTTTTAAATGTTCTTGCCAGGCTTACTTTTGTTCCCTTTGTCTGTATTTTTAATTAGCTCTTGTCTTTCCTTAGCGCCCTCACTATTAAAACTTTCTTTCTACATCTCTGTTTACTGTCCCTATTTCACAATTTTTTCCTTATTTCTTTAATCCCTGTTGCTTTTAACATTTTCTACTTTTATCCCATCTTCTGTCTCTCTCTTCTGGTTTTTCTTTATTGTCATCGCATTTAAAATTGTCTCTCTATAGCTGTTTTACTCCACTGTCCCTATTTCTGTTTTTTCCTTTATTTCCCTAATGCCTATCACTTCTAACATGTACTTTCTGTGCCCTTCCATGTCTGTATCTTCAGTTATTTCTTGTCTTTCCTTAGTGCCACCCCTTCTTCAGTTTCCCTTCTACATCTCCATTTTAGTTCACCATCGCTGTCTTTAATTAAAGTCCTTGATCCCCATTGCTTTTCAAATTTTCTACTTTTATCTCGTCCGCTGTCGTTACTTATTAGTTATTTTCTCTTATTTTTTCCTAAGGGCACCGCTTTTTGCATTTCCTTTCTACGTCTACTTTTATGTGGTTCGCTGTCCCCATTTTTCAATTTTTTTAGTCATCGTTCTTTTTGGTTTGAAATTTTGTTTCTCGGTGTACTTTTATCTCATTTTCTATCCCTACATTTTTTTTTCCCGTTTCCTGTAACTTGCCGCTTCTAACATGTTCGTTCTAAATCTACTTTTATTAGGATGTAGCTCCCTTTTTTTCAGTTGGTTCCTGTCTCTCCTGTACCCCCTCACGTTTAGATTTTCTTTCCTCGTCTGTTTTTATCCACTTCAGCAGCTTCATTTTTTTAGCTCATTCTAGTGTGTCCCATACCTTGTTGCTTGTGAAATTTTCTTGCTATGTCTTTGCCTATTCAGGTTTTTTCCCTATTTTAACTTTTTTTCCCCGTCTTAACGTCTTCATTTTCGAATAACAGAATCATTTAGGATGGAAAAGACACTTAAGATCATCGGGCCCAGCCGTAAACCTAACACGGCCAAGTCCACCACTAAACCGTGGCCTTAAGTGCCACATCCACGCGCCTTTTAAATACCTCCAGGAACGGTGAGGAACTTATGTTTTTATGCTTACTTTAACCTGGTTTTCTGTCCCGATTATTTACTCTTTTCCTGTCTGTCCTCTACCTCATCGTTTTTTAAATTTTCTGTGTCTGCTTTTATGGAGACGGCTAACCCTACGTTTTTATTACTTCCTGGCTATCCTGTGTGAAATCACTTCTGAATTTTTTTTCCCTATCTGTTTTCATCCAGTTCACTGTCTTTATTTCATTCCCGCCTCTGCTATACCCTGTCACTATTTAAATTTGCTTTCTGCCTTTGTTGATTTCTTCTGCTGCCCCATTGCCAAGTTTCTCCTTCTTTAACACCTTCGCTTTTGATAATTTTTTGTCTACTTTTATCTGGTCTTCTCTCCCTATTTGTTAGTTTTTTCCTCCCCTGCCTCATACCCTTTTTTTCTTTTTAAATTCTCTTTCTATATTTGCTTTTATCAAGATGTCTATTCTTTTCCAATTCTTTCTGTTTGTCACACACCCCGTCGCTTTTTAGATTTCCCTGGCGCGTCTCCCTTACCCCCTCCTCCCCCCCCCCCTCCCCCATCCCGGGGTTTTACGGGGTCTCCTTGGCGCGCTGTTATCTCTGGAGCGTGATTTGTACCCCTCTCGGTTTGTCAGAACATCTCCTCGGGCCATCCCTCTTCCTCAGAGCGGTCTTTCTGTCCTCTCCTCCATCTTGCTCACCTCCCGTCGGCCAGTGTCTCCCCGACACCGCCTGTGCTCCGTTCAGATCCCCTCCCGAGTACCTCTGTGCCCTCCAGCCTTCTGCCGTCTCTCCGGCCGCCTCGGCACCCCTCTGATTTCCGCCACGACGCTTCCTGCGAGCGACCCCGCGTTCCGTAACCGGACTGTGAAACAGGACCTGAATTAACCGTAGCTGCAGAGCGTAATGGCACATTTTCTCGTATTTTACCCTCACCGCCTTTCAGGCCGTGGCTGGAAACCTGCTACGCGTGGCGCGCAGGATGCGGCAGCAGCTTTGGCGGTGGATGGCGAGAGGCGAAGGCCAAAGCAGAGGCTGCGCGGCTCCCGTGCGCTGGGTTTATTGTTTTACTTAGGAGCGTGGCCGTTCGTCTTAAACTGTTTATGGTGTTCTCGCCCAGCGCAGCAGTTTGCAATCAGCTGGTTTAAGGAAAACACGATGTCATCTCTGTCAAAGTTCTACATATTTTGGACGTGAAATATGAAACTGAGAACTTTAATCCTGGGTTTCCTGGGATTAGCTCTTGGAACTGCTTTAGAATCCCTTGTTTGTTGGCTCCCCGAAACTTACTGCTCATCTGCCGACTCTGCCCTGTACCATTTCACCTATTAATTTTTTCCCACGTTTCCCTCTCTGCGGCTCCCTCTCCCCGTTTTTTAATGCTTACTTGTGTTTCTTGTACCCTGCTGCATTTTAATTTCTCGCGCTACAGTTCCCTCCCTCTGGCACCCTGTCTCTGTGCTTTATTTCCTCCCTCTGTCCTGCACCCCGTCGCTGAAAAAACTTTCATCCTATGTTTCCTTCTGTGCATCTCCCCGTCCCTATTTTTTCATTATTTCCTGTGGTTCTTGTACCCTGTTACTTTTAACATTTTCTCATTGCGGTTCCTTCTAGCCATCTCCCTGTTTGTTTAATATTCCCGTGTTTCTCGTACCTGACCGCCACTTCTTTTTCCTTTCTGCCTTGTCCTCTGTCCGTCTCCCCGTCCCTGCGTTTTAATTCCTGTCCGTGTCTCTCGTACCCGGTTGCTTTTTAAAAGTTCTTCTACGTCTCCCTCTACCTGGCTCCCTTTCTCCGTTTTTTTGTTTGGGGTTTTTTTTTTTGGTTCCCCGCCCCTCCCCTTGTATTTCTTGCACCCCACCGCTACCTAATTTCTCCTTCAACGATTCCCTTTATCCAGCTTCCCTTTCCCGTACTTTTAACTCCTCCCTTTTTTCCGTATACCCTGTCCCTTTTTAAATTTTGTTTCAGTATTTCCTTCTATCCTCATTCCTGTTCCCATTTTTTAATTCTTTCCTGCTTTTCTCGTAGCCTGCCGCTTCTTAAAACGTCCTTCCGTCCCTCTACCCGATTCCTTGCCCCTGTTTTTTATCTCCTCCTCTGTCCCGCACCCAGTCACATTAATAACTTTCTATGTCTCCATTTATTTAGCTTCAGGGTAAATATCCTTTTAATCCTTTTTGACCCTCCATAGGTATAGGGTATTGCTTGATTCTAATTGGGCGGTGCGGATCTGTTATTTGAACGCTTATGGGGTCCATTTTTATCTTTCCAGTTTCCCCTTCCTTATACCACACTGAGGGGTTAATAGCTTCTTCATCCTCTTGTGTTAAAGTGTATAATTTAATCTGCAATTTGTCCCCTTGACTCTGAATGCTCAAGTTTAACTTCAAAATCAAATCCCTTCCTAATAAATTGTATTCCGCTTCAGGGAGCAAAAGTAAATCATTAAGACAAATTTTCTTTTCTGTTTCTACTTCTACATCTTTCAATATATTTACTTTAAAAGGCTCTCCTTTTGCTCCTACTACTGACACGTACAAAAATTTTTGCTTTTGCTTTTTGTTTTTCTTCGTCCCTCCTAACATAGACTTTCTGGGCTTCTCTAAGTAACTCCTCTAATCTTCTTTCTTGCCAATCTTCCAATTTTTCTAATTTCCTTCTTATATGCCCCCAGGATTTAGCTACAAATTGTGTTCTAAGGAGTGCAGTCCCAGCCACTGTATTCGGATCAATTCCAGAGTACATTTGTAGGTTTTTCCTCAACCTCTCCAACCATTCTGTTGGAGATTCGTCTTTCCCTTGTTGTTCATTAAATGCTTTAGTAATGTTTTGCCCTCGGGGAACCTCTTCCCTTATCCCCTGTGTCCTGGTTTCAGCCAGGATAGAGCTGGTTTTCTTCACAGAAGTCAGTGTGACACTGTGTTTTGGATTTGGGATGAGAAACTGTTGATAATGTGCTGATGTTTTGGGTTGTTGCTGAGCAGTCAAGGACAGTCCAGCTTCTCGTGCTGGCCTGCTAGCAAGGAGGTTGGGGGTGCACGGGGAGCTGGGAGGGGACACAGCCGGGACAGCTGACCCAGACTGGCCAAAGAGATATTCCCTACCATACGACGTGATGCCCAGTACATAAACTGGAGTTGGCCGGGGGGCGGAAATCGCTGCTCGGGGACGGGCTGTCGATCGCCGGGTGGTGAGCGATTGCTGTATTGGGCATCACTTGTTCTTGTACATTCCTGTGTTGGTATTATCATTGTTGTTTCCTTCTTTCTTTCTGTCCTATTAAACCGTGTTTATCTCAACCCACGAGGTTTTTTTCCGAATTCTCTCCCCCACCCTACTGTGGGAGGGGGAGTGAGCGAGCGGCTGCGTGGTGCTTAGTTGCCGGCTGGGGCTAAACCACGACAACATTACATCTTTTCATCCCGTAAGAAAGCATGTGTCCCTACAGTACGTACATAGTTACCCCCCAAAACCGCCAACGTCATACAACGTATCCCGCGATACAACGTATCCCGCCATACGCTCGGAGGGGTTTGCGCAGCCCCCGCTCTCTGTGCACCTCACAGACCTCTGCGCTTTCTGCTTCTGCCCCTGGTGCTGGCGGCTCTGTGGCCGATGCACCGGCAAGCCCAGCCGCATCCTCCTCCTCCTCAGAGAGTCCCTGGCCGTGCTCAATGAGCGATTGCTATGAACGTACTGTAAAAAGCCCTTTTTATAGCCCGACACAACACTGGCCAATTTCAACTCTAGCTGAGCTTTGCCCTTTTCTGTTCTCTCCTTACACGTATGAACTACAGCTCTGTGATCTTCCTGCCAAGCCGGACCTTGGTCCCAGGGATCATAACATTCCTTTTTCCACCTGAGTTGAAAAAGGAGGTCCCTGTTCAGCCAAGCTGGTCTTCTGCCCCTCTTGTTTGACTTCAGACTCCACCAGATTGCCTGCTCCCGTGCTTGCAGAAGGTGGTTCTGAAAAACTAAGCTGCTCTCTGAGCCCTGAGCCCTCCAAAGCAGCTTCGTAGGGGACACTGCAGACTAGCTCTCTGAGTAGCTTCAAGTTTGCTCTCCTGAAAAGCAAGGTAGCAACTCCTCTGAGCTGTATCTCATTACACTCAAAAGTTTAAACTCCCCTGTTTGGTGATCACTGTTATCCCATCTCCTACGAGTCCTTCTCCATACACAAACAGGAGGGACTAAGAGATCTGTCGGGTAGATAAGCAGCCATGGGGAACCACAGTGAGCAGTGGAGTGAGCTGCTGCATGGGCTACGTGCTTTTCCGGCTCAGTGAGTGCCTGGGAAAGGGAGTCTGCAGCCGTGAAGGACAGAGCCGGCCAGCAGGACAGCTGGCAGCCTTCACTCGGGCATTGCCCACCTTGTGACTGGCTGTACCTGTGATGATGTTAATGCTCTTTGTACACAGGTCTGTTGCGTCGTGCTGTGTTGCGAAGCAGACTTGCAGAGGCGTGCCCTGTCTGCCCATCGGGACTCAAGGCACGTTTCCTCCAAGCGCAGCAGCCAGGCTTTGGGCAGCCTCGCCTCATGCTGCTTTTGACATTGCCAACCAGGATCAAGTTTCTGTCCTCTTGTTTTCATGTAGGAACCAATTAGTGAACAAGTCCTGTTTTAATGGAGTGGCAACTCAAACAGTATTACGCTGGTAGAAAGCCTTCAGGAGAAGACTGGTGTCCTGTGGACCTCGCAGTAAGGCAGCCAGCAGCTCTGTTTCTGCTATAGCTACAAACATCCGCGAGTGAAACAACCGCAGCTTTTTAATACAGTTACAGAGGTTTACACTTTTCTTTGCAGACACAAAGCATGCTTTTGTCTTGAACTTTTCATTAGTCTGAAAAAAAGATCATTGGTAGTATAGGATACCATGCTGTTTATTAAATGTACATAAATTAACATCTACACAGAAAGGATGTTTTCCTCATCAGAAACAATGCTGAAACGATGAGCAACTCTGAAAAGAAAGGTACATAAGGCTCCCGTGCACAAACCCCAAAGCTTCAAAGGAGAAAGGTGAAAGAGCGCTACATCCTTATGTCACAGGACAACCTGTGATTAACCCGAGTTATGGACACTGTCACATCATAGGTAGTTGGGGCCAGTTCAGATCCCCTGCCTTCTAGATCAGCCGCCTTGATGAGCTGGGTGTTTCAACTGTTATAAAGCTGCAGAATCAACCAGAATCGACACTGAAATGACTGTGCTGGCTACAGAATGGCTAGAATAAATATGGGGGTGTGTCCAGTTTTTTTCCGGTCCTGGAGGGTGGCTGGGATTTGGGGCACCATGTAAGCTGGCTTTTTTAACTCCTCCTTCCCATCAGTCCCTAGGCACAGGCACGTGTTGTGGCTGAAAGCAAAGCATCACCACTCCAGTTCTGATTGACAGAAAGGGGGGTGTTTGCGTCGGTCCAGAGAGCGCTGATGGGTCGGACAAGTAAGAGCGGAGTTTTTGCTGTAGCTAACCTGGAGTTAACTCAGCTAATGGAAACTGCAAGCCAGTCATGTTTGATCAAGAATACTAAGAAAGGGTATTGTGCTGTGTGCTGCATACAAGGACTTGCACCGACCAAAGGGCAGCAATGGGTGCTCCCTTCTTGTATGCAGCAAGGTGGTGCAGCGTCTCTCTGCCAAGAATGAGTAGCGGCAAAGAAAACCTGGAGGGTTTTATAGTCTGGAACATGCTGTCCAGCGTGTCCCTCGTGTCCCTCTCAGATGATATACACCTCCACGCCCAGCACGCCCCATGGAATCTGCAGGTGACATGCCAGCTCCCCACGGGGGCAGCTGTGCCGGCTGGTGGGCTTTTGCTGACGGAGCCGAGGAGTGAGCCAGCAAGGCCTCCCGCCAGGGCTGGGCTGGGTCTGAGGGCGGTGCGGGGCCGCTCCGGCGTCGCGGTGCCCGAGTGAAATGTGCCGGCCGGAGCAGAAGGGCGCGGTGCCTCCCTCCTCGCCTCCGCCGAGGTGGTGCTGGGGCTGCATCGCGCCCCTCAAAGCCCAGGCAGCAGAGCTCATGCGGGCAATCCAGGCAGCAGAAAAAAATCGGCACCTGCAAGAAGAGAGTCCAAAGTGCTGATGAAACCATGAAGGCAGGAAGAGGCACGACTTTGTGCCCTGTTCTTTGGGCAGTGTGCTGTCCAAGGGGCAGTTCCTGGCACACGAGAGGGAACCGTCCCTGGCAGTGGCTACGGCACGGCTTTGTCCCCTTCTCCACACGTGTGACACCCTCAGAGCTCTGCAAGTTGACAGAGATGTGCAGCACTGCTTTGCTAGGCAGCAGGGCTGGGCAGGGCAGCTGTGCTGTGGTCCTTTCCAAAAGCCGAGCAGCAGCACGCCTCACTGTCCCTTGCTAGAAAGCCAGGCTTGAAGGCAAAACACGCTGCTTTGGTAGTGTTTGGTTGTTTTCTTCTTCCCTCAATTGTCTCAGGTGCAACGTGAGCTTTTTACGAAGTGCCAGTACCTCAGGGTCTACAGCTACATGACACAGCTCCTTGCTGCGTCTTTGGGATTCAGACACCAGCAGCCAGTGCTGGGCTTGCCAGCTGACATGAACAGAAAAGGGAGACTTTGCCTCTTTCTGTAGGCAGCGGGTCAAAGAGCTCCAAAAATTGCTATGAGCCTTGTGACTCTGCTGGGGTGTTGCTCAGCCTTGCACAAACAGAGCTGCCACAAGTGCCGAAGGAGAGCTGCCAACGCTGGAGTGATATGTTCCTCCTGACAGACACGCTCTCCCACGGGCAGCTGCGGGCTTCCTGCCCGGTGCCATCTCTGCGCACCTCAGAAATATTGCCCATAGTCGGAGCAGTGTTCGGAGCTTTGAAAGATGGGCAGCAGAGCCTGCTACACACCTGGGCTCCTCGTTCTTCTTGCCTGCCTGGATGTCCTCAGTTGCCCATCCCGCAGAGCTCTGCTCCCAACTTGCTCCTCTCGCTGTCCAGTAGCCCGTTGCTCCCCTCTTCACAGGTTGCTCTTCTCGAGCCTGGCAAACTTTCCATTCAATGTATTGTTAGACAGGTCAAGCCATGATAAACGTGAACCAATTCTGCTCTTAACCACACCTAGCTCATTTTACCTTGTCTCCCCAGAGGAGCTCTCCAGGTGTTCACTTTCTGGAGGGACTGGAGGCACCTGCAATGGAAATGTGCAAGTTAACGGGTGGCAAGGACCTTCCTGCCCAATTGCTACCTTAGCTCGGAAAGGCACAGCCCTTGGATGGGTTTGCTCAGCCCAGCTGAGCCAGTTCTGGTGGCATCACCGCACAAACCGCCATGGCCATCCTGCACCACCCTTCCTCTGCACCTTTGCAGAGCTGCCGGCTAGTGGGTGACCTTGCTTGTCCCTGCGGCAGCACTCTCAACTTCTGACAGTGCTGTCACCCTCTTTGTGGCCCTGACATACCGCTGCTGCTTCTGCTTCCACCTCTGGTGCTGGCAACTCCTTGGCCGACGTGCCGGCAAGGCCAGCCACATCCTCCTCCTCCTCAAAGAGCTGCGGGGGACAGAGGAGGACAGTTGCTTGGCTGGGGACAGGCCCCGGGGCCGGTGAGCCTTCCTCCGGGCCAGGAGCGAGCGTGGGCGGCTCTGCTTTCACTAGGGCAGGATGCAGGGGTGGCTGGAGGTGGGGGAGGTGGGGCGGAGCCGGCTTGGTCCCCGAGCCCCAGCCGGGGTCCCTCTGCTGGGGACAGCGCCTCTGCGCAGGAGCCAGCGCCACGGGCACCCCCCGGCCAGGCTGGCTTACCTGGAGGGGCTGGGGCAGCGTGCCGTCCTGGCTGCAGAGAGCTGCCAGGGGCCGGTCGAAGAGACCCGCCCTGCCGGCACAGCCCGACTGCCCGGGCGCCTCCGCAGCGGCCAAGGTCCCTCGCCGCGCAAAGGGCCAGGGCAGCCCCCTCGTCCTGCTGCGGGTCCCGCCTGCCGCCAGGGAAAACAGAGCAGAGAGCCATGGAGGGCAAGCGCCAGGTGAATGCTGCCCGAGCCTCTGCGTGCTGGGCGCCCCCGCCAACAGTGAGGGAGAGGCGTGGCTGGGGAACGAGGCGCCCCGGGGGCTCAGCTCTCTGCGGCCGTGCCCTGCGGGAAGGGCAGCAGCAGCCCCTGAGCAGCGCAGGTGCCGCCTGCCAGCGCAGGAGAGAGGGGCCGTCCTGCCCCCGTCTCCTCCAAACTCACCGTCCGAGTGGCCACGTCCACCTTGGCTGCCGGAGGGGACGGGAGGTGGCTTCTGCTGGGCACCAGCCTGCAAGAAATGCGCTGTGCTCAGCGAGCAGCCCTGCAGCACGAAGGGCCCCTGGCGAGCTGCATCGGCCGCGGGCCATGAGTGAGATGTGGGGACGGCCGAGATGGCGGCCCGGGGGCTCCTCACCTCTGCCAGGCCCTCGACCAGCCTCTCCAGGCTGCTGGCGTTGAGTGTTTTGGCCTGGGCAAGGGGAGAAGAGCAGCAGGTGAGAAGCCATGGGGCTGGTGCGGGGTTGGAGCAGCCCCTGGGGCAGAGCGGGGCCGGGAGGGACACTCACGGCATTGCGGCCGCCCAGCTCCTTCAGCAGGAGCTTGATGGAGGGCAGCTGGGTGACGCGGGCTCCCTCCACTCCTTCTGCTGGCCTGTGCACGGGGCAGGGGCAGAGACAGAGCTGTGTGAGACCCAAGCTGCCTCTTCCCTCGCCTGCCAGTCCCGGGAGCCCTTCCAAGCTGCCCCGAAGCAGCCGGGCACCGCCCGGCCGTCGAGCGGAGAGCAATGGCAAGGAGGGAGGACGGGGCTGGGTGAAGCAGCTCCGCCAGCTCTGCCCGCTCCAGAGCTGCCCGCAGCCGTGGGGGCAGCTCTCCCCAGCTCAGGAGCGGCGTTTCCGCATCGTACGGCTACGGCTAGAGCATCCCCCCGTGCTGTGAGCACGGGCCCCCCAAGCTGCTCTGCCAGGCAGGGCTTACCCACGGAGCGCGCTGAGCCAGAGCTCCTTCAGCGAGCGGGAGCTGCAGGAAAGAGAGGAGAAAGAGCCTGAGCGCCCGCTGCTGCCCAGCCCGCGGGCAGAGGCGGGCGCCGGCACAGCCCTGCCCCGTGGGGACGGCTGCAGAGGCAGGAGGAAGCCGCGTGGGGCCGGACAGAAGCGCTGCCCGGCCCTGCCGGGGGACGTGGCACCGAGACCCACCAGAAGGTGACGACGCAGAAGCCATAGGGCCAGGCGAGGACGAGGGACGTGGTGGCCTTGTCTTCCTCCTCCTGGGCGGCATCCCCGGCCGCCCCCTTGCCGCCGCTCAGCACCCACAGCCGGCGCAGGGCCAGGCAGAGCTGCGGGCGCGGGGCGCTGCCACGTCTGCAGAGAGGAGCGGCAGGGAGTGACCTGGAGGTGGCCGAGCCCGGCGGCTGCCCTCTGGCCTCCGCCTGCCCCGCGCACGGCCACGGGTGCAGCCAGCAGCAGGGTGCCGGGGCCTGGGGCTGCTCCTTGGGCGTCCCTGCCCCGGTGCCGGGGCCAGGCCTTAGGAGGAAAGGCAGCCGGGGTCTGCGCCTCTTACTTGGCCTTGGCGATGATCAAGGCATCGCTGAAGAGGAGGAGGTGCCTCTTCCCCGTCCCGCGGCCCTGCGTCACCCGCACGCGCTGGTGGAGCAGCGGCTCAGCTGATGCCGGGCCGGGCGCGCACTGCTGCTCGGGGCCAGGGTAGACCCTGCAGAGCAGGCGGCAAAGGGCGTGAGAAAGGCGGCTGCTGAGGGGCCCAGCTGCGCCGGCGTGTCCCCGAGCCGCGGGGGGAGCCCACCTGGAGCCGTAGCAGCAGTTCAGCTGGCCCATCGTGCCGGGGCCAGGGGAGTCCTCGCGCCGGACACGCTGCTGGGGCTCCGGAGAGCTCCCAGCCGGCTGGAGCGAGGCTGCTGAGGGGGTCCCGGTGCCGGGCAGTGCCGCTGGGTGAGAGCTGGTCTCTCCCTGGAGCTGCCGGGTGCTGGCAGAGCCGTGCCTGCAGGCACTGTGGCCGTTGCCGGGCCAGCGCCGCGACATCACAGCTGCCATTCCAAGCCCGGGGGGGGGGCTGGGGGAGGGGCTGGGGGAGGGGCTCCTGTCTCTCTCGGCCTGGGGAGCCCGGGCCTGGGCACAGCACTGCGGGCATGGCCTCAGCAGCGCTGAGCAGAGGGCAAGGCTCCCCTCCCTCCAGCTGCTGGCAAGGCTTTGCCCAGCGCAGCCCAGGGCACCGCCGCCCGCCGCCTTTGGCCAAGGGCACGGTGCTGGCTGCTGCTCAGCTTGGTGTCCAGCAGGACCCACGGGCCTGTTGCGTTAAGAGGCAGAGCAATTTGGCAGAAACTAAACCCCCTTGCTTTCCAGTCGATCCTCAGATATCAGAGGGACTGGGGGCGGCTGAGCTTAGGTTCTGAGTGATGCCCAAAGTCAGCGTTAGTAGTCCGGTCGCGCCCAACACCTTTGTTGGACTATCACGGGTCCGGATGCACTACTAACATCACACTACCTGCTCAGCCGGACACCTCCTGAACGAACACGGCCGCACTCAGAGGTACGGTCGCGTTCAGGGACCACACACGGCTGAGTCAATCAATAGTGCGATTTATTGAACACACGGCTGAGTCAATCAATAGTGCGATTTATTGAAGCAACAGATATACAGGTTCTTTGGATTGCCGGTGATAAATTCACTACCTATAAAGCACGTGCAAATGCTAAAACTACGAGGGACACTACTTGGCTATAAACGCCTTAAAAGATGTAAAGTGACTCTATATAGAGATTTCTAAGTTTCCCGGGAAGGCACTTGGTATGACCAAGGGTTCAAATCTTGCCCAACGGCGTCCCGATGGGGGGGAAGAGAGGCTCAGCCCGTCGACTGATCCCAGAAGTTAGAGTGGTACACAACGATGGTATCTTCCCTAACATCCAGCTCTTAAAACATTATTTTATAGTGTTTTACTTTGCAGGTGGAGCTTGAGTGACTCTAGTCATACATACCTTTATCAGGATTGGTGCAGAATTCTCTCGCTTCGCGTTTAAAGGTACAGACTAGGAAAAATTCAGTGCGCACACTCATTGAGGAGGGGTCGCACCTTGGGGGGGTGTGGTAGCTTTTGAGAGGGGTGTGCGTTTTAGTATTATAATGATATTATAATTAGCAAAGTTCACTCTAAGGACAGCACTTCATCAAAGTTGACAGGTCTTTGGCCCAGGACATTGTAAGCGCAGCTTATCAATGTACATCCTGTGCATCCCTAAACTCCCCGGTTCACAGAGCGTGGCCGCGAGGTCTCCACTCCGCTCCAGCCTCCATGTAATCTCTCCCAGAGTCAGCACACCAGGCGCCCCTGATGTTGCCAACATCCAAGGCCGTTCAGGGAGTCTCCATGGCACAGACCCGTTGTGCATGAGTGCTACGTTCCACCTGGTTTCAAGGCTGTTCTTAGAGGGTAAATTTCCAAAGTACCCCTCAGCGATTACTCCACATCTCTGGATGAGGGATCCGGAGATTATTTTGCCTTTGAGTGGGAATACCCCGAAACAGGACGAAAACAACCATTAAGATGGACTGTGTTACCACAAGGGTTTACAGAGTCACCAAATCTATCTGGACAAACTTTAGAGAAAATTCTACAAGATTTCACAATACCTAAGGAGGTAAAATTATTGCAATATGTGGACGATTTATTAGTAGCAGGAGAAACTGAAGAGGGGATCCGAAAAGCCACCATTAAATTGTTAAATTTTCTAGGGGAAAAGGGATTAAAGGTGTCCCGATCAAAGCTGCAGTTTGTAGAACAAGAAGTAAAATACTTAGGACATTGGCTGAGTAAGGGAAGGAAGAAGTTAGGTCCTGATAGGGTATCTGGGATTCCATCCTTAAGACCCCCACAAGCTAAAACGGAAATTAGGCAAATACTGGGATTATTAGGATATTGTAGACCATGGCTTGAAAATTATAGTGAAAAAGTAAAATTCCTATATGAAAAATTAACTAATAACCAACTTAAATGGCTTATTGAAGACAATCAGAGATGTGAGGAAGTAAAAAAAGCATTAATACAAGTACCTGTATTGAGCCTCCCAGATCTAGAAAAACCTTTCTATCTCTTTGTGAATACATCAAGCCAGACAGCATACGGAGTTCTTACTCAAGACTGGGCAGGAATCAAAAAACCCGTGGGGTATTGTTCTAAGTTACTTGATCCAGTAAGCAGAGGATGGCCTGCTTGTCTCCAAGCTTTGGTTGCTACAGCATTATTAATAGAAGAAGTTAGGAAGATTACCTTCAGTGCTCCTTTAAAAGTGTATACCCCACACAATGTCAGAAATGTTTCACAACAAAAAGCGGAAAAATGGTTAATGGACAGCCGGATTCTAAAGTACGAAGCAATACTAATAGACTCCCCTGACTAAGCGTGACTTCTGCTCAGAGTCCAGCACAATTTTTGTTTGGAGAACCATCAGAGGAATTACAACATAACTGTTTAGAGGTAATTGAGACCCAGACTAAGGTGAGACCAGATTTAAGAGATGCTGAGTTGGAAAATGGAGAAGCGCTGTTCAGAGATGGCTCCTCCTGAGTGGTAGAAGGGAAGAGAAAATCGGGATATGCAATAATTAATAAGGACTTAGAACTTGTGGAATCAGGACCTCTGAGTCCATCATGGTCAGCTCAGGCTTGTGAGCTGTATGCCCTATGTAGGGCCCTGGGATTATTAAAAGGAAGAAGTGGGGCTATATTTACAGATTCTAAATACGCATATGAGGTGGTCCACTCTTTTGGAAAAATTTGGGAAGAAAGAGGTTTGATTAATACTCAAGGGAGGATTTTAATACATCAAGAATTAATAGTAAAAATTTTAAAGGCTTTAAGAGAACCAAAGGAGATAGCAGTGGTACATGTGAGGGGACACCAAAAGGGATTAGATTACCGAACGAGAGGAAATAACTTAGCAGATAAAGAGGCCCAGGAAGCAGCCTTGAGGACTAAAGTTGCCAAAATTAATGCCATACAAACAAAGGAGGACACCAGCAAAGAAGAACGAGAGGAAAGAGAGAAGAAGTTTGCCCCACAAGAACAAACAAAATTGGAGAAAATAGGAGCTAAATTAGAACAAGGAAAATGGACACTGCCCGATGGGCGAGAAATGTTGCCAAAAGCCTACACCAGGCGAATATTAGAACGTTTGCGTGTGCAAACACATTGGGGTACAAAAGCGTTAAGTGATCATTTTCTTAAACAATTTGGTGGTATTGGAATTTTTGAAATAGCAAAGCAAATTACACAAGGTTGCTTAACCTGTCAAAAGGTAAATAAGACAGTGTTTGGACAAACAGCCACGGGAGGGAGAAAAACAGCTTACAGACCTTTTGAGAAAGTCGATTTCACTGCATTGCCTAAGGTAGGGAGGATAAAATATTTATTGGTAATAGTAGATCATTTAACACAGTGGGTAGAAGCGTACCCTGTAGCACGAGCTACGGCACAGATGGTGGTAAAAATTTTATTGGAACATTTGATACCTAGATATGGGATAATCCAGTACATTGATTCTGACCAGGGCACACATTTTACTTCTAAAATAATAAAACTATTATGTCAATCATTAGGTATTCAGTGGGAATACCACACTCCGTGGCACCCACAAAGCTCGGGGAAGGTAGAAAGAATGAATCAAACAATAAAACAACAATTGGCTAAATTAATGATTGAGACGCAAATGCCCTGGACGAAATGTTTACCACTGGCACTTCTAAACGTAAG
Source organism: Phaethon aethereus (assembly GCF_964289735.1). Lineage (NCBI taxonomy): Eukaryota > Metazoa > Chordata > Aves > Phaethontiformes > Phaethontidae > Phaethon > Phaethon aethereus. The sequence continues at coordinate 326,557 of NW_028114303.1, read as the reverse complement.
AACTAAACCATACAGTGAGACTGGATTATCGCCATATGAAATGTTATATGGCGTGCCTTATTTTCAAGGAATACCTCTGGGGAACAATGTAATTGAGCATCATAGTATCCAACAATATATAATTACCCTTGGAAAAAGATTAAAAGAATTAAGAGAGATTGGGATGGTGGCCCAAACACCACCTTTAGGATTTGCAATTCATCAGTTAGAACCAGGAGATAAAATTCTGACAAAAACATGGAAAGAAGGAAACCTATCTCCCCTCTGGGAAGGACCTTTCCTTGTTTTATTAACTACAGAAACAGCTGTGAGAACTGCTGAAAAAGGATGGACACATGTGTCACGAGTGAAAGGTCCAGTGAAGGAGTGGAAAGTCACATCTGACTCAATTGCTGTGGGAATTTTATTGCGGCTACTCCTGTAATAGAAACAGGAGTGAAACATGAAATTCCCACAGTTGCTAAAAATCTATTTGTAAATCTTGCTGAAAACATTGCTGAAAACATTGAATATAGCTAATTGTTACGTTTGTGGTGGAACAAATCAAGGTGAATGATGGCCATGGGAAGCTATGGAGAGCAATATAAGTAATCCCCAAGTTTGGAAAACAATGGGAAAGGGTAATAGGAAACAACAATGGGTACTCCAAACGAGTATAATCGGAAGGAGTTGTTGGCAAAAGAAGAACAGGAAAAAGGAGCTGGAACTAGAATTTGTCCTTTGTGTAGAAGGTGGTGTGTATTTGTAAGATTAGTGTTGCAGGCTAACTGGCAGTTTTCTGTAGCCATAAAGCCTTGCAAATAAAGAGGATCGCCAGGCTCGGGCAAGTGCTCAGGTCTGGACAAACCACTGATCTATCAAAGCTCTGGCCTTCACAAGCAGTGCTCAATTAATTTGGGTACTAAGAAAGCACCCCCTTAAAGGAAAGGAGAGGGCAAGACCGGAGGGGAACTGGTATTGCGGCTTAAAAAGGGTCTGCCAAGGGCTGCAACCCCTTCGGGCTGTGACCGCCGACCACTATGGCCCTGACCGGACCTCTTCTAGTTCTACTTGGGGTGAGTTCCTTGACTCTGACTACGGCAAATAACTGTAGTCAATATTGGAACAAGTCCAGCTGGGGTTTACCCCAGAAAAATGGAAAAAGTGAGGACCTTTTCTAATTGTACAGCCTGTACCTGTAATCATATTTGCCAAGGAATTGGAACAATAAAACCTAGGTTTTTTTCCTGTTACCCATAAATCAGGGAGAGCCAGGTGTATAACGAATGGCCTCCTGAGAGACAAACTTGGAAAGGAGTCAATCTAGGAGGATTTGGGGGAGATTTTATGGGTGGTGATTGGCTTACTAAAATCGGGATAGTTGTACTGGGGATATGTGGGGGATTGTTACTAGATTAATCTACTCGGTTATACAAGGAATGCAGATATCTGCAGTACTCAATTGGAAATGAAAACACGAATCAATACTGCAAAGAAGAAGATGGGGGATTGTGAAATATGTTCACCTGATTCGTGTGATGAAGTGTAATCTTCTGTACTTTTATGGATTTCTCCTGCACCATAAAAAGGGGTATTTTACAGAAGAAAGTTAAACTACTTTGCTGGTATATCAGCTCAAACCAGTTTGACCACTGACCGCATAGTATTGTGTAAAGAGAAACTTGTAAAGTGCATGCATAAAGTTTGGGGTCATCCTGGGGGCACACCGAGGAAGATTTGACAAGACTCTAGAAGGAGAAGAGGGCATGCGCCGAAGAAGACACGCCTATTCATGAATACGTATTAGCAGACAGGATATAAACCAAGAACAGTAACTGTACCGCGTGCATCTTGGTGGAGCAGAGACTCCCGGAGCACCCAGCGCTGTTTGCTTGCCTCTATTCGCTTAATAAATTGTAAATTTGAATTGGAATCCTGTTTGGGACTAAATCATTTATCACATCCTTATCCAGCATCTTTTCAAAATACTGGTAAGACTCAAGCCTGCGTCGTAACTGGTTCCTCTTCCATCCGCTGTAGGAGTCCCCTGTGTTCCGGAAACACCACAGGGCACATCGAACTATAACACAAAGCGCTATGGATAGAACCACAATAATTATTCAAGTAACAAATAATCGTTGTAACCATGATAGGTTTGGTAAACCAAGAGGTTAACTTTCCCACAGCTCAGAAAACCCCCAAAAGGTGTCATCTTGAGTTACTTCACGTAGGATTTTTGCTTGTTCTCTGATCTCCCGTAAGTCAGCAGATATTCACCCACTTTGGTCTACATACCTGCAACAGCTGACATTGATTACTGTGCACACCCCTGCCTGTGAGGCTAATATTAAATCTAGAGCCATACGATTTTGTGATACTATTTTCGATAAACTAGTAGTTTCTTCTTGGAGTTTCCTGATGGCATCTATAGTTTTATTCTCAATTATCTCTATTACAGCCGAGATGTTTATTATAGCTTTTTCTAACTCGCTAACCCCCAGAAATGGGATTAGCCACCGCACAAAGCTATGATAGCGTGTCAGCTTTTCTATTAAGGGCTTACTCACCCTTCAGTTTCTTCTCACGGGATTCTGTGTTGTTTTATCAATAATAGTGATGTTGGGAACCAGGGTGTCCAAAGTACATGCTCCCCACCACCTCAGAGGTAAAGTTTTCCGAGCTGCTGTACCACACAACCAGTACCACCCTGTCCCTAGCAGAACCGGGAGGCCAATATAATTAAGTAACTGAAATGCTGGATCAATAGAGACAAAATGTGGTCCTCTGTCAGAGGATATAGTTGCTGGAACTCCAAAATGTGGTATTATCTCTTGTAGCAATGCTTTAGCTGTCTCCCGAGCTTTAGCTGTTCTGGTTGGGAATGCCTCTGGCCAACCAGAAAAGGTATCAGTTAATACCAATAAATATCGATACCCCCCTTTTCTTGGAAGTTCTATAAAATCAATCTGTCATTATTGCCCAGGCCCATTGTCTTTCCCAATCTGGCCCATTTCTGGCTTGGCGGTATTCTTGGGATTAGTTTGGAGGCAAAGATCACGTTGTTGAGTTACCTGTCTCACCATAGTATACAAATTTCTGGCCACACTTTCTCTAATTAAATGTTTATATAGAGTCTCCATCTCCCAATGCCTTTTCCTATGTTCTTCCCTTACCAAATGCCATATTAGGCAGGAGGGAATAATCACTTTTCCTTGTGGGGTATAAGCCCACCCTTCTTTGTTATATGACCCTTCCAGATCTGTGATAAGGTTTTGATCTTCCTCGGTATATTTTGGCTTACCTTCTAGGGAGATTCGCCGTCAGGGACTAAAGCTCCTTCTGTTTTTATCTCTGTTTTAGCTACCTGTTTTGCCTCTCTGTCCACCAGCTCATTTCCTCTCTCCAATTCCGAGCTCACTTTCCGGTGAGCCTTAATATGCATAATCGCCACCTTCTCAGCAAGTTGGACTGCTTTCAACAGTCTCAAAATCTCTTTTGCATGCTTAATAGTTTTCCCTTGAGAGCTCAGTAACCCTCTTTCCTCCTAGATTGTTCCATGCACGTGCACAACTCCGAAGGCATATCTTGAGTCTGTATAAATATTCACAACTTTGCCTTGAGCCACTTCCAAGGCTCGGGTCAGAGCAATTATTTCTGCGCTCTGTGCAGAGGTATTTATGGGCAAAGGTCTATTATTTCTTGACTAGTGGTAATGGCATATCCCATGTGTCTTTTACCACTCAGGACATAGCTGCTTCCACCTGTGAACCAGTTTTCTCCGCTTTCCATAGAGTTGTCTTTTAGATCTGGTCGGTTTGCGTACGTTGTTTCAATAGTCTCCAAAGAGTCATGATGCGCTGGTTCTCCCGTGTTTCCACTAAGGAAAGAAGCTGGGTTGACAATGTTAGTAACTACGACCTCCACATCATCCTGTTCTATCAGTATAGCCTGATATCTCAGGGATCTTTGTGGAGAAAGCCAGTGCCCACCCTTTGCGTCCAGCACTGCGGACACTGTGTGAGACACTAAAACAGTCATCTTCTGGCCCAGAGTAAATTTTCGGGCTTCTTGTACATTCAATATTACAGCTGTAATTGCTCTCAAGCATCCAGGCCAACCCTTCGCAGTTGCGTCTAACTGTTTGGAAAAGTAGGTAACTGCTCGTCGATAGGGGCCCAGATCTTGTGCTAATATTCCCAGAGCAATTCCCTGTTTCTCGTGGGAAAAGAGAAAAAAACGGTTTACTCACATCAGGGAGCTCTAAGGCCGGAGCCAACACCAAAGCTTTCTTTAGTAGCTCAAAGGCTCGTGTGCTCTCTTTGCCCGTCCAGATCATACAATCGTATCGTAACAGTTTCCTTTCTCCAGACGGTATTTCCCAAGATTCCAAGTCTTTTGCGAGCTCATTGCCAAAGATGGTAGACTGTTCGTAAATCCTTGTGGCAACACCGTCCAAGTGAGCTGAGTCTTGCGACCACTTTTGGGGTATTCCCATTCAAATGCAAATAATTTTTGGCTGGCTTCATGGGGAGGGAGGCAAAAGAAGGCATCCTTCAGATCTAAAACAGTAAACCAAGTTAGTTCAGGTGTTAATACGGTCAACAGGGTATATGGATTTGCTACTACGGGGTAAAGGTCCTCAGTTATTTTATTTACGGCCCGTAGATCCTGGACCACACTATACAACCCGTCAGGTTTACGAACAGGTAATACAGGGGTGTTGAAATCAGACTCACAGTTTTTCAGTAATCCTATTTATAAAAATCTTTCAATCACTGGCCGAATTCCTTCCTTACCTTCCCTTCTGCGGGCAGACTGGTTAAGAATAGACTCAGTATCTGGATATATTGCTGATCTTTTACTTCCAGAGTAATTTCTCCTTTTTCAAATGTAATTTTTGCACCCAATTGTTCTAACAAATCTCTTCCCAAAAGTGGCTTTGGGGAGTTGGGCCTATGTAGGAATTTGTGGATACCCCATTGTTTTCCCAATTTATACTTCAAAGGTTTACAAAAATATGCCTTTTCACTTTGGCCAGTCGCTCCTTTTACCATGATATAGTCGTTTCCCAGGGGCATCAAGGCTTGATTTAAAACCAAGTATGTTGCCCCTGTGTCAACCAAAAATTCTACTTCTTGTTCTTCCTTCCCCAGCCTCATTATAACCAGTGGATCTGCTAGGGTACATTCCCCAGGTCCCTGTCAATCCTTTTTCACATGGGCTACTATTCTTCCTGTCTGGTGGCTTCGCCTCTTTGCCTTGTTTCTTGGACACCCTCCTTTCCAATGACCAAATTTCTTACACAACGCACATTGATCCTTACCTAATCAAGATGGTTCTCGTCTAGGCCTCCCTTCCTCCTCTTCCCTGACAACTGCTATCCTTCCTCTCTATTACTAAATACTCTCCACGCTTCACCCAGCAACACTTACAGATTTCTACCTTCTGTAGGGCGCAGCTTCTGGAGTTTGTGCCTAATGTCCCCCGTAGACTGACCCAAGAACAGGGAGACTATTTGTTGTATTCCTACCTCTGACCCAGGATCCAGCGGTGTGCTACGGCGCATTACATCCCTCAATCGATCCAGGAACTCGGATGGGGACTCAGAAGGACCTTGTTTAACTGCATATAGAGCTGACCAGTTTGTGGTTTTGGGAATAGCCCTTTCCATTCCCTTCAAAATCCAGTCTTGATATTCCTGTAGCCTCTCCATATGGGCAGATTTATTAGCATCCCATTTTGGGTCTCGGAGGGGAAATATTCTTTGACATCCCCCCCGTGATCTTGTAATGGTCTTCAGCTAAATTCTCTGCTGTTTTCAAAATTAATTGCTTTTCTGTTTCTGTCATATACTCTAAGAGCAACTGTATACCTTTCCAGTCTGGATTATGTTGTTTTACGATGAACTGAAAATGCTTAGTAACACTCACCGGGTCGCTTCTATAGTCTCTTGCAACTTTTCTCCATTCTCCTAGATCAGTGGTGGAAAAGGGCACCTTAATCATCATTGTTCCTCCATCAGGTCCCACTGCCTCTCGGAGTGGGGCTTGTAAAGCTGTAGGGACAGTCGTAGAGGCAGTTTTCTTCCTTGTGCGGGAAGATATGGGACCGTCCATACAGTGCCTACTGTAATCATGAGACTGGCATAAAATTTGAGATTTTTATAATGCAGCTCATATTTGTTCTTTACTTTCTTTGTGAGTTCAGGGTTTGTTTTAGGGCACATTGTAATTTTTAGATTTGTTTTAGAATCGAGAAGCTTGGGAGAAAATTTTTGTGATTGGGTTTTTTGGTTTGGTTTTTTTTGTCCATCCATAGTCATTTGTCATAAAGAGCTGAGCATTCAAGGAAATACCAAAACTATTATGATTTGCAAAGTGAAAACCTGTAGTACGTTCTGCACAGATTTGGTCGCCTTCTATTATGCTTAAATTGTGGCCTGTCATGATGGACACCAAACTTCAGGCCAAACTTGACATCTGCAGTATTCAGAGTATGTGCATTTGTCAAGCAATGAGCTAGCAAGTGTCTGGAATTGTTAGGTAGCAATGCCTGATTAAAACATGGTCTATATTCATATGAAGCAATCCCAGAAAATGAAGAGGAATTTGCAGCACTTAAAAAAAGACATCATATTTATGCAGTACAATTCAGGTAAACGTAAAAGAGTTCAAAACCTTCCCTCCTTGGCTACCAGTTTTGAGAGAAGTATGGCGTTGTGCGTAGAACAAAGGGATGTCTGTAAAACTTTCCCTGTTGCATGCTCAGTCTGTAAGAACGTTTCATGTTTTGCAGAAATGCTAACAGCTTCCAAGGTTATACAAGCATGGTAGCTTCCCCCACCATCTTTTCAGAAATACGGAAAGCAGGAAAATCCCAGAGTCTGGAAAAGTTGCTGGCAGAATCGTTTGCCCGAGGTAGGTTTAAAATTGAGAGATTCTTGGCCCTCTTCATAATTCATGTAACTAATTTTCCACAAGTTTTCTAGGCTTGCTTCTGTGGGTCCTATGATAATGCAAAGAGAACAAGTGAAGCTCTAGAAGTAAAATACTTCTCATAAGTTTAATCCCTTTTTTAGTTTAAAAGACCTCATGCACTGTGAACTTGTTTTATAGTCTTCTCCCCAAATGTAGGTGTGGAGAGTCACAGAAAGACATAAATATTGAAGTCTCCAGTAGCTGCATGTTCCCTGTTTTTATTCTAAAGAAATGTTTGGAAGGTATTTCTGAGGAGTTAATGTTGTTTATGTGTTGGGTTTGTTTGGGTTTTTGCTGTGCTGGCTTAATTCTCATTGATTATAGTCTAATCCCTTTGTGTTTCTTTTTACAAAGAAATCCAAGCAATAGTTACCAATATTAACCAAGACAATAGAGTCCTTAATGCCGGGGATCTTTTTTTGTACGTCTTGCCTTTTTTAAGCTGCTTTCCAATTTCTCAGTGGGCAGGAAACTAGATGGCACGTGTTTTTTCCCTTTTGTGTCCTTGCAGAACTCTTGCGTTGAATTTTAACTTCTGTGTTGCCTGTGAATAACGTAGAGAAGTGATACATTGCTTTGTACAGCAATGCACCTTGATTTTGAATGCATGATGAATACCGTGGAAGGAACCAAACGCGAGGAAAGTTTTATGTGAGTGTGTTCCTATATTTCTTTTTTTTTTTCTGAATTTGTAACTGCAATTGGGGAGTAAAAAAATTTCAAACCAAAACCAAACTCCTAATCACCCCCGACCTCCTCAAACACCTAGTGTCTTGTCAGCTGTGGAATGACATCGCTCAGTGAGTTAACCTTGAGGAGAGATTTTGTTTGGTCCAGACTGTGGACAAAATCCAAGAACTAGCAAAATAAGGTCCTCATTCGCTAGAGCTCTGTGTGGGGAATTGTTATAGGAGAAGAAGTGTTAACTTCTTAGGGCGAGCGGACTTGCATTTGAATCCTGAATTTGTTCTTTTGGCAACACAACATTTTCGCTCTTTCACCCTAAGGAAAACTCTTTTTTTGCCAGTTTCCCATAAAAGCGATCATGAACAACGTTAACTTCATTTGGTAAAACGACTCCTTCTGACAGAAGGGGAAAATATTAAGTATGCAATGAGTGGAGTCACAGATGAATCTACCAAGCAGACCACAATGTTTACTCTCACAGGCTTTACTGTATACGAAGCTAGTGGACTCAAGTAATGGATTGATAAGTGTATAAGCATTTGCAGAATGAGGACTTTTCAGTTAATCTTCTGTAAGATTTTTGTCTACACCAGCTTGTACGCCAGGATCCTAGCTCACTTTCTGTGCTTGGGTCTTTGAGTTTGTTTCTGCATTCAACTTTGTTTCCAGGAAAACATATCAAATCTGTGATCATTACAGCATGCCATAATAGTTAATATGCCAGATTTAAGAAAAACACAGCTAAGGAGCTTCCTTCTTCACAACCCCCCAACATATAAACCCCCAAAATGAAGGAATTCCTTAAACCTAGAAAGAAAGAAATACGCTGTGAGTCACATGTTGCGGTGATGTGGTAGCAGCAGGGTCCTTAGAACCGATGATTTACAAGACCTAATGTCTTTCTGTGGACTTTGAAGGCTGAGTGTTTTGTACTCTAGCAATTTCCTGCTACTGTTATGTATTCATGTAGATCTGTAAGGCAATTGTTGTTACTTTCTTTGCATAGTCTGGTAAAATATTTGTATAATAGGAAAATTATGTTTTTGTGCTACTCTCCTTGGGAAACAGAAACTAAGCCTGCCATTAGATGCTAGGCCACAGTCGTTGACGGAGCAGGGTAGTGTATCTTACATTTTGTGCTACACTTGGTCAAGTCTCATCTCTATCGTATTCGCTGTTACTTTATTAAATTTAGTATCTGCACTTTCTATTTCCAGACAGGCCTCTCATTCAGAGCACAGAGGCATGGTTCTCTCTGCGCCTGGCTTCCCATCCCTATCTTTTCATTCCTTCCTCTCCTCCCTGTAGCCTACTGCTATCGTTTTCTTTCACCAGCTCTCTCTCTGCCGGGCTCCGGAACCCTGTTTTTTCATTTCTCCCTGTCTGTCTTGTAGCTTGTCAGTACTTTTTCTTTCCCTGGCTCCCTGTCCCTGTTTCTTCCTTGTTGGCCCTGTAGCACGCTCTGATTCTGTTCCATTCTCTGCCTCTGCTTTCCCAGCAATCTGTCCCTCGCTTTTAATTCCTCCCTCTCCGCGCTGTCGCCCGTGCGGTCTCTTGCCTTTCTCCGTCGCTGGCTGGCTGGCTGTCCCTGCTCATTCATTCCTCCCTCTCCCCCCTGCAGCGCCTGTCGCTTTTGTCCGTTCTCCATCTCACCGTCTCTGGCTCCCTGATGACCCTATTTTGGACTCCCACCACCCATGCACCCCCTTCTTTCCATGCTCATTGCTCTTCTTGTTGCTCTCCAGCTCTCTTTTTTCCCCAGCTCCCTGTACGGTGCAGATATGGGGGTTGTTTTGGTGGTGTTCCCCGCCCCTTACCTCCGTGTTTCACTGTCCTGGCTCCCCATTGTTTCATTCCTCCTTTCGGCTCGGTTGCCACTTTTTTGTCTCTCCCTCTCTCCTGGTCTGACTCCCTGCCCCCGGTCTCCTCTCTTGTAGCGTCCCGTGCCTCACACCTCGTTTTCGGCGGCCTCCCCCTGCCCAGCAGCCCATGGCTCCGGGAGCCGCCCGCCCGCCTGTTCCCTGCCGCACCGAGGAGCGCGGCTCCGGGAAGGACTGCCGGGGTGTCCCCGGGGCAGGCCCCGAGCCCCGGGGCAGCCCCGCTCCCGGGCCTTGTCATGCGCCGCCTCCTTTGCCCTCGCGGCTGCGTTCGCCCTCGCTTTGCCCCGGGTGAGGGGCTGTGCCGGAGCTCGGGGCAGGAGGGGATGCCCTGGGGTGGGGGTCGGGCGCTGGCCCCCTGTTCCAGCTGGGCTCCAGCTGTGAGCCGGGGCTGGAGGAGCCCCAGGTGCGGGCGGTGAGGCCGGTGGGGACGGACGCTCCCTGCACAGCGGTGGCTGCCGGGGGAGGGGCTGGTGCTGCTGCTGCCCTACTCCCGGTGGCCGTGGAGGGGCCGGGGGGAGCCAAGGGTGGAGCGGTCGCCCGGCCTGACCGGGCTGCGGCTGCAGCGAGAAAGGTGAGTGGGGCCGCCCGATCGACCTGAGGCAGGGCGGCGGGGTCCGCGTCGGAGGCACGGAGCAGAGGGGTGTGCGAGCCGGCGGAGGGGTCCACCCGGAACTACGCTGCAGAGGGCGGGTGAGCGCTCGCGTCTCGGCGGGGATGGGGGATGGGGGATGGGGGGGGTGGAAGACGGTGTCCGCGCAGGGTGAGCCAGCAGGACAGGCTGCGTCTCGCGGCATGGCGGGAGCCGAAGTCCTGAGGCACGGGGTTTGCTCTCGGCCATGTTCGTTCCCCGCCATGCCGGGAAGCGTGGTCTTCCGGGCGGTCATGCTGTGCTTGCTAGTGCATGCCGGGAGATGTAGTTTTTGCGACGCGGGTTCCCGGGCATGCGTGGTGGCGTGCCTCCTCGCCGCCCTCAGTGCTGCCGCCCTGTGACCAAAATTAGGTACTGCAGCTCGGCAGCCGCGCATGCGCGGTACAGCACCTCGTCGCTCAGAAGCTGCGCATGCGCGATGGGCGCATTGCCGCAGCTCGGGAGGCACGCATGCGCGGTGGGGAACCTCGCCGCAGCTCGGAAGCCGCGCATGCGCGGCGGCGCCTCAGTGACCCACGCTGCCGGCCGCTGGTAACCGCGATGCCGTTCTGCGGTCCCTGCGCGCTCTTTGCTACTTCCCGGTAAGGTCGCGCCGTTGCCGCCCCATGTGCGCAACGTGGGCGGGTGCTCGCCCTGCAAAATGAGGCACGGCCGCCGGATGCTCGCTGCTACGGCAGCCCGGCGTTCGCGCACCGCCCCTCGCCCCTGCGGCGCGCCGCCAGCGTCCGGCGCATGCGCGGCGCGCGGGAGCAGCATGGCGGCGCAGCGGGGTCCAGTTCCCGGCGGGGCGTGAAGGGCCGGGACCACCGGTGAGGCGAGCGAGCCCCTGGGGCGGGTGCGGGGCGTCTCCTGCGCACCGGCCGCCCGCGGGTGGCGGGGCGAGGAACTTCGAGCCGCCCGCTGCGACCGGCTGCCGGCCCGCTGGAGGCGAGTCGGGTAGGGGCAGCCCCGGGGAATTACCGGGGCTCTGGGAGGAGGGAGGGAGGCGGACACCCCCCAGGCGCGGACGCCGGGCGCCTCCCAACTCGTCAGAGCCCCCCCGCTCGCTTCTCCTGGCCCCGCGCAGCTGCCCCCAGCTCCAGCCCCTCCCCTGAAGCCCGTCCCGTAGCCCCGGGCCGACCCCGGGCCCTGTCGCAGAGGCGGCAAGCCGGGCCTCGCGTGCACTGGGTTCTCCGTGAAAGCGGACGCCGTTGGCAGCGGTGCAGGGGCAGAGCGGCGTCTCCGGCGGCCCCCGCGGAAGGAGAGGCTTCGGCCAGGGGGGAACTACGGTAATAAGGGTCGCTGCTGCTTCTTTCCCTCTGCCAGGGGCCGCGCTGGGGGGGGATGCCGCTGACCGCACCCGCCTCGGGCTCGCGTGGGTTGTCTCTGCCCAGCCTCGCTCTCCTCGTGGCACGGCTGCAGAAAGGGACAGGCGGAGCGCTTGCCGGCCCTGGGCGGGAGCTGCCACGGCCAGAGCGGGAGAGGCCAGAGAACGGTAAAGAGGAAGAAGAAACCGAAGGCCGGCCGGCCGGCAGCTGCCTCCTGCTGCAGGGAAGAGCGAGCCAGCCCCTCCAGGTGAGGTAGGATCCCTCTTCGTAGTCCGCAGCAGGCCACACCATCGACATGCAGGGTCTGTACGCGTCACCAAAGGCGGCCGCGTAGCGCACGAGCGAGGCTACGTGTGTAGGGAGCCCCGTCTTGTACGAGCTGTAAGACACCCCGGTATTCTCTTAGGTGGAGGACAGCCAAGCGACAGGAGTTACAGAAGGCGAAGGGAGGAGAGGAGGAGGAGGAGGAGGAAGCGTCTGAACTGGCGAACTCTCCCAGCAGTGCAGGGAGTGAAAGCTGTGGTGAGTCCCAGGCCCTCGGGGCCCTGTGCCCCTATTCTGCATCCCGGGCCCTCACTGCCTCTCCCCTGGCCCCCCCCTCTTTCCCACGCTGATGTGGTTCCCCCCCACCACCCCCCGCCCATACCTCCTTTCTCCATCTCACTCTGACCAGCTCCCCGTCCTCATCTTTTAGGTCCTCTCTCTCCCTGCTCTGTAGCTTGTGGCTATTTTTCCTTCCTCTGCCTCTCTCAGTCTGGCTCCCTGTCCCTGCTTTTCCATTCCTCCCTCTGCAATGTAGCGTGTTGCTACTCTTTTCTTTCACAGTCTCTCTCTGTCCAGCTCCCAGCCACCGTTTTTGCCTTCCTTCCACTCTGTTCTCTAGTCTCTGGCTGATGTTCAAGGTCTTCCTTCTCGGCCCTGTAGCACAGCACAAGTCTCTTTCTTCCTCTGTCTCCCGCTATCCTGCTCCCTGTCCCTGTTTTGCAATTTTGTCCTTGTCAGCCCTGAGCCACGCTGCAGTTTCATTTCTTTTGCCGTCTTGCCCTGTCCGGCTCCCTGCCAGGATCTTTTAATTCTTCTCTCTCTCCCTCTTGAAGCCCATCGCTGTTTTACTCTTTCTCCCTGTCTCCCTGTCCGTCTCCCCCTCTCCGTCTTTACTTACTCTTTTAAGTAAAATCACTGGCTGAGACCTTAAACATGTCACTTCTTGCCCGACAAGATCAAACAGACCGTGAGCAAGCTTGTTAGGCTTCCCCTGTAAACTCACGGATAACACAAAGCAAGCTCCTTAGGCTTCCCGTGGAAATCACTGCTACCAGGTTAAATTGACCTCCTTGTGCCGTCCTGAGGCCGAAAGACCGAGGAGCTAATTCGATGAGTAGATATGGACAAAGGAAGCCCCAGGTTCAACTGGCAGACTGCGTGAGGAAGACTGTGGACGACCACCTGAGGGTGAAAAGACCCTAACCCTAATTTTACTGTGCATGCTTGGACTATGTCAACGAATTCCGGGGACTCCTCACCATATGACTGCCCTTCTTGGGGGATCTGATGACACGTATGACTTTTCTGCATATGAACTGATGTGCTTTACTAACCCGTCGGAGCACTCGTGGTGGAGCGATCCCCAGCGCTGCCGTAAGGAATGCCCGCCTTCTAAAGCTTCAAACTAAGTGTTAGAGGGTTTTCTGGCCGACTTTTCAGTATCCCTTTGTATTTGATTGTTTCTGGTATTCCCTTAGTGGCTTCACTTGTTAGATTTTCTATCTACGTCTCCGTTTTAGTTCGCCATCCCTGCCTCTTAATATTTTTCCTTTTGCCGTAATCACCATTGCTTTTAAAATTTTCTGCCGCCTTTTCTCTCATTCGCGGTCCTTATTTGCCTACCCTTATTTTTTAACTGACTTCTTCCCTTCCCTTAGTGCCCTCTGAAACAAGGATCTAAAACAATTAGAAGGTTGTAGCATGTGTAACTAATCAACTGTCAGTTTTACAAATTTCTGAAGAGATGTACTTTCTGGAAGGTTATTGATTTCGTGATTAGTTTAACTTTAGTATAGACTTCTTTAGCCTAGCAACCGTGGCATTATGTTTAACGGCCTATTCTCATAGTCCTTAGGCTGTATTTGCCTCAGTGCCAACACTGTACCTATATGTAAACAGTTCATCAGGAGGAAAGCAGCCCTGATGAAAATTAAAACACAAGTAGAAACGGAGAAGACAGGTGGAGAGAACCAAGAGGAGAAGAGTTAAGAGCAAGGACTGAGAAATTGATGAGTGCAGAGGAGATACCTTCACCTTGAGCACAGAAACGTCCTAGCAGGAGTGCTCAAACACGGATGATAAGAAGGAACCGCTTGGCTGAAGAACAGAAGGGGAAAACATCCAAGGAGAAGGAACTATCCTCAGGAGACCTGTGACCATAAAAGGGAAAAAGAAGGAGGGGGCTAACTCCCCAAACGACCACCGACGACCGCCCGAGACGCCCGCGCACGCGTAGGGTAGTTTTGCAACACCAGCGTTATGTAAACGTGGCAGATAAGCGAGGAGGCGGAGATTTCTCAGGACACGTGCAAATATTCACGTCTTTCAGGTATATAAAGGATGAAGTTTTGCTTCCGCGCGCGCGCGTTGGGAGGAGATATCCCCCAGGCGTCCGGCGTGGCAATAAAGGCGTCTGCTTAATGACACTTTGGTGTTACTGAGTTTAAATTTCTGTAACTTTTGTGAATCATTTGGTGACCCAGGTGGGAGGGACATCCTCTGTTCGGCTGCGGGACCCGATGAGTCTGGGACTCTCTTGGGTTTGCCCCCGGAGATCTTTTCCGGAGAGACCCCCGTTCGCAGTCGGATCACCGCGGGGACAGACAAAGACCCTCTGGCAAGAAGACATCCTTAAATCCTGAATTGGTAACGATCGATCAATTTGGGACCGTCTTTAAGACGTGCAGACGTGCACACGGGTCGGCGTATAGCGGCTCGCTAGCACCTTACAGGTGTACCTCTGGGGGACTTGTGTCCCATATGGTAGGGGATTAACGTCCCCATTTGGAGGGGCTGCGTCCCCATTTGGAGGTCCGGTTAACTGTTACCTGACTTTTGGCTAATGCATTTCGGGTATTGGTTATTGGTTTGTCATTTATTGGATTTTGGTTATTAATGGTAAAATTTGCATCAGATATGGGAGAGTCACAGAGTGGCGGAATTCTAAAGAAAAGCCCACTGGGATGTGTTTTGCAGCACTGGAGAGATCCGGGGGGAGTGCCGGGAGGCAGTGTCGATAGGAAAACTTTAATTAAGCATTGTAATCAGTGGTGGCCTCTCTAGAAGCCAGATGGTGGAGAAAAACGGCCCTTTAACAGGACATTAAAATAGAATACATTATTACATTAAGGTACATATAATTGTAATATAATACTACACACGTTATAATAGGTATTATACATTTAGTGTAATAGTACAATTTAATGCTCTTCCTTCAGGGAGAAGGAAAATGGGATGAAGTGCTTTATGCAGATACGTATGTTTTTCACTCTACGAAACCACCCTGAATGGCAGCAAGAACGTGGAATCAATTCAGCACCCCAGGACCCTATGGTCCTGGCAATAGAAAAAGACAAACAATAAGCAAAATAGGAAGCAAAAAAGATGTTGCTCGCCTTGTGGCATTGGACAAAGATGTTTAAAGGTTGACAGAATGGGAGATTAAAGGATTGTTTGACCCCGATTGCGAGGATGTGCGTGCAATGTCGGATGCGGTGTTCAGCGAGGCAGAAAAGCAGAGTGTTGTGAGGGTGGCCAGACCCTCAAGTCCAGGCTCTGGTTTTGGCTGGAACTCTGCCGGGAACAGTGGATAACCATGTTCCCATTACCAGTCCCGGTCGGGGCCCTAACCAGCCAGGAGCCCGGGACTTAGTACCGCGGTACAGGGAACGAATGGCTTCTGGAATAAGAAGTGCTGTCCCAAAATCAGTAAATTGGTCTAAATTGTATGAAATTAAACTAGATAGATAGAAAAGAATCCCCTACTGATTTTTTGAACCGATTAAAAGAAGGGATGCAGAAATATACTCCTTTAAACCGTACCTCTCGGGAGGGACAGGGTCAGTTGTTATTCCTGGTTCTGGGACAGCTGATGGATGATGTCAAGAAAAAGTTACAGCAAGTGCAAGGAACAGATGTGAGAGATTTAGAGAAATTGCTGGCGACTGCTTGGCAAGTGTGTCGGAATAGGGACAGGCGGGGGGGGGGAATGGGCAAAACAATTGCCAGCGCTACAGCGGCTGCTTTGCGCACCGCAGGGGCCAGGTAACCTCTGGGAACCCACCGGGAAACACCACTAATGGGAGGCGAGGAGCCATGAGAAGTAGCCCAAGTGCCCCGTCTCGGGGAAGTCAACCCCTCCCGAAAGATCGGTGTGCCTACTGTCAGCCAAGGATGGAGCTCGAATGGCGGGGTATGGCGGGGTATGCCGTGACCACCGCAGAGCGAGTGCTGGAAGCAAAGTCACTCCCTGAGGGTACATCCGCACAACGAGCCGAATGAATTGCTTTAGTGAGAGCTTGTTGAAGGACTGCGAGCGAACACCCGGACAAATTCAAAATACGCCTTGGGTGTAGTTCATGCCCGTGGGGCTATCCGGAAGGAACGGGGACTTCTGACCGCCCAAGGAAAACATTAAGCTTGCTGACGTGATCCTAAGACTTTTGGATGCGGTACAGTCGCCTTCGGCGGTTGCGCTTATGCACCGCAAGGGGCACCAAGAGGGTGACGCTGCTCAGGAAGTGGGGAATAAATCGGCAGATTATGAGGCAAAAAGAGCTGCGGAACAAGGTGAGGTGTTAAGTTTGATTCCTGAAAAAGCTTTGCCGCTACCGGACTCGGTCGACTGTGATGAGAAGGATCTTAGATTAATTAAAGATTTGGAAGCAGAAGTTGAATCATCAGGTTGGGCAAAATTAAAAGGTAACAGAGTAATAGTTCCCTTTAGAATAGTACGGAAACCGGTAAAAGCAGAACACGACCAGACTCATTGGGCAACTGAAGCCTCGTATGATTCCCTTATGAAGCAAATAGTAGCCGGGAATTTGTTTCAAACTGTAAAAGCCATGGTTAATAACTGTGAAGTATGCAAAGGTGGGAAATCGTGTAAAATTTGGAAGTCTCGGTAAAGGGAAAGTTCCAGGTCAAAATTGACAAACAGACTTTTCCGAACTCCCACGGAAAGGGGAGGCTTTGGGATTTGTTCGTATTAACAGATACCTTTTCGGGCTGGCCAGCAGCTTTCCCTTGTAGGGCTAATAAGGCTAGGGAAGTGACAGGAGTACTCTTAAACGAAAATTATTCCCAGATTTGGAGTACCAGCAGTAATATCTTCTGATAGGGGTGCTCATTTTTGTGCGCAAATTGTGCAACGAGTTAGTAAAATTTTAGGAACAAACCGGCAACCGACCTCAGGCAAGTGGGCCAGTGGAGCAAATGAATCACTTAATTAAACAACAGCTAGCTAAACTTAGTCAAGAAGCAAATCTACATTGGTACCAAGCGCTCCCACTGTAGCCCTACTACGAATCAGGGTAAAACCGGGAACTAAAGAGAATTTAAGTCCGTTTGGAATTTTGTTGGGGCGGCCGTAACCGATCCCAATACCGAGGGGAAGATCTCACCCAGTTAGGCGAAAATAATCTATAGAAATACATAATAATATTAGGAAATTCTAAACGAGAGCGATTGCAAGTGCCTAGAGAGTCTAGCCAGACGTTCTCTCTAACAGGAGTTCCGGTTCCGGTTAACACCTCTCTATTTAATAACCCCTGCTATGGAGTAGGTCATGATAAGAACAGCTTTAGATTTACATCACCTCTTGGGGTTGTGAAGAAGTTCGGAGCAAATTAGCCTCTCGGTTACCAAATTTTAAATGGATCAAAGAGCTGCTTGTACTCGTATTAGTTGATAGCTTATTTGTTTTATGTACGTGTTGTATAATTCGAGGTTCGCTATGGCGTTGTCAGAAGAATGGGGATGACTGTGTTACCTGGAAAAAGAGTAAGGTCAAACCTGAAGTCGCAACAGGGAGGTATTTTAATCGACGGACGAAGGAGAGTGGTACGTTATAAGGGACTGCGAAAGAATTCGCAAGGGTAATAGAAAAGGGGGGAAGTGAAACAGAAGATGTCTGCTTAATGACACTGTGATGTTACTGAGTTTAAATTTCTCTCACTTCTCTGCATCACCTGGCTTTTTCATTTTTCTTTCTCCAACTCTTTTAAAAGTTTGCCGTTTCTTTTATGTTTTATTCCCTTCTTTCCCTAACACCTATTGCTTTTTAAATGTTCTTGCCAGGCTTACTTTTGTTCCCTTTGTCTGTATTTTTAATTAGCTCTTGTCTTTCCTTAGCGCCCTCACTATTAAAACTTTCTTTCTACATCTCTGTTTACTGTCCCTATTTCACAATTTTTTCCTTATTTCTTTAATCCCTGTTGCTTTTAACATTTTCTACTTTTATCCCATCTTCTGTCTCTCTCTTCTGGTTTTTCTTTATTGTCATCGCATTTAAAATTGTCTCTCTATAGCTGTTTTACTCCACTGTCCCTATTTCTGTTTTTTCCTTTATTTCCCTAATGCCTATCACTTCTAACATGTACTTTCTGTGCCCTTCCATGTCTGTATCTTCAGTTATTTCTTGTCTTTCCTTAGTGCCACCCCTTCTTCAGTTTCCCTTCTACATCTCCATTTTAGTTCACCATCGCTGTCTTTAATTAAAGTCCTTGATCCCCATTGCTTTTCAAATTTTCTACTTTTATCTCGTCCGCTGTCGTTACTTATTAGTTATTTTCTCTTATTTTTTCCTAAGGGCACCGCTTTTTGCATTTCCTTTCTACGTCTACTTTTATGTGGTTCGCTGTCCCCATTTTTCAATTTTTTTAGTCATCGTTCTTTTTGGTTTGAAATTTTGTTTCTCGGTGTACTTTTATCTCATTTTCTATCCCTACATTTTTTTTTCCCGTTTCCTGTAACTTGCCGCTTCTAACATGTTCGTTCTAAATCTACTTTTATTAGGATGTAGCTCCCTTTTTTTCAGTTGGTTCCTGTCTCTCCTGTACCCCCTCACGTTTAGATTTTCTTTCCTCGTCTGTTTTTATCCACTTCAGCAGCTTCATTTTTTTAGCTCATTCTAGTGTGTCCCATACCTTGTTGCTTGTGAAATTTTCTTGCTATGTCTTTGCCTATTCAGGTTTTTTCCCTATTTTAACTTTTTTTCCCCGTCTTAACGTCTTCATTTTCGAATAACAGAATCATTTAGGATGGAAAAGACACTTAAGATCATCGGGCCCAGCCGTAAACCTAACACGGCCAAGTCCACCACTAAACCGTGGCCTTAAGTGCCACATCCACGCGCCTTTTAAATACCTCCAGGAACGGTGAGGAACTTATGTTTTTATGCTTACTTTAACCTGGTTTTCTGTCCCGATTATTTACTCTTTTCCTGTCTGTCCTCTACCTCATCGTTTTTTAAATTTTCTGTGTCTGCTTTTATGGAGACGGCTAACCCTACGTTTTTATTACTTCCTGGCTATCCTGTGTGAAATCACTTCTGAATTTTTTTTCCCTATCTGTTTTCATCCAGTTCACTGTCTTTATTTCATTCCCGCCTCTGCTATACCCTGTCACTATTTAAATTTGCTTTCTGCCTTTGTTGATTTCTTCTGCTGCCCCATTGCCAAGTTTCTCCTTCTTTAACACCTTCGCTTTTGATAATTTTTTGTCTACTTTTATCTGGTCTTCTCTCCCTATTTGTTAGTTTTTTCCTCCCCTGCCTCATACCCTTTTTTTCTTTTTAAATTCTCTTTCTATATTTGCTTTTATCAAGATGTCTATTCTTTTCCAATTCTTTCTGTTTGTCACACACCCCGTCGCTTTTTAGATTTCCCTGGCGCGTCTCCCTTACCCCCTCCTCCCCCCCCCCTCCCCCATTCCGGGGTTTTACGGGGTCTCCTTGGCGCGCTGTTATCTCTGGAGCGTGATTTGTACCCCTCTCGGTTTGTCAGAACATCTCCTCGGGCCATCCCTCTTCCTCAGAGCGGTCTTTCTGTCCTCTCCTCCATCTTGCTCACCTCCCGTCGGCCAGCGTCTCCCCGACGCCGCCTGTGCTCCGTTCAGATCCCCTCCCGAGTACCTCTGTGCCCTCCAGCCTTCTGCCGTCTCTCCGGCCGCCTCGGCACCCCTCTGATTTCCGCCACGACGCTTCCTGCGAGCGACCCCGCGTTCCGTAACCGGACTGTGAAACAGGACCTGAATTAACCGTAACTGCAGAGCGTAATGGCACATTTTCTCGTATTTTACCCTCACCGCCTTTCAGGCCGTGGCTGGAAACCTGCTACGCGTGGCGCGCAGGATGCGGCAGCAGCTTTGGCGGCGGATGGCGAGAGGCGAAGGCCGAAGCAGAGGCTGCGCGGCTCCCGTGCGCTGGGTTTATTGTTTTACTTAGGAGCGTGGCCGTTCGTCTTAAACTGTTTATGGTGTTCTCGCCCAGCGCAGCAGTTTGCAATCAGCTGGTTTAAGGAAAACACGATGTCATCTCTGTCAAAGTTCTACATATTTTGGACGTGAAATATGAAACTGAGAACTTTAATCCTGGGTTTCCTGGGATTAGCTCTTGGAACTGCTTTAGAATCCCTTGTTTGTTGGCTCCCCGAAACTTACTGCTCATCTGCCGACTCTGCCCTGTACCATTTCACCTATTAATTTTTTCCCACGTTTCCCTCTCTGCGGCTCCCTCTCCCCGTTTTTTAATGCTTACTTGTGTTTCTTGTACCCTGCTGCATTTTAATTTCTCGCGCTACAGTTCCCTCCCTCTGGCACCCTGTCTCTGTGCTTTATTTCCTCCCTCTGTCCTGCACCCCGTCGCTGAAAAAACTTTCATCCTATGTTTCCTTCTGTGCATCTCCCCGTCCCTATTTTTTCATTATTTCCTGTGGTTCTTGTACCCTGTTACTTTTAACATTTTCTCATTGCGGTTCCTTCTAGCCATCTCCCTGTTTGTTTAATATTCCCGTGTTTCTCGTACCTGACCGCCACTTCTTTTTCCTTTCTGCCTTGTCCTCTGTCCGTCTCCCCGTCCCTGCGTTTTAATTCCTGTCCGTGTCTCTCGTACCCGGTTGCTTTTTAAAAGTTCTTCTACGTCTCCCTCTACCTGGCTCCCTTTCTCCGTTTTTTTGTTTGGGGTTTTTTTTTTTGGTTCCCCGCCCCTCCCCTTGTATTTCTTGCACCCCACCGCTACCTAATTTCTCCTTCAACGATTCCCTTTATCCAGCTTCCCTTTCCCGTACTTTTAACTCCTCCCTTTTTTCCGTATACCCTGTCCCTTTTTAAATTTTGTTTCAGTATTTCCTTCTATCCTCATTCCTGTTCCTATTTTTTAATTCTTTCCTGCTTTTCTCGTAGCCTGCCGCTTCTTAAAACGTCCTTCTGTCCCTCTACCCGATTCCTTGCCCCTGTTTTTTATCTCCTCCTCTGTCCCGCACCCAGTCACATTAATAACTTTCTATGTCTCCATTTATTTAGCTTCAGGGTAAATATCCTTTTAATCCTTTTTGACCCTCCATAGGTATAGGGTATTGCTTGATTCTAATTGGGCGGTGCGGATCTGTTATTTGAACGCTTATGGGGTCCATTTTTATCTTTCCAGTTTCCCCTTCCTTATACCACACTGAGGGGTTAATAGCTTCTTCATCCTCTTGTGTTAAAGTGTATAATTTAATCTGCAATTTGTCCCCTTGACTCTGAATGCTCAAGTTTAACTTCAAAATCAAATCCCTTCCTAATAAATTGTATTCCGCTTCAGGGAGCAAAAGTAAATCATTAAGACAAATTTTCTTTTCTGTTTCTACTCTACATCTTTCAATATATTTACTTTAAAAGGCTCTCCTTTTGCTCCTACTACTGACACGTACAAAAATTTTTGCTTTTGCTTTTTGTTTTTCTTCGTCCCTCCTAACATAGACTTTCTGGGCTTCTCTAAGTAACTCCTCTAATCTTCTTTCTTGCCAATCTTCCAATTTTTCTAATTTCCTTCTTATATGCCCCCAGGATTTAGCTACAAATTGTGTTCTAAGGAGTGCAGTCCCAGCCACTGTATTCGGATCAATTCCAGAGTACATTTGTAGGTTTTTCCTCAACCTCTCCAACCATTCTGTTGGAGATTCGTCTTTCCCTTGTTGTTCATTAAATGCTTTAGTAATGTTTTGCCCTCGGGGAACCTCTTCCCTTATCCCCTGTGTCCTGGTTTCAGCCAGGATAGAGCTGGTTTTCTTCACAGAAGTCAGTGTGACACTGTGTTTTGGATTTGGGATGAGAAACTGTTGATAATGTGCTGATGTTTTGGGTTGTTGCTGAGCAGTCAAGGACAGTCCAGCTTCTCGTGCTGGCCTGCTAGCAAGGAGGTTGGGGGTGCACGGGGAGCTGGGAGGGGACACAGCCGGGACAGCTGACCCAGACTGGCCAAAGAGATATTCCCTACCATACGACGTGATGCCCAGTACATAAACTGGAGTTGGCCGGGGGGCGGAAATCGCTGCTCGGGGACGGGCTGTCGATCGCCGGGTGGTGAGCGATTGCTGTATTGGGCATCACTTGTTCTTGTACATTCCTGTGTTGGTATTATCATTGTTGTTTCCTTCTTTCTTTCTGTCCTATTAAACCGTGTTTATCTCAACCCACGAGGTTTTTTTCCGAATTCTCTCCCCCACCCTACTGTGGGAGGGGGAGTGAGCGAGCGGCTGCGTGGTGCTTAGTTGCCGGCTGGGGCTAAACCACGACAACATTACATCTTTTCATCCCGTAAGAAAGCATGTGTCCCTACAGTACGTACATAGTTACCCCCTAAAACCGCCAACGTCATACAACGTATCCCGCGATACAACGTATCCCGCCATACGCTCGGAGGGGTTTGCGCAGCCCCCGCTCTCTGTGCACCTCACAGACCTCTGCGCTTTCTGCTTCTGCCCCTGGTGCTGGCGGCTCTGTGGCCGATGCACTGGCAAGCCCAGCCGCATCCTCCTCCTCCTCAGAGAGTCCCTGGCCGTGCTCAATGAGCGATTGCTATGAACGTACTGTAAAAAGCCCTTTTTATAGCCCGACACAACACTGGCCAATTTCAACTCTAGCTGAGCTTTGCCCTTTTCTGTTCTCTCCTGACACGTATGAACTACAGCTCTGTGATCTTCCTGCCAAGCCGGACCTTGGTCCCAGGGATCATAACATTCCTTTTTCCACCTGAGTTGAAAAAGGAGGTCCCTGTTCAGCCAAGCTGGTCTTCTGCCCCTCTTGTTTGACTTCAGACTCCACCAGATTGCCTGCTCCCGTGCTTGCAGAAGGTGGTTCTGAAAAACTAAGCTGCTCTCTGAGCCCTGAGCCCTCCAAAGCAGCTTCGTAGGGGACACTGCAGACTAGCTCTCTGAGTAGCTTCAAGTTTGCTCTCCTGAAAAGCAAGGTAGCAACTCCTCTGAGCTGTATCTCATTACACTCAAAAGTTTAAACTCCCCTGTTTGGTGATCACTGTTATCCCATCTCCTACGAGTCCTTCTCCATACACAAACAGGAGGGACTAAGAGATCTGTTGGGTAGATAAGCAGCCATGGGGAACCACGGTGAGCAGTGGAGTGAGCTGCTGCATGGGCTACATGCTTTCCGAGTGCGAAGCCAGCCCCTGGCTCAGTGAGTGCCTGGGAAAGGGAGTCTGCAGCCGTGAATGACAGAGCCGGCCAGCAGGACAGCTGGCAGCCTTCACTCGGGCATTGCCCACCTTGTGACTGGCTGTACCTGTGATGACGTTAATGCTCTTTGTACACAGGTCTGTTGCGTCGTGCTGTGTTGCGAAGCAGACTTGCAGAGGCGTGCCCTGTCTGCCCATCGGGACTCAAGGCACATTTCCTCCAAGCACAGCAGCCAGGCTTTGGGCAGCCTCGCCTCATGCTGCTTTTGACATTGCCAACCAGGATCGAGTTTCTGTCCTCGGGTTTTCATGTAGGAACCAATTAGTGAACAAGTCCTGTTTTAATGGAGTGGCAACTCAAACAGTATTACGCTGGTAGAAAGCCTTCAGGAGAAGACTGGTGTCCTGTGGATCTCGCAGTAAGGCAGCCAGCAGCTCTGTTTCTGCTATAGCTACAAACATCCACGAGTGAAACAACCGCAGCTTTTTAATACAGATACAGAGGTTTACACTTTTCTTTGCAGACACAAAGCATGCTTTTGTCTTGAACTTTTCATTAGTCTGAAAAAAAGATCATTGGTAGTATAGGATACCATGCTGTTTATTAAATGTACATAAATTAACATCTACACAGAAAGGATGTTTTCCTCATCAGAAACAATGCTGAAACGATGAGCAACTCTGAAAAGAAAGGTACATAAGGCTCCCGTGCACAAACCCCAAAGCTTCAAAGGAGAAAGGTGAAAGAGCGCTACATCCTTATGTCACAGGACAACCTGTGATTAACCCGAGTTATGGACACTGTCACATCATAGGTAGTTGGGGCCAGTTCAGATCCCCTGCCTTCTAGATCAGCCGCCTTGATGAGCTGGGTGTTTCAACTGTTATAAAGCTGCAGAATCAACCAGAATCGACACTGAAATGACTGTGCTGGCTACAGAATGGCTAGAATAAATATGGGGGTGTGTCCAGTTTTTTTCCGGTCCTGGAGGGTGGCTGGGATTTGGGGCACCATGTAAGCTGGCTTTTTAAACTCCTCCTTCCCATCAGTCCCTAGGCACAGGCACGTGTTGTGGCTGAAAGCAAAGCATCACCACTCCAGTTCTGATTGACAGAAAGGGGGGTGTTTGCGTCGGTCCAGAGAGCGCTGATGGGTCGGAGAAGTAAGAGCGGAGTTTTTGCTGTAGCTAACCTGGAGTTAACTCAGCTAATGGAAACTGCAAGCCAGTCATGTTTGATCAAGAATACTAAGAAAGGGTATTGTGCTGTGTGCTGCATACAAGGACTTGCACCGACCAAAGGGCAGCAATGGGTGCTCCCTTCTTGTATGCAGCAAGGTGGTGCAGCGTCTCTCTGCCAAGAATGAGTAGCGGCAAAGAAAACCTGGAGGGTTTTATAGTCTGGAACATGCTGTCCAGCGTGTCCCTCGTGTCCCTCTCAGATGATATACACCTCCACGCCCAGCACGCCCCATGGAATCTGCAGGTGACATGCCAGCTCCCCACGGGGGCAGCTGTGCCGGCTGGTGGGCTTTTGCTGACGGAGCCGAGGAGTGAGCCAGCAAGGCCTCCCGCCAGGGCTGGGCTGGGTCTGAGGGCGGTGCGGGGCCGCTCCGGCGTCGCGGTGCCCGAGTGAAATGTGCCGGCCGGAGCAGAAGGGCGCGGTGCCTCCCTCCTCGCCTCCGCCGAGGTGGTGCTGGGGCTGCATCGCGCCCCTCAAAGCCCAGGCAGCAGAGCTCATGCGGGCAATCCAGGCAGCAGAAAAAAATCGGCACCTGCAAGAAGAGAGTCCAAAGTGCTGATGAAACCATGAAGGCAGGAAGAGGCACGACTTTGTGCCCCGTTCTTTGGGCAGTGTGCTGTCCAAGGGGCAGTTCCTGGCACACGAGAGGGAACCCTCCCTGGCAGTGGCTACGGCACGGCTTTGTCCCCTTCTCCACACGTGTGACACCCTCAGAGCTCTGCAAGTTGACAGAGATGTGCAGCACTGCTTTGCTAGGCAGCAGGGCTGGGCAGGGCAGCTGTGCTGTGGTCCTTTCCAAAAGCCGAGCAGCAGCACGCCTCACTGTCCCTTGCTAGAAAGCCAGGCTTGAAGGCAAAACACGCTGCTTTGGTATTGTTTGGTTGTTTTCTTCTTCCCTCAATTGTCTCAGGTGCAACGTGAGCTTTTTACGAAGTGCCAGTACCTCAGGGTCTACAGCTACGTGACACAGCTCCTTGCTGCGTCTTTGGGATTCAGACACCAGCAGCCAGTGCTGGGCTTGCCAGCTGACATGAACAGAAAAGGGAGACTTTGCCTCTTTCTGTAGGCAGCGGGTCAAAGAGCTCAAAAAATTGCTATGAGCCTTGTGACTCTGCTGGGGTGTTGCTCAGCCTTGCACAAACAGAGCTGCCACAAGTGCCGAAGGAGAGCTGCCAACGCTGGAGTGAGATGTTCCTCCTGACAGACACGCTCTCCCACGGGCAGCTGCGGGCTTCCTGCCCGGTGCCATCTCTGCGCACCTCAGAAATATTGCCCATAGTCGGAGCAGTGTTCGGAGCTTTGAAAGATGGGCAGCAGAGCCTGCTACACACCTGGGCTCCTCGTTCTTCTTGCCTGCCTGGATGTCCTCAGTTGCCCATCCCGCAGAGCTCTGCTCCCAACTTGCTCCTCTCACTGTCCAGTAGCCCGTTGCTCCCCTCTTCACAGGTTGCTCTTCTCGAGCCTGGCAAACTTTCCATTCAATGTATTGTTAGACAGGTCAAGCCATGATAAACGTGAACCAATTCTGCTCTTAACCACACCTAGCTCATTTTACCTTGTCTCCCCAGAGGAGCTCTCCAGGTGTTCACTTTCTGGAGGGACTGGAGGCACCTGCAATGGAAATGTGCAAGTTAACGGGTGGCAAGGACCTTCCTGCCCAATTGCTACCTTAGCTCGGAAAGGCACAGCCCTTGGATGGGTTTGCTCAGCCCAGCTGAGCCAGTTCTGGTGGCATCACCGCACAAACCGCCATGGCCATCCTGCACCACCCTTCCTCTGCACCTTTGCAGAGCTGCCGGCTAGTGGGTGACCTTGCTTGTCCCTGCGGCAGCACTCTCAACTTCTGACAGTGCTGTCACCCTCTTTGTGGCCCTGACATACCGCTGCTGCTTCTGCTTCCACCTCTGGTGCTGGCAACTCCTTGGCCGACGTGCCGGCAAGGCCAGCCACATCCTCCTCCTCCTCAAAGAGCTGCGGGGGACAGAGGAGGACAGTTGCTTGGCTGGGGACAGGCCCCGGGGCCGGTGAGCCTTCCTCCGGGCCAGGAGCGAGCGTGGGCGGCTCTGCTTTCACTAGGGCAGGACGCAGGGGTGGCTGGAGGTGGGGGAGGTGGGGCGGAGCCGGCTTGGTCCCCGAGCCCCAGCCGGGGTCCCTCTGCTGGGGACAGCGCCTCTGCGCAGGAGCCAGCGCCACGGGCACCCCCCGGCCAGGCTGGCTTACCTGGAGGGGCTGGGGCAGCGTGCCGTCCTGGCTGCAGAGAGCTGCCAGGGGCCGGCCGAAGAGACCCGCCCTGCCGGCACAGCCCGACTGCCCGGGCGCCTCCGCAGCGGCCAAGGTCCCTCGCCGCGCAAAGGGCCAGGGCAGCCCCCTCGTCCTGCTGCGGGTCCCGCCTGCCGCCAGGGAAAACAGAGCAGAGAGCCATGGAGGGCAAGCGCCAGGTGAATGCTGCCCGAGCCTCCGTGCGCTGTGCCCCCGCCAACAGCGAGGGAGAGGCGTGGCTGGGGAACGAGGCGCCCCGGGGGCTCAGCTCTCTGCGGCCGTGCCCTGCGGGAAGGGCAGCAGCAGCCCCTGAGCAGCGCAGGTGCCGCCTGCCAGCGCAGGAGAGAGGGGCCGTCCTGCCCCCGTCTCCTCCAAACTCACCGTCCGAGTGGCCACGTCCACCTTGGCTGCCGGAGGGGACGGGAGGTGGCTTCTGCTGGGCACCAGCCTGCAAGAAATGCGCTGCGCTCAGCGAGCAGCCCCGCAGCACGAAGGGCCCCTGGCGAGCTGCATCGGCCGCGGGCCATGAGTGAGATGTGGGGACGGCCGAGATGGCGGCCCGGGGGCTCCTCACCTCTGCCAGGCCCTCGACCAGCCTCTCCAGGCTGCTGGCGTTGAGTGTTTTGGCCTGGGCAAGGGGAGAAGAGCAGCAGGTGAGAAGCCATGGGGCTGGTGCGGGGTTGGAGCAGCCCCTGGGGCAGAGCGGGGCCGGGAGGGACACTCACGGCATTGCGGCCGCGCAGCTCCTTCAGCAGGAGCTTGATGGAGGGCAGCTGGGTGACGCGGGCTCCCTGCACTCCTTCTGCTGGCCTGTGCACGGGGCAGGGGCAGAGAAAGAGCTGTGTGAGACCCAAGCTGCCTCTTCCCTCGCCTGCCAGTCCCGGGAGCCCTTCCAAGCTGCCCCGAAGCAGCCGGGCACCGCCCGGCCGTCGAGCGGAGAGCAGTGGCAAGGAGGGAGGACGGGGCTGGGTGAAGCAGCTCTGCCAGCTCTGCCCGCTCCAGAGCCGCCCGCAGCCGTGGGGGCAGCTCTCCCCAGCTCAGGAGCGGCGTTTCCGCATCGTACGGCTACGGCTAGAGCATCCCCCCGTGCTGTGAGCACGGGCCCCCCAAGCTGCTCTGCCAGGCAGGGCTTACCCACGGAGCGCGCTGAGCCAGAGCTCCTTCAGCGAGCGGGAGCTGCAGGAAAGAGAGGAGAAAGAGCCTGAGCGCCCGCTGCTGCCCAGCCCGCGGGCAGAGGCGGGCGCCGGCACAGCCCTGCCCCGTGGGGACGGCTGCAGAGGCAGGAGGAAGCCGCGTGGGGCCGGACAGAAGCGCTGCCCGGCCCTGCCGGGGGACGTGGCACCGAGACCCACCAGAAGGTGACGACGCAGAAGCCATAGGGCCAGGCGAGGACGAGGGACGTGGTGGCCTTGTCTTCCTCCTCCTGGGCGGCATCCCCGGCCGCCCCCTTGCCGCCGCTCAGCACCCACAGCCGGCGCAGGGCCAGGCAGAGCTGCGGGCGCGGGGCGCTGCCACGTCTGCAGAGAGGAGCGGCAGGGAGTGACCTGGAGGTGGCCGAGCCCGGCGGCTGCCCTCTGGCCTCCGCCTGCCCCGCGCACGGCCACGGGTGCAGCCAGCAGCAGGGTGCCGGGGCCTGGGGCTGCTCCTTGGGCGTCCCTGCCCCGGTGCCGGGGCCAGGCCTTAGGAGGAAAGGCAGCCGGGGTCTGCGCCTCTTACTTGGCCTTGGCGATGATCAAGGCATCGCTGAAGAGGAGGAGGTGCCTCTTCCCCGTCCCGCGGCCCTGCGTCACCCGCACGCGCTGGTGGAGCAGCGGCTCGGCTGATGCCGGGCCGGGCGCGCACTGCTGCTCGGGGCCAGGGTAGACCCTGCGGAGCAGGCGGCAAAGGGCGTGAGAAAGGCGGCTGCTGCGGGGCCCGGCTGCGCCGGCGTGTCCCCGAGCCGCGGGGGGAGCCCACCTGGAGCCGTAGCAGCAGTTCAGCTGGCCCATCGTGCCGGGGCCAGGGGAGTCCTCGCGCCGGACACGCTGCTGGGGCTCCGGAGAGCTCCCAGCCGGCTGGAGCGAGGCTGTCGAGGGGGTCCCGGTGCCGGGCAGTGCCGCTGGGTGAGAGCTGGTCTCTCCCTGGAGCTGCCGGGTGCTGGCAGAGCCGTGCCTGCAGGCACTGTGGCCGTTGCCGGGCCAGCGCCGCGACATCACAGCTGCCATTCCAAGCCCGGGGGGGGGGCTGGGGGGCGGGGCTGGGGGAGGGGCTCCTGTCTCTCTCGGCCTGGGGAGCCCGGGCCTGGGCACAGCACTGCGGGCATGGCCTCAGCAGCGCTGAGCAGAGGGCAAGGCTCCCCTCCCTCCAGCTGCTGGCAAGGCTTTGCCCAGCGCAGCCCAGGGCACCGCCGCCCGCCGCCTTTGGCCAAGGGCACGGTGCTGGCTGCTGCTCAGCTTGGTGTCCAGCAGGACCCACGGGCCTGTTGCGTTAAGAGGCAGAGCAATTTGGCAGAAACTAAACCCCCTTGCTTTCCAGTCGATCCTCAGATATCAGAGGGACTGGGGGCGGCTGAGCTTAGGTTCTGAGTGATGCCCAAAGTCAGCGTTAGTAGTCCGGTCGCGCCCAACACCTTTGTTGGACTATCACGGGTCCGGATGCACTACTAACATCACACTACCTGCTCAGCCGGACACCTCCTGAACGAACACGGCCGCACTCAGAGGTACGGTCGCGTTCAGGGACCACACACGGCTGAGTCAATCAATAGTGCGATTTATTGAACACACGGCTGAGTCAATCAATAGTGCGATTTATTGAAGCAACAGATATACAGGTTCTTTGGATTGCCGGTGATAAATTCACTACCTATAAAGCACGTGCAAATGCTAAAACTACGAGGGACACTACTTGGCTATAAACGCCTTAAAAGATGTAAAGTGACTCTATATAGAGATTTCTAAGTTTCCCGGGAAGGCACTTGGTATGACCAAGGGTTCAAATCTTGCCCAACGGCGTCCCGATGGGGGGGAAGAGAGGCTCAGCCCGTCGACTGATCCCAGAAGTTAGAGTGGTACACAACGATGGTATCTTCCCTAACATCCAGCTCTTAAAACATTATTTTATAGTGTTTTACTTTGCAGGTGGAGCTTGAGTGACTCTAGTCATACATACCTTTATCAGGATTGGTGCAGAATTCTCTCGCTTCGCGTTTAAAGGTACAGACTAGGAAAAATTCAGTGCGCACACTCATTGAGGAGGGGTCGCACCTTGGGGGGGTGGTAGCTTTTGAGAGGGGTGTGCGTTTTAGTATTATAATGATATTATAATTAGCAAAGTTCACTCTAAGGACAGCACTTCATCAAAGTTGACAGGTCTTTGGCCCAGGACATTGTAAGCGCAGCTTATCAATGTACATCCTGTGCATCCCTAAACTCCCCGGTTCACAGAGCGTGGCCGCGAGGTCTCCACTCCGCTCCAGCCTCCATGTAATCTCTCCCAGAGTCAGCACACCAGGCGCCCCTGATGTTGCCAACATCCAAGGCCGTTCAGGGAGTCTCCATGGCACAGACCCGTTGTGCATGAGTGCTACGTTCCACCTGGTTTCAAGGCTGTTCTTAGAGGGTAAATTTCCAAAGTACCCCTCAGCGATTACTCCACATCTCTGGATGAGGGATCCGGAGATTATTTTGCCTTTGAGTGGGAGGACCCCGAAACAGGACGAAAACAACCATTAAGATGGACTGTGTTACCACAAGGGTTTACAGAGTCACCAAATCTATCTGGACAAACTTTAGAGAAAATTCTACAAGATTTCACAATACCGAAGGAGGTAAAATTATTGCAATATGTGGACGATTTATTAGTAGCAGGAGAAACTGAAGAGGGGATCCGAAAAGCCACCATTAAATTGTTAAATTTTCTAGGGGAAAAGGGATTAAAGGTGTCCCGATCAAAGCTGCAGTTTGTAGAACAAGAAGTAAAATACTTAGGACATTGGCTGAGTAAGGGAAGGAAGAAGTTAGATCCTGATAGGGTATCTGGGATTCCATCCTTAAGACCCCCACAAGCTAAAACGGAAATTAGGCAAATACTGGGATTATTAGGATATTGTAGACCATGGCTTGAAAATTATAGTGAAAAAGTAAAATTCCTATATGAAAAATTAACTAATAACCAACTTAAATGGCTTATTGAAGACAATCAGAGATGTGAGGAAGTAAAAAAGGCATTAATACAAGCACCTGTATTGAGCCTCCCAGATCTAGAAAAACCTTTCTCTCTCTTTGTGAATACATCAAGCCAGACAGCATACGGAGTTCTTACTCAAGACTGGGCAGGAATCAAAAAACCCGTGGGGTATTGTTCTAAGTTACTTGATCCAGTAAGCAGAGGATGGCCTGCTTGTCTCCAAGCTTTGGTTGCTACAGCATTATTAATAGAAGAAGTTAGGAAGATTACCTTCAGTGCTCCTTTAAAAGTGTATACCCCACACAATGTCAGAAATGTTTCACAACAAAAAGCGGAAAAATGGTTAATGGACAGCCGGATTCTAAAGTACGAAGCAATACTAATAGACTCCCCTGACTAAGCGTGACTTCTGCTCAGAGTCCAGCACAATTTTTGTTTGGAGAACCATCAGAGGAATTACAACATAACTGTTTAGAGGTAATTGAGACCCAGACTAAGGTGAGACCAGATTTAAGAGATGCTGAGTTGGAAAATGGAGAAGCGCTGTTCAGAGATGGCTCCTCCTGAGTGGTAGAAGGGAAGAGAAAATCGGGATATGCAATAATTAATAAGGACTTAGAACTTGTGGAATCAGGACCTCTGAGTCCATCATGGTCAGCTCAGGCTTGTGAGCTGTATGCCCTATGTAGGGCCCTGGGATTATTAAAAGGAAGAAGTGGGGCTATATTTACAGATTCTAAATACGCATATGAGGTGGTCCACTCTTTTGGAAAAATTTGGGAAGAAAGAGGTTTGATTAATACTCAAGGGAGGATTTTAATACATCAAGAATTAATAGTAAAAATTTTAAAGGCTTTAAGAGAACCAAAGGAGATAGCAGTGGTACATGTGAGGGGACACCAAAAGGGATTAGATTACCGAACGAGAGGAAATAACTTAGCAGATAAAGAGGCCCAGGAAGCAGCCTTGAGGACTAAAGTTGCCAAAATTAATGCCATACAAACAAAGGAGGACACCAGCAAAGAAGAACGAGAGGAAAGAGAGAAGAAGTTTGCCCCACAAGAACAAACAAAATTGGAGAAAATAGGAGCTAAATTAGAACAAGGAAAATGGACACTGCCCGATGGGCGAGAAATGTTGCCAAAAGCCTACACCAGGCGAATATTAGAACGTTTGCGTGTGCAAACACATTGGGGTACAAAAGCGTTAAGTGATCATTTTCTTAAACAATTTGGTGGTATTGGAATTTTTGAAATAGCAAAGCAAATTACACAAGGTTGCTTAACCTGTCAAAAGGTAAATAAGACAGTGTTTGGACAAACAGCCACGGGAGGGAGAAAAACAGCTTACAGACCTTTTGAGAAAGTCGATTTCACTGCATTGCCTAAGGTAGGGAGGATAAAATATTTATTGGTAATAGTAGATCATTTAACACAGTGGGTAGAAGCGTACCCTGTAGCACGAGCTACGGCACAGATGGTGGTAAAAATTTTATTGGAACATTTGATACCTAGATATGGGATAATCCAGTACATTGATTCTGACCAGGGCACACATTTTACTTCTAAAATAATAAAACTATTATGTCAATCATTAGGTATTCAGTGGGAATACCACACTCCGTGGCACCCACAAAGCTCGGGGAAGGTAGAAAGAATGAATCAAACAATAAAACAACAATTGGCTAAATTAATGATTGAGACGCAAATGCCCTGGACGAAATGTTTACCACTGGCACTTCTAAACGTAAGAACTAAACCATACAGTGAGACTGGATTATCGCCATATGAAATGTTATATGGCGTGCCTTATTTTCAAGGAATGCCTCTGGGGAACAATGTAATTGAGCATCATAGTATCCAACAATATATAATTACCCTTGGAAAAAGATTAAAAGAATTAAGAGAGATTGGGATGGTGGCCCAAACACCACCTTTAGGATTTGCAATTCATCAGTTAGAACCAGGAGATAAAATTCTGACAAAAACATGGAAAGAAGGAAACCTATCTCCCCTCTGGGAAGGACCTTTCCTTGTTTTATTAACTACAGAAACAGCTGTGAGAACTGCTGAAAAAGGATGGACACATGTGTCACGAGTGAAAGGTCCAGTGAAGGAGTGGAAAGTCACATCTGACTCAATTGCTGTGGGAATTTTATTGCGGCTACTCCTGTAATAGAAACAGGAGTGAAACATGAAATTCCCACAGTTGCTAAAAATCTATTTGTAAATCTTGCTGAAAACATTGCTGAAAACATTGAATATAGCTAATTGTTACGTTTGCGGTGGAACAAATCAAGGTGAACGATGGCCATGGGAAGCTATGGAGAGCAATATAAGTAATCCCCAAGTTTGGAAAACAATGGGAAAGGGTAATAGGAAACAACAATGGGTACTCCCAACGAGTATAATCGGAAGGAATTGTTGACAAAAGAAGAACAGGAAAAAGGAGCTGGAACTAGAATTTGTCCTTTGTGTAGAAGGTGGTGTGTATTTGTAAGATTAGTGTTGCAGGCTAACTGGCAGTTTTCTGTAGCCATAAAGCCTTGCAAATAAAGAGGATCGCCAGGCTCGGGCAAGTGCTCAGGTCTGGCCAAACCACTGATCTAGCAAAGCTCTGGCCTTCACAAGCAGTGCTCAATTAATTTGGGTACTAAGAAAGCACCCCCTTAAAGGAAAGGAGAGGGCAAGACCGGAGGGGAACTGGTATTGCGGCTTAAAAAGGGTCTGCCAAGGGCTGCAACCCCTTCGGGCTGTGACCGCCGACCACTATGGCCCTGACCGGACCTCTTCTAGTTCTACTTGGGGTGAGTTCCTTGACTCTGACTACGGCAAATAACTGTAGTCAATATTGGAACAAGTCCAGCTGGGGTTTACCCCAGAAAAATGGAAAAAGTGAGGACCTTTTCTAATTGTACAGCCTGTACCTGTAATCATATTTGCCAAGGAATTGGAACAATAAAACCTAGGTTTTTTTCCTGTTACCCATAAATCAGGGAGAGCCAGGTGTATAACGAATGGCCTCCTGAGAGACAAACTTGGAAAGGAGTCAATCTAGGAGGATTTGGGGGAGATTTTATGGGTGGTGATTGGCTTACTAAAATCGGGATAGTTGTACTGGGGATATGTGGGGGATTGTTACTAGATTAATCTACTCGGTTATACAAGGAATGCAGATATCTGCAGTACTCAATTGGAAATGAAAACACGAATCAATACTGCAAAGAAGAAGATGGGGGATTGTGAAATATGTTCACCTGATTCGTGTGATGAAGTGTAATCTTCTGTACTTTTATGGATTTCTCCTGCACCATAAAAAGGGGTATTTTACAGAAGAAAGTTAAACTACTTTGCTGGTATATCAGCTCAAACCAGTTTGACCACTGACCGCATAGTATTGTGTAAAGAGAAACTTGTAAAGTGCATGCATAAAGTTTGGGGTCATCCTGGGGGCACACCGAGGAAGATTTGACAAGACTCTAGAAGGAGAAGAGGGCATGCGCCGAAGAAGACACGCCTATTCATGAATACGTATTAGCAGACAGGATATAAACCAAGAACAGTAACTGTACCGCGTGCATCTTGGTGGAGCAGAGACTCCCGGAGCACCCAGCGCTGTTTGCTTGCCTCTATTCGCTTAATAAATTGTAAATTTGAATTGGAATCCTGTTTGGGACTAAATCATTTATCACATCCTTATCCAGCATCTTTTCAAAATACTGGTAAGACTCAAGCCTGCGTCGTAACTGGTTCCTCTTCCATCCGCTGTAGGAGTCCCCTGTGTTCCGGAAACACCACAGGGCACATCGAACTATAACACAAAGCGCTATGGATAGAACCACAATAATTATTCAAGTAACAAATAATCGTTGTAACCATGATAGGTTTGGTAAACCAAGAGGTTAACTTTCCCACAGCTCAGAAAACCCCCAAAAGGTGTCATCTTGAGTTACTTCACGTAGGATTTTTGCTTGTTCTCTGATCTCCCGTAAGTCAGCAGATATTCACCCACTTTGGTCTACATACCTGCAACAGCTGACATTGATTACTGTGCACACCCCTGCCTGTGAGGCTAATATTAAATCTAGAGCCATACGATTTTGTGATACTATTTTCAATAAACTAGTAGTTTCTTCTTGGAGTTTCCTGATGGCATCTATAGTTTTATTCTCAATTATCTCTATTCCAGCCGAGATGTTTATTATAGCTTTTTCTAACTCGCTAACCCCCAGAAATGGGATTAGCCACCGCACAAAGCTATGATAGCGTGTCAGCTTTTCTATTAAGGGCTTACTCACCCTTCAGTTTCTTCTCACGGGATTCTTTTATTGTTTTATCAATAATAGTGATGTTGGGAACCAGGGTGTCCAAAGTACATGCTCCCCACCACCTCAGAGGTAAAGTTTTCCGAGCTGCTGTACCACACAACCAGTACCACCCTGTCCCTAGCAGAACCGGGAGGCCAATATAATTAAGTAACTGAAATGCTGGATCAATAGAGACAAAATGTGGTCCTCTGTCAGAGGATATAGTTGCTGGAACTCCAAAATGTGGTATTATCTCTTGTAGCAATGCTTTAGCTGTCTCCCGAGCTTTAGCTGTTCTGGTTGGGAATGCCTCTGGCCAACCAGAAAAGGTATCAGTTAATACCAATAAATATCGATACCCCCCTTTTCTTGGAAGTTCTATAAAATCAATCTGTCATTGTTGCCCAG
The DNA here is from genome assembly GCF_964289735.1 of Phaethon aethereus. Lineage (NCBI taxonomy): Eukaryota > Metazoa > Chordata > Aves > Phaethontiformes > Phaethontidae > Phaethon > Phaethon aethereus. Next base: position 290,983 of record NW_028114303.1, on the reverse strand, counting down.
GCCCATTGTCTTTCCCAATCTGGCCCATTTCTGGCTTGGCGGTATTCTTGGGATTAGTTTGGAGGCAAAGATCACGTTGTTGAGTTACCTGTCTCACCATAGTATACAAATTTCTGGCCACACTTTCTCTAATTAAATGTTTATATAGAGTCTCCATCTCCCAATGCCTTTTCCTATGTTCTTCCCTTACCAAATGCCATATTAGGCAGGAGGGAATAATCACTTTTCCTTGTGGGGTATAAGCCCACCCTTCTTTGTTATATGACCCTTCCAGATCTGTGATAAGGTTTTGATCTTCCTCGGTATATTTTGGCTTACCTTCTAGGGAGATTCGCCGTCAGGGACTAAAGCTCCTTCTGTTTTTATCTCTGTTTTAGCTACCTGTTTTGCCTCTCTGTCCACCAGCTCATTTCCTCTCTCCAATTCCGAGCTCACTTTCCGGTGAGCCTTAATATGCATAATCGCCACCTTCTCAGCAAGTTGGACTGCTTTCAACAGTCTCAAAATCTCTTTTGCATGCTTAATAGTTTTCCCTTGAGAGCTCAGTAACCCTCTTTCCTCCTAGATTGTTCCATGCACGTGCACAACTCCGAAGGCATATCTTGAGTCTGTATAAATATTCACAACTTTGCCTTGAGCCACTTCCAAGGCTCGGGTCAGAGCAATTATTTCTGCGCTCTGTGCAGAGGTATTTATGGGCAAAGGTCTATTATTTCTTGACTAGTGGTAATGGCATATCCCATGTGTCTTTTACCACTCAGGACATAGCTGCTTCCACCTGTGAACCAGTTTTCTCCGCTTTCCATAGAGTTGTCTTTTAGATCTGGTCGGTTTGCGTACGTTGTTTCAATAGTCTCCAAAGAGTCATGATGCGCTGGTTCTCCCGTGTTTCCACTAAGGAAAGAAGCTGGGTTGACAATGTTAGTAACTACGACCTCCACATCATCCTGTTCTATCAGTATAGCCTGATATCTCAGGGATCTTTGTGGAGAAAGCCAGTGCCCACCCTTTGCGTCCAGCACTGCGGACACTGTGTGAGACACTAAAACAGTCATCTTCTGGCCCAGAGTAAATTTTCGGGCTTCTTGTACATTCAATATTACAGCTGTAATTGCTCTCAAGCATCCAGGCCAACCCTTCGCAGTTGCGTCTAACTGTTTGGAAAAGTAGGTAACTGCTCGTCGATAGGGGCCCAGATCTTGTGCTAATATTCCCAGAGCAATTCCCTGTTTCTCGTGGGAAAAGAGAAAAAAACGGTTTACTCACATCGGGGAGCTCTAAGGCCGGAGCCGACACCAAAGCTTTCTTTAGTCGCTCAAAGGCTCGTGTGGTCTCTTTGCCCGTCCAGATCATACAATCGTATCGTAACAGTTTCCTTTCTCCAGACGGTATTTCCCAAGATTCCAAGTCTTTTGCGAGCTCATTGCCAAAGATGGTAGACTGTTCGTAAATCCTTGTGGCAACACCGTCCAAGTGAGCTGAGTCTTGCGACCACTTTTGGGGTATTCCCATTCAAATGCAAATAATTTTTGGCTGGCTTCATGGGGAGGGAGGCAAAAGAAGGCATCCTTCAGATCTAAAACAGTAAACCAAGTTAGTTCAGGTGTTAATACGGTCAACAGGGTATATGGATTTGCTACTACGGGGTAAAGGTCCTCAGTTATTTTATTTACGGCCCGTAGATCCTGGACCACACTATACAACCCGTCAGGTTTACGAACAGGTAATACAGGGGTGTTGAAATCAGACTCACAGTTTTTCAGTAATCCTATTTATAAAAATCTTTCAATCACTGGCCGAATTCCTTCCTTACCTTCCCTTCTGCGGGCAGACTGGTTAAGAATAGACTCAGTATCTGGATATATTGCTGATCTTTTACTTCCAGAGTAATTTCTCCTTTTTCAAATGTAATTTTTGCACCCAATTGTTCTAACAAATCTCTTCCCAAAAGTGGCTTTGGGGAGTTGGGCCTATGTAGGAATTTGTGGATACCCCATTGTTTTCCCAATTTATACTTCAAAGGTTTACAAAAATATGCCTTTTCACTTTGGCCAGTCGCTCCTTTTACCATGATATAGTCGTTTCCCAGGGGCATCAAGGCTTGATTTAAAACCAAGTATGTTGCCCCTGTGTCAACCAAAAATTCTACTTCTTGTTCTTCCTTCCCCAGCCTCATTATAACCAGTGGATCTGCTAGGGTACATTCCCCAGGTCCCTGTCAATCCTTTTTCACATGGGCTACTATTCTTCCTGTCTGGTGGCTTCGCCTCTTTGCCTTGTTTCTTGGACACCCTCCTTTCCAATGACCAAATTTCTTACACAACGCACATTGATCCTTACCTAATCAAGATGGTTCTCGTCTAGGCCTCCCTTCCTCCTCTTCCCTGACAACTGCTATCCTTCCTCTCTATTACTAAATACTCTCCACGCTTCACCCAGCAACACTTACAGATTTCTACCTTCTGTAGGGCGCAGCTTCTGGAGTTTGTGCCTAATGTCCCCCGTAGACTGACCCAAGAACAGGGAGACTATTTGTTGTATTCCTACCTCTGACCCAGGATCCAGCGGTGTGCTACGGCGCATTACATCCCTCAATCGATCCAGGAACTCGGATGGGGACTCAGAAGGACCTTGTTTAACTGCATATAGAGCTGACCAGTTTGTGGTTTTGGGAATAGCCCTTTCCATTCCCTTCAAAATCCAGTCTTGATATTCCTGTAGCCTCTCCATATGGGCAGATTTATTAGCGTCCCATTTTGGGTCTCGGAGGGGAAATATTCTTTGACATCCCCCCCGTGATCTTGTAATGGTCTTCAGCTAAATTCTCTGCTGTTTTCAAAATTAATTGCTTTTCTGTTTCTGTCATATACTCTAAGAGCAACTGTATACCTTTCCAGTCTGGATTATGTTGTTTTACCATGAACTGAAAATGCTTACTAACACTCACCGGGTCGCTTCTATAGTCTCTTGCAACTTTTCTCCATTCTCCTAGATCAGTGGTGGAAAAGGGCACCTTAATCATCATTGTTCCTCCATCAGGTCCCACTGCCTCTCGGAGTGGGGCTTGTAAAGCTGTAGGGACAGTCGTAGAGGCAGTTTTCTTCCTTGTGCGGGAAGATATGGGACCGTCCATACAGTGCCTACTGTAATCATGAGACTGGCATAAAATTTGAGATTTTTATAATGCAGCTCATATTTGTTCTTTACTTTCTTTGTGAGTTCAGGGTTTGTTTTAGGGCACATTGTAATTTTTAGATTTGTTTTAGAATCGAGAAGCTTGGGAGAAAATTTTTGTGATTGGGTTTTTTGGTTTGGTTTTTTTTGTCCATCCATAGTCATTTGTCATAAAGAGCTGAGCATTCAAGGAAATACCAAAACTATTATGATTTGCAAAGTGAAAACCTGTAGTACGTTCTGCACAGATTTGGTCGCCTTCTATTATGCTTAAATTGTGGCCTGTCATGATGGACACCAAACTTCAGGCCAAACTTGACATCTGCAGTATTCAGAGTATATGCATTTGTCAAGCAATGAGCTAGCAAGTGTCTGGAATTGTTAGGTAGCAATGCCTGATTAAAACATGGTCTATATTCATATGAAGCAATCCCAGAAAATGAAGAGGAATTTGCAGCACTTAAAAAAAGACATCATATTTATGCAGTACAATTCAGGTAAACGTAAAAGAGTTCAAAACCTTCCCTCCTTGGCTACCAGTTTTGAGAGAAGTATGGCGTTGTGCGTAGAACAAAGGGATGTCTGTAAAACTTTCCCTGTTGCATGCTCAGTCTGTAAGAACGTTTCATGTTTTGCAGAAATGCTAACAGCTTCCAAGGTTATACAAGCATGGTAGCTTCCCCCACCATCTTTTCAGAAATACGGAAAGCAGGAAAATCCCAGAGTCTGGAAAAGTTGCTGGCAGAATCGTTTGCCCGAGGTAGGTTTAAAATTGAGAGATTCTTGGCCCTCTTCATAATTCATGTAACTAATTTTCCACAAGTTTTCTAGGCTTGCTTCTGTGGGTCCTATGATAATGCAAAGAGAACAAGTGAAGCTCTAGAAGTAAAATACTTCTCATAAGTTTAATCCCTTTTTTAGTTTAAAAGACCTCATGCACTGTGAACTTGTTTTATAGTCTTCTCCCCAAATGTAGGTGTGGAGAGTCACAGAAAGACATAAATATTGAAGTCTCCAGTAGCTGCATGTTCCCTGTTTTTATTCTAAAGAAATGTTTGGAAGGTATTTCTGAGGAGTTAATGTTGTTTATGTGTTGGGTTTGTTTGGGTTTTTGCTGTGCTGGCTTAATTCTCATTGATTATAGTCTAATCCCTTTGTGTTTCTTTTTACAAAGAAATCCAAGCAATAGTTACCAATATTAACCAAGACAATAGAGTCCTTAATGCCGGGGATCTTTTTTTGTACGTCTTGCCTTTTTTAAGCTGCTTTCCAATTTCTCAGTGGGCAGGAAACTAGATGGCACGTGTTTTTTCCCTTTTGTGTCCTTGCAGAACTCTTGCGTTGAATTTTAACTTCTGTGTTGCCTGTGAATAACGTAGAGAAGTGATACATTGCTTTGTACAGCAATGCACCTTGATTTTGAATGCATGATGAATACCGTGGAAGGAACCAAACGCGAGGAAAGTTTTATGTGAGTGTGTTCCTATATTTCTTTTTTTTTTTCTGAATTTGTAACTGCAATTGGGGAGTAAAAAAATTTCAAACCAAAACCAAACTCCTAATCACCCCCGACCTCCTCAAACACCTAGTGTCTTGTCAGCTGTGGAATGACATCGCTCAGTGAGTTAACCTTGAGGAGAGATTTTGTTTGGTCCAGACTGTGGACAAAATCCAAGAACTAGCAAAATAAGGTCCTCATTCGCTAGAGCTCTGTGTGGGGAATTGTTATAGGAGAAGAAGTGTTAACTTCTTAGGGCGAGCGGACTTGCATTTGAATCCTGAATTTGTTCTTTTGGCAACACAACATTTTCGCTCTTTCACCCTAAGGAAAACTCTTTTTTTGCCAGTTTCCCATAAAAGCGATCATGAACAACGTTAACTTCATTTGGTAAAACGACTCCTTCTGACAGAAGGGGAAAATATTAAGTATGCAATGAGTGGAGTCACAGATGAATCTACCAAGCAGACCACAATGTTTACTCTCACAGGCTTTACTGTATACGAAGCTAGTGGACTCAAGTAATGGATTGATAAGTGTATAAGCATTTGCAGAATGAGGACTTTTCAGTTAATCTTCTGTAAGATTTTTGTCTACACCAGCTTGTACGCCAGGATCCTAGCTCACTTTCTGTGCTTGGGTCTTTGAGTTTGTTTCTGCATTCAACTTGGTTTCCAGGAAAACATATCAAATCTGTGATCATTACAGCATGCCATAATAGTTAATATGCCAGATTTAAGAAAAACACAGCTAAGGAGCTTCCTTCTTCACAACCCCCCAACATATAAACCCCCAAAATGAAGGAATTCCTTAAACCTAGAAAGAAAGAAATACGCTGTGAGTCACATGTTGCGGTGATGTGGTAGCAGCAGGGTCCTTAGAACCGATGATTTACAAGACCTAATGTCTTTCTGTGGACTTTGAAGGCTGAGTGTTTTGTACTCTAGCAATTTCCTGCTACTGTTATGTATTCATGTAGATCTGTAAGGCAATTGTTGTTACTTTCTTTGCATAGTCTGGTAAAATATTTGTATAATAGGAAAATTATGTTTTTGTGCTACTCTCCTTGGGAAACAGAAACTAAGCCTGCCATTAGATGCTAGGCCACAGTCGTTGACGGAGCAGGGTAGTGTATCTTACATTTTGTGCTACACTTGGTCAAGTCTCATCTCTATCGTATTCGCTGTTACTTTATTAAATTTAGTATCTGCACTTTCTATTTCCAGACAGGCCTCTCATTCAGAGCACAGAGGCATGGTTCTCTCTGCGCCTGGCTTCCCATCCCTATCTTTTCATTCCTTCCTCTCCTCCCTGTAGCCTACTGCTATCGTTTTCTTTCACCAGCTCTCTCTCTGCCGGGCTCCGGAACCCTGTTTTTTCATTTCTCCCTGTCTGTCTTGTAGCTTGTCAGTACTTTTTCTTTCCCTGGCTCCCTGTCCCTGTTTCTTCCTTGTTGGCCCTGTAGCACGCTCTGATTCTGTTCCATTCTCTGCCTCTGCTTTCCCAGCAATCTGTCCCTCGCTTTTAATTCCTCCCTCTCCGCGCTGTCGCCCGTGCGGTCTCTTGCCTTTCTCCGTCGCTGGCTGGCTGGCTGTCCCTGCTCATTCATTCCTCCCTCTCCCCCCTGCAGCGCCTGTCGCTTTTGTCCGTTCTCCATCTCACCGTCTCTGGCTCCCTGATGACCCTATTTTGGACTCCCACCACCCATGCACCCCCTTCTTTCCATGCTCATTGCTCTTCTTGTTGCTCTCCAGCTCTCTTTTTTCCCCAGCTCCCTGTACGGTGCAGATATGGGGGTTGTTTTGGTGGTGTTCCCCGCCCCTTACCTCCGTGTTTCACTGTCCTGGCTCCCCATTGTTTCATTCCTCCTTTCGGCTCGGTTGCCACTTTTTTGTCTCTCCCTCTCTCCTGGTCTGACTCCCTGCCCCCGGTCTCCTCTCTTGTAGCGTCCCGTGCCTCACACCTCGTTTTCGGCGGCCTCCCCCTGCCCAGCAGCCCATGGCTCCGGGAGCCGCCCGCCCGCCTGTTCCCTGCCGCACCGAGGAGCGCGGCTCCGGGAAGGACTGCCGGGGTGTCCCCGGGGCAGGCCCCGAGCCCCGGGGCAGCCCCGCTCCCGGGCCTTGTCATGCGCCGCCTCCTTTGCCCTCGCGGCTGCGTTCGCCCTCGCTTTGCCCCGGGTGAGGGGCTGTGCCGGAGCTCGGGGCAGGAGGGGATGCCCTGGGGTGGGGGTCGGGCGCTGGCCCCCTGTTCCAGCTGGGCTCCAGCTGTGGGCCGGGGCTGGAGGAGCCCCAGGTGCGGGCGGTGAGGCCGGTGGGGACGGACGCTCCCTGCACAGGGGTGGCTGCCGGGGGAGGGGCTGGTGCTGCTGCTGCCCTACTCCCGGTGGCCGTGGAGGGGCCGGGGGGAGCCAAGGGTGGAGCGGTCGCCCGGCCTGACCGGGCTGCGGCTGCAGCGAGAAAGAAGGTGAGTGGGGCCGCCCGATCGACCGGAGGCAGGGCGGCGGGGTCCGCGTCGGAGGCACGGAGCAGAGGGGTGTGCGAGCCGGCGGAGGGGTCCACCCGGAACTACGCTGCAGAGGGCGGGTGAGCGCTCGCGTCTCGGCGGGGATGGGGGATGGGGGGGGTGGAAGACGGTGTCCTCGCAGGGTGAGCCAGCAGGACAGGCTGCGTCTCGCGGCATGGCGGGAGCCGAAGTCCTGAGGCACGGGGTTTGCTCTCGGCCATGTTCGTTCCCCGCCATGCCGGGAAGCGTGGTCTTCCGGGCGGTCATGCTGTGCTTGCTAGTGCATGCCGGGAGATGTAGTTTTTGCGACGCGGGTTCCCGGGCATGCGTGGTGGCGTGCCTCCTCGCCGCCCTCAGTGCTGCCGCCCTGTGACCAAAATTAGGTACTGCAGCTCGGCAGCCGCGCATGCGCGGTACAGCACCTCGTCGCTCAGAAGCTGCGCATGCGCGATGGGCGCATTGCCGCAGCTCGGGAGGCACGCATGCGCGGTGGGGAACCTCGCCGCAGCTCGGAATCCGCGCATGCGCGGCGGCGCCTCAGTGACCCACGCTGCCGGCCGCCGGTAACCGCGATGCCGTTCTGCGGTCCCTGCGCGCTCCTTGCTACTTCCCGGTAAGGTCGCGCCGTTGCCGCCCCATGTGCGCAACGTGGGCGGGTGCTCGCCCTGCAAAATGAGGCACGGCCGCCGGGTGCTCGCTGCTACTGCAGCCCGGCGTTCGCGCACCGCCCCTCGCCCCTGCGGCGCGCCGCCGGCGTCCGGCGCATGCGCGGTGCGCGGGAGCAGCATGGCGGCGCAGCGGGGTCCAGTTCCCGGCGGGGCGTGAAGGGCCGGGACCACCGGTGAGGCGAGCGAGCCCCTGGGGCGGGTGCGGGGCGTCTCCTGCGCACCGGCCGCCCGCGTGTGGCGGGGCGAGGAACTTCGAGCCGCCCGCTGCGACCGGCTGCCGGCCCGCTGGAGGCGAGTCGGGTCGGGGCAGCCCCGGGGAATTACCGGGGCTCTGGGAGGAGGGAGGGAGGCGGACACCCCCCACGCGGACGCCGGGCGCCTCCCAACTCGTCAGAGCCCCCCCGCTCGCTTCTCCTGGCCCCGCGCAGCTGCCCCCAGCTCCAGCCCCTCCCCTGAAGCCCGTCCCGTAGCCCCGGGCCGGCCCCGGGCCCTGTCGCAGAGGCGGCAAGCCGGGCCTCGCGTGCGCTGGGTTCTCCGTGAAAGCGGACGCCGTTGGCAGCGGTGCAGGGGCAGAGCGGCGTCTCCGGCGGCCCCCGCGGAAGGAGAGGCTTCGGCCAGGGGGGAACTACGGTAATAAGGGTCGCTGCTGCTTCTTTCCCTCTGCCAGGGGCCGCGCTGGGGGGGGATGCCGCTGACCGCACCCGCCTTGGGCTCGCGTGGGTTGTCTCTGCCCAGCCTCGCTCTCCTCGTGGCACGGCTGCAGAAAGGGACAGGCGGAGCTCTTGCCGGCCCTGGGCGGGAGCTGCCACGGCCAGAGCTGGAGAGGCCAGAGAACGGTAAAGAGGAAGAAGAAACCGAAGGCCGGCCGGCCGGCAGCTGCCTCCTGCTGCAGGGAAGAGCGAGCCAGCCCCTCCAGGTGAGGTAGGATCCCTCTTCGTAGTCCGCAGCAGGCCACACCATCGACATGCAGGGTCTGTACGCGTCACCAAAGGCGGCCGCGTAGCGCACGAGCGAGGCTACGTGTGTAGGGAGCCCCGTCTTGTACGAGCTGTAAGACACCCCGGTATTCTCTTAGGTGAAGGACAGCCAAGCGACAGGAGTTACAGAAGGCGAAGGGAGGAGAGGAGGAGGAGGAGGAGGAGGAAGAAGCGTCTGAACTGGCGAACTCTCCCAGCAGTGCAGGGAGTGAAAGCTGTGGTGAGTCCCAGGCCCTCGGGGCCCTGTTGCCCCTATTCTGCATCCCGGGCCCTCACTACCTCTCCCCTGGCCCCCCCGTCTTTCCCACGCTGATGTGGTTCCCCCCCACCACCCCCCGCCCATACCTCCTTTCTCCATCTCACTCTGACCAGCTCCCCGTCCTCATCTTTTAGGTCCTCTCTCTCCCTGCTCTGTAGCTTGTGGCTATTTTTCCTTCCTCTGCCTCTCTCAGTCTGGCTCCCTGTCCCTGCTTTTCCATTCCTCCCTCTGCAATGTAGCGTGTTGCTACTCTTTTCTTTCACAGTCTCTCTCTGTCCGGCTCCCAGCCACCGTTTTTGCCTTCCCTCCACTCTGTTCTCTAGTCTCTGGCTGATGTTCAAGGTCTTCCTTCTCGGCCCTGTAGCACAGCACAAGTCTCTTTCTTCCTCTGTCTCCCGCTATCCTGCTCCCTGTCCCTGTTTTGCAATTTTGTCCTTGTCAGCCCTGAGCCACGCTGCAGTTTCATTTCTTTTGCCGTCTTACCCTGTCCGGCTCCCTGCCAGGATCTTTTAATTCTTCTCTCTCTCCCTCTTGAAGCCCATCGCTGTTTTACTCTTTCTCCCTGTCCGTCTCCCCCTCTCCGTCTTTACTTACTCTTTTAAGTAAAATCACTGGCTGAGACCTTAAACATGTCACTTCTTGCCCGACAAGATCAAACAGACCATGAGCAAGCTTGTTAGGCTTCCCGTGTAAACTCACGGATAACACAAAGCAAGCTCCTTAGGCTTCCCGTGGAAATCACTGCTACCAGGTTAAATTGACCTCCTTGTGCCGTCCTGAGGCCGAAAGACCGAGGAGCTAATTCGATGAGTAGATATGGACAAAGGAAGCCCCAGGTTCAACTGGCAGACTGCGTGAGGAAGACTGTGGACGACCACCTGAGGGTGAAAAGACCCTAACCCTAATTTTACTGCGCATGCTTGGACTATGTCAACGAATTCCGGGGACTCCTCACCATATGACTGCCCTTCTTGGGGGATCTGATGACACGTATGACTTTTCTGCATATGAACTGATGTGCTTTACTAACCCGTCGGAGCACTCGTGGTGGAGCGATCCCCAGCGCTGCCGTAAGGAATGCCCGCCTTCTAAAGCTTCAAACTAAGTGTTAGAGGGTTTTCTGGCCGACTTTTCAGTATCCCTTTGTATTTGATTGTTTCTGGTATTCCCTTAGTGGCTTCACTTGTTAGATTTTCTATCTACGTCTCCGTTTTAGTTCGCCATCCCTGCCTCTTAATATTTTTCCTTTTGCCGTAATCACCATTGCTTTTAAAATTTTCTGCCGCCTTTTCTCTCATTCGCGGTCCTTATTTGCCTACCCTTATTTTTTAACTGACTTCTTCCCTTCCCTTAGCGCCCTCTGAAACAAGGATCTAAAACAATTAGAAGGTTGTAGCATGTGTAACTAATCAACTGTCAGTTTTACAAATTTCTGAAGAGATGTACTTTCTGGAAGGTTATTGATTTCGTGATTAGTTTAACTTTAGTATAGACTTCTTTAGCCTAGCAACCGTGGCATTATGTTTAACGGCCTATTCTCATAGTCCTTAGGCTGTATTTGCCTCAGTGCCAACACTGTACCTATATGTAAACAGTTCATCAGGAGGAAAGCAGCCCTGATGAAAATTAAAACACAAGTAGAAACGGAGAAGACAGGTGGAGAGAACCAAGAGGAGAAGAGTTAAGAGCAAGGACTGAGAAATTGATGAGTGCAGAGGAGATACCTTCACCTTGAGCACAGAAACGTCCTAGCAGGAGTGCTCAAACACGGATGATAAGAAGGAACCGCTTGGCTGAAGAACAGAAGGGGAAAACATCCAAGGAGAAGGAACTATCCTCAGGAGACCTGTGACCATAAAAGGGAAAAAGAAGGAGGGGGCTAACTCCCCAAACGACCACCGACGACCGCCCGAGACGCCTGCGCACGCGTAGGGTAGTTTTGCAACACCAGCGTTATGTAAACGTGGCAGATAAGCGAGGAGGCGGAGATTTCTCAGGACACGTGCGAATATTCACGTCTTTCAGGTATATAAAGGATGAAGTTTTGCTTCCGCGTGCGCGCGTTGGGAGGAGATATCCCCCAGGCGTCCGGCGTGGCAATAAAGGCGTCTGCTTAATGACACTTTGGTGTTACTGAGTTTAAATTTCTGTAACTTTTGTGAATCATTTGGTGACCCAGGTGGGAGGGACATCCTCTGTTCGGCTGCGGGACCCGATGAGTCTGGGACTCTCTTGGGTTTGCCCCCGGAGATCTTTTCCGGAGAGACCCCCGTTCGCAGTCGGATCACCGCGGGGACAGACAAAGACCCTCTGGCAAGAAGACATCCTTAAATCCTGAATTGGTAACGATCGATCAATTTGGGACCGTCTTTAAGACGTGCAGACGTGCACACGGGTCGGCGTATAGCGGCTCGCTAGCACCTTACAGGTGTACCTCTGGGGGACTTGTGTCCCATATGGTAGGGGATTAACTTCCCCGTTTGGAGGGGCTGCGTCCCCATTTGGAGGTCCGGTTAACTGTTACCTGACTTTTGGCTAATGCATTTCGGGTATTGGTTATTGGTTTGTCATTTATTGGATTTTGGTTATTAACGGTAAAATTTGCATCAGATATGGGAGAGTCACAGAGTGGCGGAATTCTAAAGAAAAGCCCACTGGGATGTGTTTTGCAGCACTGGAGAGATCCGGGGGGAGTGCCGGGAGGCAGTGTCGATAGGAAAACTTTAATTAAGCATTGTAATCAGTGGTGGCCTCTCTAGAAGCCAGATGGTGGAGAAAAACGGCCCTTTAACAGGACATTAAAATAGAATACATTATTACATTAAGGTACATATAATTGTAATATAATACTACACACGTTATAATAGGTATTATACATTTAGTGTAATAGTACAATTTAATGCTCTTCCTTCAGGGAGAAGGAAAATGGGATGAAGTGCTTTATGCAGATACGTATGTTTTTCACTCTACGAAACCACCCTGAATGGCAGAAAGAACGTGGAATCAATTCAGCACCCCAGGACCCTATGGTCCTGGCGATAGAAAAAGACAAACAATAAGCAAAATAGGAAGCAAAAAAGATGTTGCTCGCCTTGTGGCATTGGACAAAGATGTTTAAAGGTTGACAGAATGGGAGATTAAAGGATTGTTTGACCCCGATTGCGAGGATGTGCGTGCAATGTCGGATGCGGTGTTCAGCGAGGCAGAAAAGCAGAGTGTTGTGAGGGTGGCCAGACCCTCAAGTCCAGGCTCTGGTTTTGGCTGGAACTCTGCCGGGAACAGTGGATAACCATGTTCCCATTACCAGTCCCGGTCGGGGCCCTAACCAGCCAGGAGCCCGGGACTTAGTACCGTGGTACAGGGAACGAATGGCTTCTGGAATAAGAAGTGCTGTCCCAAAATCAGTAAATTGGTCTAAATTGTATGAAATTAAACTAGATAGATAGAAAAGAATCCCCTACTGATTTTTTGAACCGATTAAAAGAAGGGATGCAGAAATATACTCCTTTAAACCGTACCTCTCGGGAGGGAAAGGGTCAGTTGTTATTCCTGGTTCTGGGACAGCTGATGGATGATGTCAAGAAAAAGTTACAGCAAGTGCAAGGAACAGATGTGAGAGATTTAGAGAAATTGCTGGCGACTGCTTGGCAAGTGTGTCGGAATAGGGACAGGCGGGGGGGGGGAATGGGCAAAACAATTGCCAGTGCTACAGCGGCTGCTTTGCGCACCGCAGGGGCCAGGTAACCTCTGGGAACCCACCGGGAAACACCACTAATGGGAGGCGAGGAGCCATGAGAAGTAGCCCAAGTGCCCCGTCTCGGGGAAGTCAACCCCTCCCGAAAGATCGGTGTGCCTACTGTCAGCCAAGGATGGAGCTCGAATGGCGGGGTATGGCGGGGTATGCCGTGACCACCGCAGAGCGAGTGCTGGAAGCAAAGTCACTCCCTGAGGGTACATCCGCACAACGAGCCGAATGAATTGCTTTAGTGAGAGCTTGTTGAAGGACTGCGAGCGAACACCCGGACAAATTCAAAATACGCCTTGGGTGTAGTTCATGCCCGTGGGGCTATCCGGAAGGAACGGGGACTTCTGACCGCCCAAGGAAAACATTAAGCTTGCTGACGTGATCCTAAGACTTCTTCAGTTTCCCTTCTACATCTCCATTTTAGTTCACCATCGCTGTCTTTAATTAAAGTCCTTGATCCCCATTGCTTTTCAAATTTTCTACTTTTATCTCGTCCGCTGTCGTTACTTATTAGTTATTTTCTCTTATTTTTTCCTAAGGGCACCGCTTTTTGCATTTCCTTTCTACGTCTACTTTTATGTGGTTCGCTGTCCCCATTTTTCAATTTTTTTAGTCATCGTTCTTTTTGGTTTGAAATTTTGTTTCTCGGTGTACTTTTATCTCATTTTCTATCCCTACATTTTTTTTTCCCGTTTCCTGTAACTTGCCGCTTCTAACATGTTCGTTCTAAATCTACTTTTATTAGGATGTAGCTCCCTTTTTTTCAGTTGGTTCCTGTCTCTCCTGTACCCCCTCACGTTTAGATTTTCTTTCCTCGTCTGTTTTTATCCACTTCAGCAGCTTCATTTTTTTAGCTCATTCTAGTGTGTCCCATACCTTGTTGCTTGTGAAATTTTCTTGCTATGTCTTTGCCTATTCAGGTTTTTTCCCTATTTTAACTTTTTTTCCCCGTCTTAACGTCTTCATTTTCGAATAACAGAATCATTTAGGATGGAAAAGACACTTAAGATCATCGGGCCCAGCCGTAAACCTAACACGGCCAAGTCCACCACTAAACCGTGGCCTTAAGTGCCACATCCACGCGCCTTTTAAATACCTCCAGGAACGGTGAGGAACTTATGTTTTTATGCTTACTTTAACCTGGTTTTCTGTCCCGATTATTTACTCTTTTCCTGTCTGTCCTCTACCTCATCGTTTTTTAAATTTTCTGTGTCTGCTTTTATGGAGACGGCTAACCCTACGTTTTTATTACTTCCTGGCTATCCTGTGTGAAATCACTTCTGAATTTTTTTTCCCTATCTGTTTTCATCCAGTTCACTGTCTTTATTTCATTCCCGCCTCTGCTATACCCTGTCACTATTTAAATTTGCTTTCTGCCTTTGTTGATTTCTTCTGCTGCCCCATTGCCAAGTTTCTCCTTCTTTAACACCTTCGCTTTTGATAATTTTTTGTCTACTTTTATCTGGTCTTCTCTCCCTATTTGTTAGTTTTTTCCTCCCCTGCCTCATACCCTTTTTTTCTTTTTAAATTCTCTTTCTATATTTGCTTTTATCAAGATGTCTATTCTTTTCCAATTCTTTCTGTTTGTCACACACCCCGTCGCTTTTTAGATTTCCCTGGCGCGTCTCCCTTACCCCCTCCTCCCCCCCCCCCCCATTCCGGGGTTTTACGGGGTCTCCTTGGCGCGCTGTTATCTCTGGAGCGTGATTTGTACCCCTCTCGGTTTGTCAGAACATCTCCTCGGGCCATCCCTCTTCCTCAGAGCGGTCTTTCTGTCCTCTCCTCCATCTTGCTCGCCTCCCGTCGGCCAGCGTCTCCCCGACGCCGCCTGTGCTCCGTTCAGATCCCCTCCCGAGTACCTCTGTGCCCTCCAGCCTTCTGCCGTCTCTCCGGCCGCCTCGGCACCCCTCTGATTTCCGCCACGACGCTTCCTGCGAGCGACCTCACGTTCCGTAACCGGACTGTGAAACAGGACCTGAATTAACCGTAACTGCAGAGCGTAATGGCACATTTTCTCGTATTTTACCCTTACCGCCTTTCAGGCCGTGGCTGGAAACCTGCTACGCGTGGCGCGCAGGATGCGGCAGCAGCTTTGGCGGCGGATGGCGAGAGGCGAAGGCCAAAGCAGAGGCTGCGCGGCTCCCGTGCGCTGGGTTTATTGTTTTACTTAGGAGCGTGGCCGTTCGTCTTAAACTGTTTATGGTGTTCTCGCCCAGCGCAGCAGTTTGCAATCAGCTGGTTTAAGGAAAACACGATGTCATCTCTGTCAAAGTTCTACATATTTTGGACGTGAAATATGAAACTGAGAACTTTAATCCTGGGTTTCCTGGGATTAGCTCTTGGAACTGCTTTAGAATCCCTTGTTTGTTGGCTCCCCGAAACTTACTGCTCATCTGCCGACTCTGCCCTGTACCATTTCACCTATTAATTTTTTCCCACGTTTCCCTCTCTGCGGCTCCCTCTCCCCGTTTTTTAATGCTTACTTGTGTTTCTTGTACCCTGCTGCATTTTAATTTCTCGCGCTACAGTTCCCTCCCTCCGGCACCCTGTCTCTGTGTTTTATTTCCTCCCTCTGTCCTGCACCCCGGCGCTGAAAAAACTTTCATCCTATGTTTCCTTCTGTGCATCTCCCCGTCCCTATTTTTTCATTATTTCCTGTGGTTCTTGTACCCTGTTACTTTTAACATTTTCTCATTGCGGTTCCTTCTAGCCATCTCCCTGTTTGTTTAATATTCCCGTGTTTCTCGTACCTGACCGCCACTTCTTTTTCCTTTCTGCCTTGTCCTCTGTCCGTCTCCCCGTCCCTGCGTTTTAATTCCTGTCCGTGTCTCTCGTACCCGGTTGCTTTTTAAAAGTTCTTCTACGTCTCCCTCTACCTGGCTCCCTTTCTCCGTTTTTTTGTTTGGGGTTTTTTTTTTTGGTTCCCCGCCCCTCCCCTTGTATTTCTTGCACCCCACTGCTACCTAATTTCTCCTTCAACGATTCCCTTTATCCAGCTTCCCTTTCCCGTACTTTTAACTCCTCCCTTTTTTCCGTATACCCTGTCCCTTTTTAAATTTTGTTTCAGTATTTCCTTCTATCCTCATTCCTGTTCCTATTTTTTAATTCTTTCCTGCTTTTCTCGTAGCCTGCCGCTTCTTAAAACGTCCTTCCGTCCCTCTACCCGATTCCTTGCCCCTGTTTTTTATCTCCTCCTCTGTCCCGCACCCAGTCACATTAATAACTTTCTATGTCTCCATTTATTTAGCTTCAGGGTAAATATCCTTTTAATCCTTTTTGACCCTCCATAGGTATAGGGTATTGCTTGATTCTAATTGGGCGGTGCGGATCTGTTATTTGAACGCTTATGGGGTCCATTTTTATCTTTCCAGTTTCCCCTTCCTTATACCACACTGAGGGGTTAATAGCTTCTTCATCCTCTTGTGTTAAAGTGTATAATTTAATCTGCAATTTGTCCCCTTGACTCTGAATGCTCAAGTTTAACTTCAAAATCAAATCCCTTCCTAATAAATTGTATTCCGCTTCAGGGAGCAAAAGTAAATCATTAAGACAAATTTTCTTTTCTGTTTCTACTTCTACATCTTTCAATATATTTACTTTAAAAGGCTCTCCTTTTGCTCCTACTACTGACACGTACAAAAATTTTTGCTTTTGCTTTTTGTTTTTCTTCGTCCCTCCTAACATAGACTTTCTGGGCTTCTCTAAGTAACTCCTCTAATCTTCTTTCTTGCCAATCTTCCAATTTTTCTAATTTCCTTCTTATATGCCCCCAGGATTTAGCTACAAATTGTGTTCTAAGGAGTGCAGTCCCAGCCACTGTATTCGGATCAATTCCAGAGTACATTTGTAGGTTTTTCCTCAACCTCTCCAACCATTCTGTTGGAGATTCGTCTTTCCCTTGTTGTTCATTAAATGCTTTAGTAATGTTTTGCCCTCGGGGAACCTCTTCCCTTATCCCCTGTGTCCTGGTTTCAGCCAGGATAGAGCTGGTTTTCTTCACAGAAGTCAGTGTGACACTGTGTTTTGGATTTGGGATGAGAAACTGTTGATAATGTGCTGATGTTTTGGGTTGTTGCTGAGCAGTCAAGGACAGTCCAGCTTCTTGTGCTGGCCTGCTAGCAAGGAGGTTGGGGGTGCACGGGGAGCTGGGAGGGGACACAGCCGGGACAGCTGACCCAGACTGGCCAAAGAGATATTCCCTACCATACGACGTGATGCCCAGTACATAAACTGGAGTTGGCCGGGGGGCGGAAATCGCTGCTCGGGGACGGGCTGTCGATCGCCGGGTGGTGAGCGATTGCTGTATTGGGCATCACTTGTTCTTGTACATTCCTGTGTTGGTATTATCATTGTTGTTTCCTTCTTTCTTTCTGTCCTATTAAACCGTGTTTATCTCAACCCACGAGGTTTTTTTCCTAATTCTCTCCCCCACCCTACTGTGGGAGGGGGAGTGAGCGAGCGGCTGCGTGGTGCTTAGTTGCCGGCTGGGGCTAAACCACGACAACATTACATCTTTTCATCCCGTAAGAAAGCATGTGTCCCTACAGTACGTACATAGTTACCCCCCAAAACCGCCAACGTCATACAACGTATCCCGCGATACAACGTATCCCGCCATACGCTCGGAGGGGTTTGCGCAGCCCCCGCTCTCTGTGCACCTCACAGACCTCTGCGCTTTCTGCTTCTGCCCCTGGTGCTGGCGGCTCTGTGGCCGATGCACTGGCAAGCCCAGCCGCATCCTCCTCCTCCTCAGAGAGTCCCTGGCCGTGCTCAATGAGCGATTGCTATGAACGTACTGTAAAAAGCCCTTTTTATAGCCCGACACAACACTGGCCAATTTCAACTCTAGCTGAGCTTTGCCCTTTTCTGTTCTCTCCTGACACGTATGAACTACAGCTCTGTGATCTTCCTGCCAAGCCGGACCTTGGTCCCAGGGATCATAACATTCCTTTTTCCACCTGAGTTGAAAAAGGAGGTCCCTGTTCAGCCAAGCTGGTCTTCTGCCCCTCTTGTTTGACTTCAGACTCCACCAGATTGCCTGCTCCCGTGCTTGCAGAAGGTGGTTCTGAAAAACTAAGCTGCTCTCTGAGCCCTGAGCCCTCCAAAGCAGCTTCGTAGGGGACACTGCAGACTAGCTCTCTGAGTAGCTTCAAGTTTGCTCTCCTGAAAAGCAAGGTAGCAGCTCCTCTGAGCTGTATCTCATTACACTCAAAAGTTTAAACTCCCCTGTTTGGTGATCACTGTTATCCCATCTCCTACGAGTCCTTCTCCATACACAAACAGGAGGGACTAAGAGATCTGTTGGGTAGATAAGCAGCCATGGGGAACCACGGTGAGCAGTGGAGTGAGCTGCTGCATGGGCTACGTGCTTTCCGAGTGCGAAGCCAGCCCCTGGCTCAGTGAGTGCCTGGGAAAGGGAGTCTGCAGCCGTGAAGGACAGAGCCGGCCAGCAGGACAGCTGGCAGCCTTCACTCGGGCATTGCCCACCTTGTGACTGGCTGTACCTGTGATGACGTTAATGCTCTTTGTACACAGGTCTGTTGCGTCGTGCTGTGTTGCGAAGCAGACTTGCAGAGGCGTGCCCTGTCTGCCCATCGGGACTCAAGGCACATTTCCTCCAAGCGCAGCAGCCAGGCTTTGGGCAGCCTCGCCTCATGCTGCTTTTGACATTGCCAACCAGGATCAAGTTTCTATCCTCTTGTTTTCATGTAGGAACCAATTAGTGAACAAGTCCTGTTTTAATGGAGTGGCAACTCAAACAGTATTACGCTGGTAGAAAGCCTTCAGGAAAAGACTGGTGTCCTCTGGACCTCGCAGTAAGGCAGCCAGCAGCTCTGTTTCTGCTATAGCTACAAACATCCGCGAGTGAAACAACCGCAGCTTTTTAATACAGATACAGAGGTTTACACTTTTCTTTGCAGACACAAAGCATGCTTTTGTCTTGAACTTTTCATTAGTCTGAAAAAAAAGATCATTGGTAGTATAGGATACCATGCTGTTTATTAAATGTACATAAATTAACATCTACACAGAAAGGATGTTTTCCTCATCAGAAACAATGCTGAAACGATGAGCAACTCTGAAAAGAAAGGTACATAAGGCTCCCGTGCACAAACCCCAAAGCTTCAAAGGAGAAAGGTGAAAGAGCGCTACATCCTTATGTCACAGGACAACCTGTGATTAACCCGAGTTATGGACACTGTCACATCATCGGTAGTTGGGGCCAGTTCAGATCCCCTGCCTTCTAGATCAGCCGCCTTGATGAGCTGGGTGTTTCAACTGTTATAAAGCTGCAGAATCAACCAGAATCGACACTGAAATGACTGTGCTGGCTACAGAATGGCTAGAATAAATATGGGGGTGTGTCCAGTTTTTTTCCGGTCCTGGAGGGTGGCTGGGATTTGGGGCACCATGTAAGCTGGCTTTTTTAACTCCTCCTTCCCATCAGTCCCTAGGCACAGGCACGTGTTGTGGCTGAAAGCAAAGCATCACCACTCCAGTTCTGATTGACAGAAAGGGGGGTGTTTGCGTCGGTCCAGAGAGCGCTGATGGGTCGGAGAAGTAAGAGCGGAGTTTTTGCTGTAGCTAACCTGGAGTTAACTCAGCTAATGGAAACTGCAAGCCAGTCATGTTTGATCAAGAATACTAAGAAAGGGTATTGTGCTGTGTGCTGCATACAAGGACTTGCACCGACCAAAGGGCAGCAATGGGTGCTCCCTTCTTGTATGCAGCAAGGTGGTGCAGCGTCTCTCTGCCAAGAATGAGTAGCGGCAAAGAAAACCTGGAGGGTTTTATAGTCTGGAACATACTGTCCCTCGTGTCCCTCTCAGATGATATACACCTCCACGCCCAGCACGCCCCATGGAATCTGCAGGTGACATGCCAGCTCCCCACGGGGGCAGCTGTGCCGGCTGGTGGGCTTTTGCTGACGGAGCCGAGGAGTGAGCCAGCAAGGCCTCCCGCCAGGGCTGGGCTGGGTCTGAGGGCGGTGCGGGGCCGCTCCGGCGTCGCGGTGCCCGAGTGAAATGTGCCGGCCGGAGCAGAAGGGCGCGGTGCCTCCCTCCTCGCCTCCGCCGAGGTGGTGCTGGGGCTGCATCGCGCCCCTCAAAGCCCAGGCAGCAGAGCTCATGCGGGCAATCCAGGCAGCAGAAAAAAATCGGCACCTGCAAGAAGAGAGTCCAAAGTGCTGATGAAACCATGAAGGCAGGAAGAGGCACGAGTTTGTGCCCTGTTCTTTGGGCAGTGTGCTGTCCAAGGGGCAGTTCCTGGCACACGAGAGGGAACCGTCCCTGGCAGTGGCTACGGCACGGCTTTGTCCCCTTCTCCACACGTGTGACACCCTCAGAGCTCTGCAAGTTGACAGAGATGTGCAGCACTGCTTTGCTAGGCAGCAGGGCTGGGCAGGGCAGCTGTGCTGTGGTCCTTTCCAAAAGCCGAGCAGCAGCACGCCTCACTGTCCCTTGCTAGAAAGCCAGGCTTGAAGGCAAAACACGCTGCTTTGGTAGTGTTTGGTTGTTTTCTTCTTCCCTCAATTGTCTCAGGTGCAACGTGAGCTTTTTACGAAGTGCCAGTACCTCAGGGTCTACAGCTACGTGACACAGCTCCTTGCTGCGTCTTTGGGATTCAGACACCAGCAGCCAGTGCTGGGCTTGCCAGCTGACATGAACAGAAAAGGGAGACTTTGCCTCTTTCTGTAGGCAGCGGGTCAAAGAGCTCCAAAAATTGCTATGAGCCTTGTGACTCTGCTGGGGTGTTGCTCAGCCTTGCACAAACAGAGCTGCCACAAGTGCCGAAGGAGAGCTGCCAACGCTGGAGTGAGATGTTCCTCCTGACAGACACGCTCTCCCACGGGCAGCTGCGGGCTTCCTGCCCGGTGCCATCTCTGCGCACCTCAGAAATATTGCCCATAGTCGGAGCAGTGTTCGGAGCTTTGAAAGATGGGCAGCAGAGCCTGCTACACACCTGGGCTCCTCGTTCTTCTTGCCTGCCTGGATGTCCTCAGTTGCCCATCCCGCAGAGCTCTGCTCCCAACTTGCTCCTCTCGCTGTCCAGTAGCCCGTTGCTCCCCTCTTCACAGGTTGCTCTTCTCGAGCCTGGCAAACTTTCCATTCAATGTATTGTTAGACAGGTCAAGCCATGATAAACGTGAACCAATTCTGCTCTTAACCACACCTAGCTCATTTTACCTTGTCTCCCCAGAGGAGCTCTCCAGGTGTTCACTTTCTGGAGGGACTGGAGGCACCTGCAATGGAAATGTGCAAGTTAACGGGTGGCAAGGACCTTCCTGCCCAATTGCTACCTTCGCTCGGAAAGGCACAGCCCTTGGATGGGTTTGCTCAGCCCAGCTGAGCCAGTTCTGGTGGCATCACCGCACAAACCGCCATGGCCATCCTGCACCACCCTTCCTCTGCACCTTTGCAGAGCTGCCGGCTAGTGGGTGACCTTGCTTGTCCCTGCGGCAGCACTCTCAACTTCTGACAGTGCTGTCACCCTCTTTGTGGCCCTGACATACCGCTGCTGCTTCTGCTTCCGCCTCTGGTGCTGGCAACTCCTTGGCCGACGTGCCGGCAAGCCCAGCCACATCCTCCTCCTCCTCAAAGAGCTGCGGGGGACAGAGGAGGACAGTTGCTTGGCTGGGGACAGGCCCCGGGGCCGGTGAGCCTTCCTCCGGGCCAGGAGCGAGCGTGGGCGGCTCTGCTTTCACTAGGGCAGGACGCAGGGGTGGCTGGAGGTGGGGGAGGTGGGGCAGAGCCGGCTTGGTCCCCGAGCCCCAGCCGGGGTCCCTCTGCTGGGGACAGCGCCTCTGCGCAGGAGCCAGCGCCACGGGCACCCCCCGGCCAGGCTGGCTTACCTGGAGGGGCTGGGGCAGCGTGCCGTCCTGGCTGCAGAGAGCTGCCAGGGGCCGGCCGAAGAGACCCGCCCTGCCGGCACAGCCCGACTGCCCGGGCGCCTCCGCAGCGGCCAAGGTCCCTCGCCGCGCAAAGGGCCAGGGCAGCCCCCTCATCCTGCTGCGGGTCCCGCCTGCCGCCAGGGAAAACAGAGCAGAGAGCCATGGAGGGCAAGCGCCAGGTGAATGCTGCCCGAGCCTCTGCGTGCTGGGCGTCTCCGCCAACAGCGAGGGAGAGGCGTGGCTGGGGAACGAGGCGCCCCGGGGGCTCAGCTCTCTGCGGCCGTGCCCTGCGGGAAGGGCAGCAGCAGCCCCTGAGCAGCGCGGCTGCCGCCTGCCAGCGCAGGAGAGAGGGGCCGTCCTGCCCCCGTCTCCTCCAAACTCACCGTCTGAGTGGCCACGTCCACCTTGGCTGCCGGAGGGGACGGGAGGTGGCCGCTGCTGGGCACCAGCCTGCAAGAAATGCGCTGCGCTCAGCAAGCAGCCCCGCAGCACGAAGGCCCCTGGCGAGCTGCATCGGCCGCGGGCCATGAGTGAGATGTGGGGACGGCCGAGATGGCGGCCCGGGGGCTCCTCACCTCTGCCAGGCCCTCGACCAGCCTCTCCAGGCTGCTGGCGTTGAGTGTTTTGGCCTGGGCAAGGGGAGAAGAGCAGCAGGTGAGAAGCCATGGGGCTGGTGCGGGGTTGGAGCAGCCCCTGGGGCAGAGCGGGGCCAGGAGGGAGACTCACGGCATTGCGGCCGCGCAGCTCCTTCAGCAGGAGCTTGATGGAGGGCAGCTGGGTGACGCGGGCTCCCTCCACTCCTTCTGCTGGCCTGTGCACGGGGCAGGGGCAGAGAAAGAGCTGTGTGAGACCCAAGCTGCCTCTTCCCTCGCCTGCCAGCCCGGGGAGCCCTTCCAAGCTGCCCCGAAGCAGCCGGGCACCGCCCGGCCGTCGAGCGGAGAGCAGTGGCAAGGGGGGAGGACGGGGCTGGGTGAAGCAGCTCCGCCAGCTCTGCCCGCTCCAGAGCCGCCCGCAGCCGTGGGGGCAGCTCCCCCCAGCTCAGGAGCGGCGTTTCCGCATCATACGGCTACGGCTAGAGCATCCCCCCGTGCTGTGAGCACGGGCCCCCCAAGCTGCTCTGCCAGGCAGGGCTTACCCACGGAGCGCGCTGAGCCACAGCTCCTTCAGCGAGCGGGAGCTGCAGGAAAGAGAGGAGAAAGAGCCTGAGCGCCCGCTGCTGCCCAGCCCGCGGGCAGAGGCGGGCGCCGGCACAGCCCTGCCCCGTGGGGACGGCTGCAGAGGCAGGAGGAAGCGGCGTGGGGCCGGACAGAAGCGCTGCCCGGCCCTGCCGGGGGACGTGGCACCGAGACCCACCAGAAGGTGACGACGCAGAAGCCATAGGGCCAGGCGAGGACGAGGGACGTGGTGGCCTTGTCTTCCTCCTCCTGGGCGGCATCCCCGGCCGCCCCCTTGCCGCCGCTCAGCACCCACAGCCGGCGCAGGGCCAGGCAGAGCTGCGGGCGCGGGGCGCTGCCACGTCTGCAGAGAGGAGCGGCAGGGAGTGACCTGGAGGTGGCTGAGCCCGGCGGCTGCCCTCTGGCCTCCGCCTGCCCCGCGCACGGCCACGGGTGCAGCCAGCAGCAGGGTGCCGGGGCCTGGGGCTGCTCCTTGGGCGTCCCTGCCCCGGTGCCGGGGCCAGGCCTTAGGAGGAAAGGCAGCCGGGGTCTGCGCCTCTTACTTGGCCTTGGCGATGATCAAGGCATCGCTGAAGAGGAGGAGGTGCCTCTTCCC